>NC_133896.1:5695479-6016729 GCF_964199755.1 Larus michahellis | reverse complement strand
TGACTTTTATGGATTAAAAGGAACATAATGAAGGGGAGACTCATGTGTTTTGGCTTTTGTGCTCTGCAGAACACTGGATGTACCTATCATGAAGACAGCAGAAAGAAACGGCAGTCACTTTCTTGTTGAGTCACACCAAATGTGTCACGCAGGTGAGAACCTGGAGATGGAGTGCTGTGACCTTCTCACATTTTAGTCTTGATCCTCCACAGAATCTAACCTGTATATTTACACAGCAGCTTCTTTAGGTATGTTTCTAAAATTGCATCCTTTTTCAGCAGTCCTTTTGCATGTCTAAGATTTTTAGAGGTTGTATTATTTCTTCAGTGTGGCTACAGGCTCTACTAACACCCATTGGGATGTTCCCTATTGCCTGGGCCTGCCCTTTGTATAATTGTTCCCATCTAGGCAAAGTGGTTATAAAATCATCAACAGTTCTAGAAAGCTCGGATTTGCTACATAATTCAGCTCCCAAATTTGGCCTTTCCTTTACTGGATTACTCCATCTGTTAATGAGCACGAACCAGCTATCTACTCCTCTTAAAACACTCATTGGGCCAAGTCATATTTAAACGTATGTTATAATATATAGCTTGTCTCATCTTGACCAGATTTTTAAATGCAAAAGAGCTAAGCAAATGAACACGACTTTAGGTACATGCTGATAGGCTGAAGAAAGACTTAGTCACATAATGAAAGTGGCCAGAATTTACTCAATGAGGCATTCTTGGGAAACCTGCCCCAGCCGTAGGTGTAGCATTTGAAAGCCTAGCTCTTGTGGTTGCACTTTATTAAACTTTGTTTCCTATCTGTGCAGTGTAAGTGAGGGTTACTTATGGAGAAGAGAGTGAATATTCTTTCACTCTCAACAAAAATCAGGCAGGGGAGCTCTTTGTGCTCTGTTTTGATCCCAGCTTCTTTCCTGCCATTTGCCACGGTTCCCCTTCATGGCACGTATGGAAGATTTCCCAGACCTGACTTATCGGGGGATGCATGTGTAAGGAATTTCAGACTAACCTAAGGACCCATCATCCCAGTGCAGGAAACAAAGAAAGGAAAGAAAAAAGCATTTAGACCAGTCTTCAGTGCCACGCATTGCTTACAGGGGAAGCTTTGGCAGCCAAATGGCAAACTTGTTTCAATTAAAAGGTGAATGATAACTGGGGGGGAAAAAATGAAAAAAAAAATAAGGAGGATAGAGTTTTCTGGAAAGGAAAGCAGCAGGCTATAGTCTTTCCTTCTGCTTTTGCTGGGCTCTTTATTTACTTATTTATCATCAATTAATTAGCAGCACTGCAGAAACAGTAGCTCCCAAACAGCTTGCCACTTGTGCTCAGAGTAAATACCCAGTACACACAATGTAATTAAAAATGTAAATAATACTATCGTCAAATACTAGCTTATGTGTCAGTAGAAAGGACACTGCAGGACTCGGGAGAGGGAATAACAACAGTGATCTGAAGGCTACAGATCTGCTCATTGTGTGTGTTGACCATAGGGTAACACATGGGTCTAATCTATTTACTCATCGTGGTAGTACCTCATTGTTGATCACCATCAATATGCACACTGAGCACTAGCCAAAAAGAGAGCAGCCACTGTTGTCATGGTGATGTTGTGAAAAGAGGCAGCAAAGAAAGCTCATCCAGTTACGGGAGCGGTGGCTGGGGGCTTGGGAAACGTGGGTTTGCGTCCCTCCCTTGTCACAGGGCTTTGAATAGGATGCCGGCAGCGCACTCATTGGCTTGAATGCCATTCATTTCTCTGAAAGAGGCATTTAAATACTTTGGAGAGTCCTGCCTCAGTTCCCCATCTTTACTACCTCACTACTCACCGGTATCTTGACTACTTTGGTGTCCATGAATATTTTTCCTGTTTCATCTATATGTAAGATCTCCTTCCCATGTTAATTTTTAGATTTCTAATTAATATGATCTTTTCCCTTGAATGAGAGGACTAATATGCACTGTCTTCTCTTACTGACTTTCAGTAGTTTGCTGGAACATGAGTATTCTCATTGCAAACCTTAAACTGCTGTTTTAAGAATATTTTGAGGGACACACTCTGGTAGACACATATGCACAGAACCTGATTAGGGATTTCCCACCCCCATGCTTCCTAGAAAACCAGGTTAAAAAATGGGGGAAATGGGTGTCTCAAATTGCAGTCATTACTAGTGAGAATCTGCTGAAATCTCATTGGAACTAACAAAAGGTAATGCTGCTGGGGCTTTGATTTTTACAGGGTTCAAACCAAGGATTAACAAAGAAGGTTGAGGGTATAAGGTACAGTGTGTGCCCCCATCAAATGCAGAATAAAAATGCACTGTGATTCCAGTGTCACCACTCATCCCCTGCCATGGGATGAGAGTACCATGAGTCTTTTTTGCTTCTGTCTTGCACCAGCCCTCCTGCAGAGGTGCGCCCTGCCAACCACTTCTCCTGCCTTGGTCTCAACTTCTTGGATAGTGAAGGATACAAAAACCTTATCGCTTTGGTCCTTTCTGGAGGTAGGATTTAGATAGGCCACATACCACATGGCATGGTGGTCCTGTAGGGTAGCCTATAGGGTTGCTGAGCCCCAAAATATCATCAGTCCACAGCTCATCCTGTTGAAACAGGCTGCAGAGTTTTGTTCATTTGCACACATGAGGGATCGATAACTCCCCCAAGGAACTGGAGACATGCACTGGTCCAAGAAGGGACACCTGTGCAACAAGGTGTGATGGTCCTCCGACAGTGCTGCAAATAAGGCAGCATTTCTAGCAGGACCCCTCTCAGCCTCAACGCCTGGTTCACCTTCCGCTCAGATAGATTACAATACACTGCTTAAATTCCCATGCTCTTTCAAGAAAAAAAATGTAACTGCTTCCACAGGAGGAAACCATGCCCTGTGTGCAACCACAGAAGCCAAATTTTAGGTGGGAGGATCCACAGGCTGTGAAAATACTGAGGAACAGCTCTGTGGTTGCATTTCCATGGTGCTATGGAGTAGCATAGTCCTTGGAACTGATTTGGATGAGGTGACCTACGCTGAGCACTGCTCCGGGACAGCTTCCATAGCTGGGCACTGTCAGGACCCTGCACTCCAGCCACCCTGTCCGGAGAGGAGGTTCTTACTGAACACTCCCTCCTTGCCGTGAAGACCGGACAGCCCTGCAGGACACCCGTCCTTCATGACCCTGGCAAAATACAGAAATCATAAACTTTCAAGTGAACATCTCCTTGTAGGCCTCCTCCCAGTAGAGTGGCATTTATTTCCCCGTCCTCAAAGAGAAAAATCTTGCTTTATTCTTTTCCTGACCTCAGTTTGATTTCTTTTCTGCCCTAAAGAGCTGTGCAGCCTTGTTGCTGCCGATCTATCACAGAGCTGGATTCCTTGCAGCAAGATATGTAGGAAACCCAATAAAATAGATGGTGTGCATTCCCCAGCAACAACTATAGATTTAGTCCTTGGGAACAAAAATGGCTAGTTAAATCACAGCAGAGCATTATTATATGTCTATTAATTAAGTTGATGAACGTGATTCCCATATAATCAACAAAAAAAAACTAAAAGGGGCAGTGTATTTTCTGTGCAAAAGGTTATTTCCGTGAAGTGACACCAGCTGACATGAACAGCAGCAGTAAAAGGTTTATTTTAATCTTCCTTTTTTATTTTAGATCCCATCACAAATTAAAGGTGCTTCTTCACCCTCTAGATAAACTACATCATTATTTAGAATTTAAAAAATCCCGCTTAAACTTATTAAAGTGTCTCCTTGTGTTATGAAGTTAGGCTCTGAAAAACTATCCTTCTTTGTTGCTGAAATGCTCGTTCCCTCCCAACTGCTCATCGCTATTAACCCACTGCCTCCCAGGGAAGTCTTTAGGCATATCTGTATGTGCATATATGTGTATACATGTGTGTATATACATACATAAAGCTTTTAATCCAAGCTTTTTTAATACAATCTCTGATTGAAGACACTAATTGCCACTATGATATTAAATAGTAATGATAATAAGCAAGCTAGGATATATAGAAGAAAAAGAGCTTTGAAGGGAGGTCTGCAAGATTAACAAAATCACTTTTTCTCCATTCCTTAATGCAATCTTAATTTAATATTCTGATCAGGAATTAAGAGGGAGTTGTGCAAAAAGCTTTGGTTGGTTTATGCAGGGTTTTTACATCATTGACATTATTCCTTGATATTTTCTAAACTGAGGGCACCGAATGTGTGTTGTGCTAACATACTACACTGGAGGGTTTCTACTGCTTTAGCAGGTTTGTGCTAGCTGCCTTAGCATATGAAAAATATCTTGAAAAACCTTGAAATTTGTTTTTTATATCATTGTATTGATCAGAAAAATATTGCCCATGATTCATTTTAGATACTGCCCAAATTAAGATATATGCATTATAAAGTTTGTCTTGGCTTATTCTACACATCAGTAGAAAAAAATCAAATTATGACCTCTGCTCAGGGCCTTACCATGATTTCTTGAAATTTTAATTAATAAATAAAGTAAGGCAGAAATGACTATGAGGTGTAGTTGTTTGTAGACTGCTCCCGGAGATGCGTCATTTGAATACTGATTTCTTTCTATTGGGAACCAGCAGGAAGATTTTTGTATTTCTTGTTGAAAAATAAAATGGTACATTTAGTCACTTACACGCATGTAAAGCCTTTCTTCTTCCACTTTGACAATAGCATTCTTACTTTTCCCTTCAGTTTTTTCCTAGTGCTGTTTATATGCCATATTACACTCTCTAATTTCCTTTTATCTTTTCTTTATTTTGCAATGTCTCAGTACATGTCTCTTTAAGACAAGTTAATTTAGTCAATTACTCCAGTTTGGTTTCAGATAAAATCTTTAATTTATCCAGGCCCCTCTTTATTCTTTCTAAGATCCTCTTTCCATTAATTTCATGAAACATTCTAATTCTCCATTTTAGGAAAAAGCTAATTTCACTCACTTGCACAGACTTCCTCAGTCTTTTTCCTTTATTGCATGTTTTACTTAAACTAAAGCATGTGGGGATTGCTGATGCTCTTACATAGTCAGAGCAGCTTTGCTTTCCTGCACTGCCTGTAAAACAGTCACAGGTCCATTTGCCTTCTCCTGCAGCTTTGTACAACGGGGAAAATGATGGGTTCCCGAAAATATGAGAAATTCTTCCTAGCCAAGTATGGGAGAACGCATGTGCCACAGTCACTGCAACCATGACGCGTCTTGCAAAGGTACCCCTGAATGGCACAGTAGAGAGGACTGTTGTTTGGGACTGGATGGGACACTGGTGGGACCCTACTATAGATCAGCATATAGAGGCGGGTGTGTCGAGCAGTCATGCTGGGGTTTCTCCAGTATTGGACATGGAGGCTGCAAAACTGTCTTAAAGCCTCTCCTCTTACCTAGGATTTTGTTTTTCATGGGTATTTCACATCCTGGTGGTTCCCTGTGCTCTGCCAGGGACTTGTTTTACCTCCTCCATCAAGTTGCTCCCCTGTGCCTCTTTTTCCTCATTTATGAAAAGGGAAAGATAAACCTATTGCAAAACAGCTTGTCCACCAAAAGCGCTAAAGGGCGTGAAGCAACGAAAGGGCAGAGATTGGTCATTACATTAAGTAATTACATTGCTTCAGAAACACCTTTCCTCATTTAGTAATTTTCTCACTCATCTCACTCCTCACCAGCTTCTGTTAAACGGTCTTAGGGAACAGGGGTTACCATGTGGCACGTCCCCAGCTAGTACTCAGTCCCCGCCTTGTACTCTCACAATATTTAAAAAGTGTTACTATATTTGTGCAGAAGAAGAGTGTTTCCTGCTTTACCACACAGGTGCATGGACAACAGGCTTGGGAAACTGAACTTGCTAAAACTCAATCAAAGCAAATAAAGAAAAAAAACAACCCATCCCACAACAGTTTTTAGGTGGCTTGTCAAGCTGACCACAAATCTCACCTTGAACATGAGAAGATGGAAGTGGGTTGGTGTCTACAGTGCTCAAATGCCGGAAGATGTGGAGGACTTTAGAGAGAAGCTGATTGCTAGGAGAAAGAACACTTAAATTCTTGGAGCTGGGGATTAAAATGTATCCTTTAAAAAATAAAAATTACAGCATTCAACAAAATAAACCTCTTGTTTTAAAAAAAATTTACTTTTTTTTGCAGAATTAAAAAAAAAGTAAAAAAAAAACCCAGAAGGCCTCAAAAAGGACTGTGGACCTTTTGAAATGGCAGCATGCTACCCCATGGAAGATGTATTTTGGGTTGTCTTCTGCTCTCCCTCTTTCTAAGTCAGCCTCATGAGCCAAAGTAGGTTTTTGATAAACTATTTCTCTTCTTTGTATTGGGAGTGTGTTAAGGGCTGGGATTCCATACAGCAAAGTGAAGAGAACCCCAAAATGTATCCAAAAAGATTGTTCAACTACACTCTGCAAAGTATTGGAAAATATGGTCCAGATCCTCAGCTGCAGGGTAGCAGGGAATTTTAGGCTAAAGCCATTTTTTTCAGTTGAGCTGTGTTTACAAATACAAAATCCCTATTTCTGTGCAGCATATTGACCTGAACTCCCCTAAATTAAACCCATTTTTGCAAAGGCACTTCAAAAAGCAACCTCCTTATAGAATACCACCAATTTGAACTACATTTGCAGAGATAACCCCATCACGGTGGACTCACATTTGGAATAATATTTACATATTCAATTTTTTCTATCATGAAATGCTCTATCAACTGTTACATTCCAATAACCATGAACGTAAATGAGTGCAGACTTCAAATGGACAATCATTAACCTATGCTGTAATGATTATACAACATCCTTCAAATACTGAATGTTTTGAATGTGATCAAGTGATTCTTTCTTGCTATTTTGACTTTCATACTAATTATTAAACTTTAATTACCCATTATGGGTAATTATTAATATTTATTGCACATTATTGTCATTGTTCATGGGCTTTTATAAAAGGAACTATACTTGATATAGAAAAAAACCCATTAAATTAAATATTCATTTACATGTTTTTGCAGCAACCTATTTTTAAAACAAATGGGTATGAGTCTGTTTTTCTATTAGTTGTTATGTTTATAAATATTGATTTAATACCCATTACTCTTCTCGACTACACTTCTGTGACTTTCTATACCTGTCCCTATAAGCATTTTCTCCCTTGTTAAGATTACAAATGCAAACAGAAGAAAAACCTGTTGTTAGAAAAACAAGCAAACAAAAAGTTTCTACCAGTCACATTAACACTGAAAGTTATTGCCAGTGTTTGTAGGTCAAGTAAGACAGAATTAAGACATGAAAGTACTGGGTGCTTAATAAACAAACAAACAAACAAATATTTCATGTATTATTTTGCTCCAAAAATTGAGACAGGATAAAGCAAACTGACTTTTCGGGAAGCATACACAGATTAACACATTTTTAATGTGCTTAAACATAGCAAGGTGCACAGTAGGATATTCAAAAGGCTCTGTGGCTGGACCAAAAATAAGGTTTTTTTCTGTCACACGGGTTGGGCTGGGGGTGAAGGCAGACCTTCAATGTGACATTTATGGAACACAGAACAGAACCTACCAAAGACAGAATGGCAACTGGAAACTGCCCAGAGGTGGCTGTTGAGGACACACCATGGGCTTCTTATATCTCAAAACTGTCCCCTCTCTGGAGTGTATTTTGCACTCAAAGGTGCAAAGACTCATTTCCCAGCACCTCATTTTTTTGTGAGCCACCTACACCTTCATTTTCAAAGTTCATGTGGTGCGGGGTTTCTCTTTCCTTTTGGAACACAGATAGAAGTGTTTCAGAATTGAATTATTGGCCATGCATGCACATAAAATAAGTCCCTTTGCACTTTGGGAGAGTTTAAGGAGACTGTCATATCAGCAGTTCATAACATATTCAGGAGCTAGAGAGGAGGGGAAAGTCCTTAGTCACCCCCCAGCCCCTTGATCTCCAAAGTCTAGTTGCTCTTGAAGGTGTTGCCTCTTATAATTGCCTCTGAGCAATCTGGTCTAGTTAAAAATGTTCCTTCTTACTGCAGTGGAGTTGGACTAGATGACCTTTAAAGGTCCCTTCCAACGCAACACACTCTATGATTCTATGATTCTATAAATGGCAGATTTATTGAGCCAGAAGGAGAGCTAAGAAGGAGCACAAGTTTTTCCAAAATTGAGCTGTGAATTCTTTGAGAACTTTTATTCAAAAACATTCTTTAAAATATAATTGTTGGTTGCTTTTGGCCTTCAGCAGTTTGCTGTGGAAGGTTGACAAAGTTCAGTGCCACCATGCTGTGTCCTACTGGTACGTGCGTTCCCCGGCAGGACTGAGCTCAGGGCATGCATTCACTCCGTACAAATACAAATTCAAAACTCAGCCTCAGCCCCAGACCTGACCACTATGCGCTTGCTGAAAACATGCCCAGCAGGAGAACTCATATTTTGAATATTTATAAAAAGTGAGCACAGAATGTGTGTCTATATGTCATTTAAATGAATTTCACAGGAGACTTTGACCAACAGTATAGAAAATAATTTTTTACAGAATGTCCCCTTGTACATGCCAAGTCTTTTCAAAAATGTATTTCAAAAATGGTCTGATGTGACTTTAGACCCCAGTAGAACTTAATCACATGGAAGAACTTGGTCATTTTAAACGATTTGACCCACATTGGGAGCAAGGTATGATGCTGCGCCTTTTAATCTTAAAACAGGACTGTATCATCTGTGGTTTTATTTAAACCTCACATAATCAGGTGCCATATTTCGGTTTGAAAAGCCTTGGTTTTCTGTCTGTAGCTGGATTGCTCCTGCTCCCCTAGAAGCCTGTAAGAACATTGATTTGAAGCAAAGCACACTCAGCATGCAAGAAGGCAGGAGCAGCATCTGGTTTATACACACTTACATGCATACTGATATCATTCTTACAGGTTCATGCAAAAATAATCTCAGGATTTACTTCCAAATAGTCCAAATCCCCCTTTCCCTTTATGATAGGCTCCGCCGTGCCTGTTCAGATTTCCAGGTGTCATTTTTGAATGTGAAGCGCTCCTGAAACAAGAAGCAGAACAGCTAAACCTGCTTCTGAAATAAAAGACCCCAGCTCCTCAGCAGAACAAAGCTGGCCAGTGGATTTGACCTGGATGTATATTCACCTGTTTTCTGAGGGCAGAGGGTCACTATTTTATTGTGTTTTGTTGTTTTCTTTAAATATCATTCTGATTGAAATCTGAGTAAAATGCATTAAAGATAATGAATGTCTATCACCAAAAAAAAATACTGCAGAGGTGTAATCTTTGACCTGGTTTCCCTGAAAATGTGCAAGAGACATTTCTGTGAGCACGGCAGGATTTTTACAGCCCACATTTCTGCTCCGTGGTGCTCTCAGAGGGGCAAACTGCATAGAAAAACATTAGATGCTCGATTAGATAATAGCATTAGCATTTAAGATAAACTTTCCTTTCTTCACAAAGATAAACCCTCATTATTTAAAACGTATTTCATCCTCTGGTTCCTCCATAGGAGATACTTCTGCAAGCTACCTGCCAATAGCAATTAAAGCTTATTTTGCAAGGAAAGCGGGTTTAATTGCCAAAGCACTATTTATAGGAAGTCTCCCATGAGGATTACTGAGCTGCAAGAATGCAGATTAAGCAAAACGAGGGCAGCAGGGAATGCGATGCACTTTGGCTAAACAGCTCTGTCAGGCTCAATAGGTGTGGGTGCCGCAACAGCGCCGGTGACAGCCTGACGCTGCTTCCCCCACCCAGCGCTGGGGGTTTCAGACACTGTGCAGTGTGACAGCGTGTGCTTAGAAATTTCAGAGAAAAGCGTCTTCTCTCTCCAGGTATTTACTCCCTCCCCTCACCACCCAGTAACCGTCATAGCTGAGAATCTCATCCTTGGGGGTTGGCTGGCTTCAGGAGTTGGGGTTGTCCCCATCCCAAAAAAATATACAGGGGAGCCCCAGTTCTGCCCCAGAAGGGGCTGGAAGGCTTCAGGGGAGGGAATTAGCCCTGCATTTCACTGCATGCTGTGCAGCAGCACATGGGTGAGTTTCTCTCCTGCGTTAGCATTGTCCGGAAAACAAAAAATAGTATGACAGGTAATGAGAGACAATTGCAGCGAGCCCAGGGGTAAAAGTGGGGCCTCTTCAGTTCTCTGTCCCTGCCTGCCTTCCTTGTGACCTCCAGCTGCCTCGTGCAGAGTGAAAACTGGACTGTGTAAAAGGGGGATCATAGAATCATGGAGCAGTTTGGGTTGGAAGGGACCTTTAAAGGACATCTAGTCCAACACCCCTGCCATGGGCATGGACATCTTCAACTAGACCAGGTTGCTCAGAGCCCCGTCCAACCTGACCTTGAATGTTTCCAGGGATGGGGCATCTCCCACCTCTCTGGGCACCCTGGGCCAGTGTCTCGCCACCCTCAGTATAAACATTTTCTTCCTTATATCTAGTCTAAATCTACCCTCTTTTAGTTTAAAACCATTACCCCTTGTCCTATCACAACAGATGCGCTTAATGTCCTCCCCGCCTTTACCTCTGAGCCTCTTCAGCCACCCCTTTTTACCTGCACAGTTCACCATTTGCCTTCTCAAACAACATCTTCCCCTCATGCAAGTGGGAACCTGCTGGGAAAATGGGAAATTTTATGCTTTGCTGTTAATTCTTCACAATCTTCATTATCATCATCATCAAATTGAGCAAGAACATAAATGTAGGGACATTTTGACAAAGCAGGAACTGAAAATATAAATATCTTGGCCTAACATTGATTAAGATCAAATGTTTTGCTGAGCTTTAAAATGATTTCTAATTGTTTAAATATATTTTTTAAACAATCTTAGATAAAAATTAATCGTAGTTAATTATAAAAAGTTACAATAAATTATTTTATTTTTTCGAGATATTTTCAGCCTTGGTTAATGCATAATTTAGCTCATCTGACAGAAATTCACAGGAAAATAGATGTTGTCAAACCTACATTTTCACCAAAGGGGTTCCAGCTGAAAAATTACATCCTTCTCTGATTAAATCCCTCATTAAGATTCAGGTCTTTTCTGTCAGTAAATCAGTAATCTGGTAAAAAAAAAAAAAAAAAAAGAGTAATATCCTCATATTCCTGGTTGGCTTGTCTGTGTCCATCTTATTCTACCTTTTTTATACTCCAAACTCCTTGCAAAAGGGATTGTGTTCATAATGCAGTCCACAACTTGCTCAGTTCCCAGAGCTCTGTCATTGCCTATTAACTCTTTTGCTCCCTGAGCTGCAAATGCCATACTTTCTGCGATGATGATAATACAACAACATCATCATGACATTTCGTCTCTTTTCAGGCTTTTGCATTGCCCAAGCGTATGCTTGGACGGAAGCTAAATTTTTAAGACTTCTCTGTAACTGCGGAAGTTTGACAGCTCTGTTTGCATTCATTTTTAAGGAAAATTGAATGATCACTCATAATGCCTTGAATGTTGGAGTCCGAGCTTTAGAAAAAAAGAAAACACAGAGGATGAATTAGACTGAACAAAAGTTGTCTACGTGCATGAATCTACAGGAGGACAAGCTTTCTAAGCTTCTGTTGTACTCCATGGAGTTGATAGTTTGTTGAAAGTCAGAAAGATTAACATCAATACCTCACAATACTGTAATACCTAACGTTTTGTTTCATAATTCCCACATGCTTTTTTACTTGAGCAGATGCAACATCTGTGCGGTAACTTGGCATCAAATGATTCTTTTGTAAGTACCTACAAGAAGCAGTTCATCTTGCAAAATAGTCCTATGCATGTTATGTAGAGAGGGACAATAAATGTCCTTGTTTTGCTTCACTGAAAACCACCTCAACCTGGAGCCCCCCATCCCTCCTGATGGTGCAACAGTGAAATACTGATGAGTGCAAGTTACTGCAACATTTCAGTGCTGAATCAAAACAGATATTTAATGACCTAGATACAGAGACACATAACAACAGCTCTCAGAAGCCAAATTCTTAGAAGAGTGATCCATTTTTCTGCCATTTTTCTCTGGGGCAATCTGGGCAATGGAGTGTACGTACACTCATAGAGTGAAGCAAGAACTGAGTGTCTGTAAGTGAGAGGAGAATATTGGATCTTGCATCACTCAGCATTTCAACAGCCAAAAGTATGTCACTTTTACAATTTTTCACAAACATTCATTCTCTTCTCTATTTCTTCCATCTTTAAGACCTTGTTTCTCACAGGGATCAATGGAAAGAGTCCCACTGACTCTCACTGACTTTAAATCTAGTTTCAGAAACAGAGATGAGCCCACACCGAATCCAGGAGCCTACTAACTTTGAAGCTTGAGGATATCCAGATCTGATCAAGGCTTGGCTCCTCCTCATTTGAAATAGTTCTGTATTTTCCCATCCTTCTGACTGGATCTTTGTTCTTAGCTGGCAGAGGGACAACATGGTGATGCAGAGCTGAACCACACTCCCCAAACAGAAGGCCAACAAAAAAAAGGGTCTGCCTCTATGGCTGACTCACAAGCACCAGGAACAAACTGTAACATGAAGGTTTCGAGGGGGAGCATCGTGCTCAGAACCCTATGAACTGTACTCTCTGTTGGCTATGTTCTTGCCAAAGATTATCACTTCTAATTAATCTAAGACAGGAGGAGAACTATTTTTTAAACAAACCTCAAAAATGATTATTTTTAAGGCTGGTAAATCTATGCTAGCCAGTTATTGGTGCCATGTTCGGAAGCTCAGACAGAGCTAAATTATGCTTCAGATTAATGTATTGAGCAGTTCAGAGGTTAGACAAACAGCTGTTTCTCAAGCAGGCACACTACAAAGCTTAACTGTTCATTGGAAGGGCAGATACCGCCTAGCTGAAGTCCCAGTGGGCTAACTTTTATTTGTTTCTGATTGGGAGATATCCAAAGCTGACTCCACGCTACTGATGACCTCCCTTAGCAGGGGCAGAAAGTTGAACCTCTGGAGCCAGTGTGATTTTACCAGTCTCTGGGAAAAAAACACAACAAATCTTCAGTGACTCTGAGATAATCTGCAAAATGTTGCACTTTCAGAAATGAGCTTTAAAAATTCTGGAAAAAATATATGTAAATATAGACAGGCTACATGGAAAAACCACACCAAATCCCTGAATCAAACATTGCTTGGGACATTTTGCAAAGCTGTTAGTTAACCAAGAGCAACCATTTCTTTGAAAGTGGCTATATGTGACGTGCATGCTGAATGAAGTATATTCTAAATGCCAGACTGCTCAATTGCAAAAGCACCACACACACTATTTAGTTACCTGATATCATTGTAAGTATTTTATCAAAGCCCTGAGATCCTCATTCAGAGCAGCAACTGCCCATTTCGGAGCAATACTTAAATGCTTACTCGGTGTAAAAGAACTGGCTATATGAAAAAAAACAAAAAAAACCCAAACACAAAACAAACACCAAACCAAAACACAAACTAGATTGGAACATTGCTTTTTAAAAAATGGAATTAATGGATTCAATGACAAGTCCTATTAGTTGCAATGAGTGATTTGATCCCAACCTGACATAGACCTGCTCCCCAAACCTCATGGGAAACATTCATATGGCATATCTTAGACATCTTCCTTCTGCCTAATATTTAGAAACTTGCATATCTAACGCTCCAGAAGAAGTGCCTCCATTCACTATTCTGTTGGAAAAAAGTAGGCTAAGCTCAGTAGACTGGAACTGACTCAATAATAACTATGGAGTTTTCTGTAACTTCATGGATACATGCACAGAAGACTTCAGTGTGGTAATGTGTTTTCTGTGACCTGCACTGACTTTTCTGACAGTTTTCCTGACATTACCCTGTCTGATCCAAACATGATGAGATGTGAGTAGAACACACCCCTGGACGCTTTCATTTAGGAAAACCCATAACAATCATGAAGTGGTCTCTACTGATCGCTAAGAAAAAGTATTGGTCCAGAGAGTCAGAGAATATTGCAGCCTGTATTCTGAAGTAAGGAAAAGAAACCACCTAAAAGGTGGAAAAGAATCCACCTAAACATGAGGAGGAACTTCTTTACTTTGAGGGTGGCAGAACACTGGCACAGGCTGCCCAGAGAGGTGGTGGAGTCTCCAACTCTGGAGACATTCAAAACCCACCTGGACGCGTTCCTGTGCAACCTGCTCTGGGTGACCCTGCTCTGGCAGGGGGTTGGACTAGATGATCTCCAGAGGTCCCTTCCAACCCTATGATTCTATGATTCTATGAAAGCTATCCCACTGAAATATTGCACCTCTAAAGCTATTTATATACATAAATTGAGGTGCGTGATAGAGAACTTTGCAGGGTACATTTCCAATTTTATAGTCTTGAGACAACCTAACAGGGTTTATTGGCCTCCTAAAGACATTATTGGCCAGTATCTCTACTTTCTCACCGCTCCTAGTTCATTGCCTTTTCAACGCCATGCTGCAGTTCACCATGCACTTAGAGGATGGGAGGTAAGCAGCATTTGCCAGCCTGGCAGCCTACGGGACTTTGGTTGATAAAATGAGAGTACGGACTGTGATTGTGGGGGGTCAGGCTGTAATGGCTCTGTCTAAACTGAGGTGTTTGCACAGGGCTTGATACAAACTCCCACGGCCCCACACTGTCTGCGTCTTAGATCCTACTCCAGCAGAAGACAGCGCAGATACAGTACTTGCAAGTCAACTCAGCTGTGCAAGCTGAAGTCCACTAAAAGCAATAATGCTTAAAGAACCCAATGTGTTCTCTGTACATCGGCAGCATATCAGTTTTAAATGCAGAGAGTCTCTTGTCAGAGTAATGGACCATCAAGGAACGCCATGCTGCAATTGGATGTGTGTCTGCAGCCTCCTTTCCATCAGAAGGTCACCAAGAGGTCTAATGGGGGGTTTGGTATGACCATATGACTCTGCTGGGGTGGCTTGGAAAGCTGTCTTGTAGCTAAAAAGCAAGTAACACAGAGACAATTCATACTGAGAAATCCAGGGGGAATAACTGGTTATTAGTTCACTTCTTGTGGGCAGTATGGAAGAAGTGAGTCATTACAAAGGATAAAGTCAAATTGCAACCGGCTTTACTTTTATATTGATAACATCTATTGCTAAATTATAACAATAACAGTGACGTTATCTTGAGAAAAGTGCTTCAAAGTGCCACTTCCCATCTTATTTGTGCTCTGCACTGAGAGGAACACTAGTCGTCTAGCCGAAGCACAGAAGAGATGTGGGTTTGATTCCTGGTCATGCTACATGTTTCCTGTTTTGCCTTGGGCAAGTCCCTAAATCTGCCTGTGTCTCATTTCCACCTCTGTGAAATGGGGATCATAGTACTGTGTGCCTTTCATCCACCTCTATTTAGAAGGTAAAACCTTTGTGTCACAGACTGCTTTTAACACATGCACGTTGGTATGTGTACGTGCACAGAAAGAGAGGAGAGGGCTTAAAATAAGACTTGCATTTCTGTTGGGTTCCATAAGTACTGAAATAATAGAAACAGTGATAAATGATGGGATTTATTTAGAATGTACAACACAAGCAGAGTGGGATTCTTCTAAGCAAGTATTAATGTTTCCACCTGAGCTTGTAGTCCAGAATCACAGCCAACAAAGACTATTAGGTGCTTCTTCCCCAAAATATTCTGTGCTGCATCAAAAGAAACGTGGCAAGCAGGTCAAAGGAGATGACTCTTCCCTCTTCTCCACTCCGGTGAGACGCCACCTGGAGTACTACATCCAGCTCTGGGGCCCTCAGCACAGAAAAGGAATGGACCTGTTGGAGCAGGTCCAAAGGAAGGCCACAAAAATATTCAGAGTGCTGGAACACCTCTTCTGTGAAGAAAGACTGAGAGAGTTGGAGTTTAGCCTGGAGAAGAAAAGGACACATTATTGTGGCCTTTCAATACTTAAAGGGCACTTACAAGAGAGATGGAGATAGAATTTTTACCAATGCCTGTAGTCACAGGACAAGGGGCAGCAGTTTTAAACTAAAGGGGTAGGTTTAGATTGCACATAAGGAAGACATTTTTTATGATGAGGGTGGTAAGACACTGGAACAGGTTGCACAGAGAATTTGTGGATGCCCAGTCATTGGAAGTGTTCAGGTCCGGTTGGATGGGGCTCTGAGCAACATAATCTAGTAAAAGAAGTCTCTGCCTATGGACGATATTTAAAGGCCCCTTCCAACCTAAGCCATTCTGTGATTCTGATTCTAGGATTCTAAAAGCAGATAGAATGAACAAATGAATATAAAGTCACCTATTTCTTCTACTGCCTATAAATGGATCCTTCCCATCAAAAGCTAGGTGAAATATCTCCCCCTTGTCAGCATTGTTGTTCTTTTTTCATATGGCAACACCACTGAAGACCATTGCAGAGCACTTTTCAGGCCCACAGGGTAATGGTTGTTTGGTGCAAGTCAGCAAAGAGAGTTGTAACAGGAGAAGGTTGAAAGCTCTGGCTAAAGATAATATTTTCATTTGACAAAGCTTTGTTGCCATTAGTAACATGAAATGGGCAGGGAGAGCCCCTTACCTCCAGCACTGTGCCTCTAACAAAGTCAGTGCTGCCACATTGGTCAGAGGAGAGTGGGAAAACCTGGAAGCAGGTAGATTCCTATGACCTACGCCCTACTACATCCTTTACCCTAAAGTTGGAGAGGAGGCTACATCTTGAAAAAAGCTTTTTAAACTTTTATTCTGAAAGCAATGCCAGATTTTACTGAAAACACATATTTTCTTAAACCTTTAAATCTGATTGCTTATGAAGTTCTTGTACCAACCTTTCTTAAAAGCTGTGAAGTTTGTTGGATTTGACTCTATCAGCTCATCAACATTGGCTAAAATCACAGTCTGTTCCCCAGGTGGGTGTTAAAACTACTCTGCACAAACTTCACTACACTGATAGCAGCTGCCCCAGGGACAGACTTCCTTTAGTCTGTGTCCTTTCTTAAGGTAGTAGATGATTCCTCTTCCTACCTGCACAAGCTCAAGCACAAAGACTCCTCTCTCCAGTGGATAACACTTGCCTCTCCTTACAGCTGGTAATCCTTGTCGGTTGATTTATCCATTGGCCAGGTGCAATGGCCAGGCTCCTGAAACCATTTGTCAGCAGGTTGCTGGAGCCAATGTTTCAATGTTTGGATGTAAGTAAGATTTGTAGACCAGTGTTCCTCCCCTCAACCTGGTTGAGATGCACAAATGTGAAACTCAGCACAGAAGCAGTTTCGACACCTCGCTACATATACCATGCTTGCAAGGGAAATGATCCTACACCCACTGAATTCATCAGCATGCTTTTTACTGACCTCAAAGGTTGCACATTGAGACCTAAGTGGATTATCATCTCCTGCCAGGAAGTGATATTGTTTCCGCCTGCACACTCAAGCAGCTCAATTTTATATTTTTTTTTGCTTGCTGTAATAGAACATTTATCTTGGAGCTGCATGGACTGCTGAAAGCTGTCATCACCTGCTGGAGTTTCTGAAGGTTAAAATGGCAACTCTTATATGGATTTTTACGCTTTTGGGGAAAAAGAAAAGGAAGAAAAAAGAAAAAGAAAGAGAAGAATCTTGTGATTTTTCTCCAAGAATAGTTACATGTTGCAGTAGTCATCTCAAATTTACTTTTTGTCAGTTTCCTAATATTCAGCACAGCTAAACAAAAATAGAAAATAATAGAAAAATCATGGAGTTCTGGCTCATCACCTGGCCAATATAATGCTGCTCTCTTGTTTTTCACCAAAATTAGACCAAATCCTTCTTCAGTAGGAAAAAGATTCTCTCTCATTCTCATTTTTTAATTTCTAATCAATTTAGATACTATGTACATCTGAAATGACAAGAATTATAAGCCCCATATTCACTCTGGGTCATAAAATATTATTTTAGTAGACAGCCAGCAGACTATGTATGAACAGAAGTGTCCCCTCAGAGCAGACGAGTGGACCATCCAGCTCAAGAACCCTTTCCCAACAATGTCAAGTCAAGAGACTCTTGTAGGATGAGCACAAGATCCTGGCCACTTGCTGCAGTTCATTATTCCAAATCACAACTCTCAAAGCACTCGGAGTCCTACTATGCACCTTTAGAGTGAATAGACCTAAGACATGTCATTAAATGATTTGGTAAAGATCAAGCAGGGATTCCCAAGAATATACTCGAAGGAAAGAATTTGATTCTATACCAGCAGGTGCATTTTTCCATATGTTTTCCTTCAAAATAACATTTCACCCAAGAAAAGGAACTTTTGTTCACTTGATATCAGAATTTCACCGTGTTATGGCCTCCTGTGTCACCCACTCATGTACTTTAGCAATCCTCATCTTTCAGCTGCAATGACAGAAGAATCATGGATTACCCTGATACTTTCCATAGAAAGAGATCACTGGGCCTATAATAATAATAAAATCTTAAATTACCCTTCCCCAAGCATCATGTTTCTTAGATTAGCCTGTGCAATCACAAGGATACCCATCCCTGATGATTTTGGACTACAGGGCCTTGCAGGTCTTCAGCAAGAATCTGACTTGCCCCTTCTTGCTCTCTGTGACCATCAGTTCCCTCCTGGATTAGAACGAAGTGGATGGGGATGGAATTTGGCACATTTTCCATTCTTTCTGTGAAATTATGCAAGGGGTGATGAAGCAATGTCTGACTGATTAAAAGTGGCACAAGTTATTTTCCCATGGGACCTTTCCTTTCCCTTTCCTTTCCTTTCCTTTCCTTTCCTTTCCTTTCCTTTCCTTTCCTTTCCTTTCCTTTCCTTTCCTTTCCTTTCCTTTCCTTTCCTTTCCTTTCCTTTCCTTTCCTTTCCTTTCCTTTCCTTTCCTTTCCTTTCCTTTCCTTTCCTTTCCTTTCCTTTCCTTTCCTTTCCTTTCCTTTCCTTTCCTTTCCTTTCCTTTCCTTTCCTTTCCTTTCCTTTCCTTTCCCTGCCTTTCCTTGCCTTTCCTTGCCTTTCCTTTCCTTGCCTTTCCTTTCCTTGCCTTTCCTTTCCTTTCCTTTCCTTTCCTTTCCTTTCCTTTCCTTTCCTTTCCTTTCCTTGCCTTGCCTTGCCTTGCCTTGCCTTGCCTTGCCTTGCCTTGCCTTTCCCTCTCCTCTCCTCTCCTCTCCTCTCCTCTCCTCTCCTCTCCTCTCCTCTCCTCTCCTCTCCTCTCCTCTCCTCTTTCTTTCCCTGTCCAGTGTTTTGTCTGAGGCTGAAAAAAACATTTCATAATGAATACATAACTGGTAAAAAAAAAAAAAAAAAAATCATGTTTCTGCAGGTTCACAAAAAACGGCATCATTCACCCACAACTCAATGGCTTTGGAGCAAATAAACAAGCAAATAAAATGAATGCATTTCTGGTTTGTTTTAGGGGGGAAAAGTTCATTACTAGGATCACACTGGGGGGAAAAATACAACTTGCCTATGAAAATGACGAATCCAAGCCTGGGGCAAATGCATGACAATTCTTCATTTACCTGAGAAAGAGAAATAGATCTAAGAGATACTGCACCCAAGGAAAATCCCAGTTCATATGTATTTCCATAACTTCTTTACCATAAAACAAATACGTTTAATTAAAATATTGGACTGAACCTGACTGTTTTTATAGGCAGTCTCTGTCACTGATCAAAACCACTTTCTCCTCTTTGAATGTTTTGTCTTATAAAAAATTTACCAGCGCATGTTTTTTCCCTCTGTTTTGCCAGAAGCAAAACCGTATGTTTACCTGCCAAAGGCAACCATTTTTGAATTTGCTTTCTTATGAAAAGGAGTCACCAGTGTTCAAAGCAATCAACACGAGGTCTTTTTTCCTTGAAATGTTTTTCTGAGCAGCACAAACCCACTTGACATCTGGAAAACTCCACCTGTTCTGTTCACTAGCTGATCACCATGAGACATATTGCAAATAAGAAAGTAGATTGAAAGAAAGATGGATGGGAATGTATGTATGAGTCCATGCATGAGCAAAAGAGAATCAAGGGAGAACACAGTAAATAATGAGGGCCAAAATCTTATCAACCCATTAGAGGACACAATTTTTTTATAGCATTTGTCAGCAAAGCAAAAAGTTATGAATGGGGATACCAAAATCTGCCTATCCATGTATTTGTTGATGAGGTTGTTTGATTTAGAAATTGGGGCACAGTCTAGAAGAGGCAATGAAGTATCTATGAATACCTGGAAAACAACACAGTGCATTAAAATCAAACGTTACTTTCATTTTCATTCTCAATTTTAGCCATTGTGTCATTAAATGCAGCTTATAATATGCACCAAAGCAGTTGAAAGTATTTCATCCAAAATGCCAAACCCTAGCTTTGGATAAGGTGATTCACCTTGGATAACTCCAAGGACACCCACTTTATTTTATAAACTTTAAGGCACGTTGATCAGGACAATACAAAAAAAATAACCATTTGGATAAGTGATTTTTAGGAAGAGTGAGTTTGCACCTGAAATTCATTTTCAGGAATGCTTCAGTGTTTTTCATTACAATGGCTTATGTTAAATCACCTCTTGACAGGACTAAGGAGTTGCAATGTGTAAACTGTGAGTCGGTGAGCTACTGATCTTACATCCTCTGTGTTGTCAAGGCAGAGAGGTAGGGTTCTGAAGGTGGTTCAGTGTCTAAATTAGAAACCTACCTTTTCTCCTTTCACTGCATGTGGAACACACAAACCTCTGTATGCCAGTCAGCGGTCCTGCATGAAGGCTCTGTACTGAGCGGGAAGGCTTATAAATATATACATGGGGACCTTCATCCCCTAAGAAGTAGGATGCTGAGATCAAGTTTAAGGCTGGTGGAGAACAGTTAAATTCTCTTAAAACATGTTTGAAGCCACCTTGGGGAGGCATATGAAAAGCAATGGTTTGATCAGTCTTCAGGGAACCCTTGTGTTTTAGACCCTTACAGAGTTATTTCACTGCTCTACCACACCTGATGAAAGCTGGGACTTCCATGGGTACATCTGGCTGATGCTCAATCAGGACAGTATTGAGCTGATACTAGCAGTCAGGACACTTTGAAGAACTGGCTGTGTCAGGGACTTCTTTCTCAGAGGCTATTTGTTGCCAGGTAGTGTTTCTAGTTTCCCAGATATTAGGTATATATACATCTGTACCTCAGAGCAATTCTGGCTTCCTAGGCTTCATCTGTCAAGAATGGTTCTCCTGATACAGCCAGAGCCATGGCTATTTCACCCCAGCCTGGGTTCCTACACCTGTCCTTACTTGTATCCAATGTCAAGGAACACTGAAGATCTAACTAATGTAAGTTGTTTGTCGGACACTGGGGAGAAGTGCAGAAGTGGTTGCGCTTAAGTATCCTCTTAAAAACAGTATGTACTTTCAGCACAAAAAATTTGCAAAACTTTTTTTTTTCTTTTCACTCAAATACTCCCCAAAAATACTGAGTCTGCAAATAAGACAAGGATAAGTTAACTGTATATTCATATGAATATTCAATAACCAGCTCCTCTTCTCTTTGCATTTTTGGCCATAGGCTTCACAAGGTGGTATGAATAACTGGCGAAGGCAGGTGACTTTCTCATAGCATTTTCTTCTCTGATTCTGTTGGCTCCTTTCCAGTTATTCTAAGTAACTCATGGATGATCCAAGGTAGTTCCCACGCTGCCAGATTTATATATGTGGTTTGGGTAAAAAGAGAGCAACTGAGTGTATGTGTGTAGGTCCATCAAAGCTCATCTGCTGCTTCTGAAGATACACTGTTATCCTCAGCTGATGTGTTATCTGTACACCCGAACCTCTCTATCACCCACTAGCCACAGTGCAGGGTTCCTACCACGGTAGAGATTTCTCCATTGGCTGGACACAGTACATGTGGGTTATGTGGGAATGGTTTACATTTCCCTCCAATGCCAGTGCTCAGCAGTGCTGGGCAAAGGCCACATCCAGTTCTTCCCAGAGTACACTCTTTCCTCTTTCCTTGTGTGAAGTTCCCAGAGATGAAGAAGGTGCCTAAGTGCCCTATAACATAAAAGGGGAACATGAAGTGTGTGAGAGGGTATTCCTAATAACCAGGGCTGTCAGTGAATAGATGCCTTAGTAAATCAGCAGGAATTATCTTTCTCAAGCCAGTGACTAGTTTAGGGTGTTCAGGTACAAGTCTTGATTGGTTTCCATCTCTCTTACTCTTTTCCGTTTCCTATGTCTTAATATCATATTGAAGAATTTTAGTTGTGCTGGAGAGTTAAGTACACTGCAGCAACACAGGGATCTGAATTTTTTTTTGTAATTTTGGTAAAAAGCATAGTAGATCAGTTGTGAACAATCAAATAGTCTTTACTGAAATAATCAGGGACTTTTTTAAGGTCCTGCTGGGTGACTAGATTCTCTGCAATGAGATCTAGTAACTCACCTAATGCCTTTGGAGAGAATACAAGCACCTAGATCTGATGAATTGCTCAAACTTAAAACTTGCCAGAGTTAAAAGTAAAAGAGTAATTCATCCAACAACAGGTATAGCTGCAGTGAAACACCTTTTAGGATTAATGACACACCAGGATCAGAGCAGAAGTAGGAAGTAAGGACCATAAGAAATCTGGGAAGCAAACAGTCAGCATAGACTGTCTGAGTAACTCACAACACAGTGGTGATTTGAGCTGACAAAATGTTATTGGAGGGATCACTCTCTTCAACACTGTTTGCTTTGGGAAGTCAGGGAGAGATTTATTATGGCTGGAAGCCTTTACAGCTGTCAGATATAAGTGCTAGTTAAAAGGAGAGAATATAGTAGCTTGAATTAACAATGGGAGCTTGGGTCTGAATACATGCGAAAGCACCAGGTTTTATCTGACTGTGGGTATCATCAAAATCTTGGTGGAAATGCATTACTTTTAGATCACCTTACATCCTGCCAAGGTGTGCTTATTTTTCACATATTGTGCCTTGATTAGAAAGTATATTAGTAATGTAATAAGTAGTGTTACCATCAGACTAAAAGTTCCTAATGAGGCCCCAAGCCCTGTCTTTCTTACAGCACAGCTGTTGGACATGAGTTTCTTCACCATTGGCTTTAATAAGACTGAAGGATATGAGTATACACACACCACTGAAACACTGTGCAATGATATCACCTGAAACATCATTAAAATGAAGCTACTTCTATTCAACAGTGATGATGAATTTTTTGGGCCGGGCCAGAGGAGCAAATATTTTGAAATAAGCGTAGCATATACAAAAGTTCAGAGCTTGCCTTTATATAAACTCAGCAGCAAAATGTATAGCTTTTTATGTCTTTGGAAAAAGCATAAGTCCACATGTAAATAAACACTCTGAAATCTGAAGCTGTGTTTTAACGGGAAGTGGATGACTGATTGGAGGAATCTGTTTATATTTCAATGGTACTTGGGCTCTAAATGTACTTAAAGACCTGTTCATCAGCGCTTCTCAGAATATTTGCAAGTTTCTCAGGAATATGATCTCTTGTGTTACTCATTCTCCCTTACTCAGATGAGTTAATCCAACAGTTTTGTCAGTCAGGCTAACTGAATATAATGACCAGCTCTCTCTTCAGACAAACACGGGTACAGAAACGTTATATGCACATATATAAACATTTCATAGTAATGAGAGAGCGGGATAAAGAAAGGAAGACCCTGAGAATTTATAATTATAACATCATATAATTATTTAGGTTGAAAAGGGCTGCTGGAGGTTTGGACAAATACTCCTCTCAAAGAAGGACCAGTTTAGATGACATTTGTTTGTTGCATCCCAAAATAATAATGATAATGCATCCAGACGATATATATATTGAGGAAAGGCATATTTTGACTTTTTTTGGATGGCTTTTCGTTATCTGGGCCACATAGTCCATTTCTCTCACAATTTAAGTAAATGAGTATTTGGCCATTGGCTTGACTTGTTTTTGTTTCCGTGTGCTGCGGAACCCAGTGAGAACTATTCTTTCTGTTGAAAAGCCTGAAATCTAATTCACAGAAACACAGATTGGCTGAGGTTGGCCTCTGGAGATCATTTTGTCCAACCCTCCTGCTCAAGCAGGGTCGCCCAGAGCAGGCTGCTCAGGACCACGTCCAGGTGGCTTTTGAATATCTCCATGGATTAAGATTAAACAAATTAGTCAAATAATTAAACAAACAGTCAAAAAGCAGGAGCAGAAAGGGAGACCAATTCCCTCAAAAAGTTATGTGACTTTTTGATATAGCCACCAAGCAGTTCAAATGTGAAAAGAAAGCAGTCCAAAGTCTAATAAAAAATCAAGGTATTTCTAGGCAAAGTACATTACCATCGTCTTTAAAAAAAACACATTGTTGTGCCAGATTATCCAGCATTAGAAGTTCCCTTTAATAAAGCCTATTTTTTTTTCCTTTGTACTTATTAACACTTCCAGGAAATAAGAGGGCCCTGAAGTCTGCAGCAAAGCGATGCTTTAAAGCTCATGAAACGTCTGTACGTTCTTTATTATTAGAAGTGACACCATTGTGCCGTCCAAATGGAGGACTGCCAGAACATGCTGCCAGTCACATTCAGAGCAGCATTGAAAACTCTAACAAAATGCTCTCCTCTCACAAGTGCTCTCCCAGTTCAGCTCACAAAAATAATTTAGCGAGAACAAGGGTTGTCTGAATTATTAGTGAGCTGTTGAGCAGAAAAAGATAGCTTATAGCTGCAGCTGGCATCACAAGCTTTTGAGGTCATGCGGCAAGCCGCTCTTCTCACATAGGCTTGCTTAATGTGCTGGGTTTGTTTTATGGCAAAAGTCCATTTTTAATAATATAGACATTATTACAGATTTTATATGAGAGAAGGTGTGTGGTCTAATGAGTAGAAAGCTTTGGCAGAGATTGACTGTGTGACCAGGCAATGTGTCTATGCCCAAAGATTGCCAGCTCTTGGGCGAGGAGGGAATAGCATCTCATTTTGCATATATATAGTGCCTATCACAATGGGAGCTCTATCCCCTGACATCTAGTAATAAAAAGCCCAGTCTGCTCCTTACTCCCTTACTCCCTTACTCCCTTAATCAAGGGAGGTGCCAGCCAGTCACATATTTGTTTTCTGTTAACATGTGATATATATGATTATCATATTTGCTTGCATAATGGCTGCTTATGTTTCCCCATATTTCTCCCTTAAAAACCAATAGCGTGACCATTATTTAAAGTGTTGCTCATGACCAGTCAAAAGGTGCGGTTATACAGCAAGACCATTGCATGCGCGAGGCTGTTACGCAAGCAAATATGGTGTTATTTTAACTTGCCATTTGGCTCAAAACCTGTTGGCTAGAATTAATTTGCGTTGTGGTAGATGGCAGTCGATTCAGTTCTAGTCGGTGGCCTGTAGTTGCAACAGTACTAGAAACAATAATAAAGCCAGGCTGTGAAAAGTTGTGTGGTTTTCCCGCCCACTAAGGACTAAGAGGTTAATCCTGTAACATCTTGATATACTTTATTATTTCTTCTTTTAATAGAGAGAAGGCTAGGAAATCCAGCGGAGAATCAGAGCCCCACTAGACAGGGGATGCCATAAACAAGCAAGAAGAGACAGTCCCCGAGTTGGCAAGTTTACCATCTGTGTGCCAGACAGGATACAACGCTGGATATTAAATGGACAAGCGGGGGCTGGCCTGGGAGCATGGGGAATGAGGCAACAATAAAACCAAGTTAATTTCGTGGGATAGAAGAGGTCTAGACTTGTTGCTTGTCTCACCTGAGTACTCCCTGTGTGCCTGGGAACAGCTCGCGAGCTCTATCGCAGAGTAAGAGGTTACAGGCTGAAGGCAGCAGGTTCTCTGGTCCAGTGCACAGAGACAGGCAGAGATGCTCCGCGTACACTCAAGATTCACAGGACAATAATTTCAAACTCAAGTACGGAGAACAAAGGACTTGTCCAAAGTATCCGCTGTCCAAAGGTGCCAAACAATTGTCTCAAATAATCCTAATGCATGACTAGTTTAAATCTGGGTGCGATCCAATTCACGTTATTTTAGCCCTAGATTTAACCAGAGAGATAGAGACACTAATTCTCTTTACCCTGTGAAATAGATATTTAAGTGGTTCAGTACTTAAGACTTTGCAGCAGTGCTAAAATATTGGTATTCTGGACTCAGGTAGCTACGTTTGTACGGTAAATTTGTTCCACTTTATTATGCATGTAAATATTTGGTATTTGCCCAGTGCACAGTCATAAAATGCTTTGAAAAAGTTTAGTTTAAACTCAGGAAAGCAAATAGCTCCTTCGGATTGATAAAATGCTTGGCAGGGTAAGGACTGGGACAATTTTGGCCTTGCGTGTGTGTAAAGGTGGGAAACAGCAGAATGAAGAGTTTGACAGAGGTGTACTCAAGGCCAGAAGTGTTTGCCACCTAGATTTATTTTGCCGTGGTGACAAGAATTGTCGGGTTTTGTTTCAACCAAAACCCGGGGCAATGGTTTGGGTCCTGTTGTAGGACTCAGTCACAAGCACTTCCTAGGAGGTTTCAGTCAAAATTAGCTGTTTTTCTTCAGAGAGGGGAATTACCTCCATTTACCTCCCTGTCCCTAGAGGGGTAGGCACCCCTTAATCTGCTATCCCACCAAAAAGAGAGAGGACTAAGCCCAAACGTAATCCAAAAAGCGGTTATGAGAACCATTCCAGTTCAAGTTCACCTCGCCTTTAGTAGCAATCCTGGTGTTACACAATCCTCCTTCAATTTGTCATTAATTCAGTTCATTTTCATTCAGTTCTTTCTGCAATTTCTGATAAGATGGCAATAGAACTATTTTGTTTAATGAAAATAATCACGTACACGCCCACACACACATGTACAATCAATCACATTTTAACTATATTAAATAGTGGTGCTGTAAATACTGTGGGAAGTAAGTGGGTTTAGAAAGCATGACCTTAAAACAACTGTTAAACAATTTGTTGCTGACAACATTTCTTTATAAGGAACAAGTCTGGATTTATGGTAGTTAAATGGTCTACTGGGAAACATTCACTATTTTCAATGTCACATACAGGAAACCCACCACATATCTTATTAAGACAAAATGCGTCCTTTCAGATTGTAGATTTTGAGTGAAACATTGCTCATGTGTCTTGTGAAAATAACTCTTTATTTATAGCAATGCAGATTTATTTTAACATTTATATATTAATAGATATATGCAAAAGTTAGGTAGTTGACCAAAATTGCTAAAAATTCTGTTTTCTACTATAATTCCAAAGTAGGGAACAATAGAAAGCTGCGCTATGCTGGGAACAGACCTCAAAATTGCAACAGAGAGTCCAGTTTTCAAAGATTAATATAGACAGATGTGATCTGTTCTCCTTCTGCTGAGAGCTGGCCAGGTGGAAGCCAGCTCTGGTCTGGAAAAGCTATACAGCTGTTGAGCTTGCACTATTCTTTCTCAACATGGGCCTCTCGGTAAGGTTTGTATGCAACACCATGATCCATGCTAACTTCTGAATAAAAATCAGCTCGTGTGCAGCCAAGTGGTGCTTTGCCTTTACAGATGCTCAGCACAAGAGCATAGCAGCTCTGCAGCTCCTGTTTGCACGAAAATTATGTAGGAAAAGGGACTGGAAGATTATTCAGAGTCTGGAATAACAGTTGGGGTCTAAACCTCCAAATCCTGCTCCATCTGGGAGACCTTGTGGTGTGCCGGTGCCATCGAACCCCCTGCAGCAGGACAGGGTGGAATGGGGCTGCCTGTGGTCTATAGGGTCCAGCCATCACCGCGCTTCGTGGCTAAAACTCTCCCAGATAATGCTCAGAGATAATTTGGGGGATAGCACAAGCCAAGCATTGTTCTCAATAGGCTATTTGGATGCAGCCAGCCGTTTGTTTTTTTCTTTTTTTTTCTTCTGGGAGGGAGAGTTAGGCATGTGGACATGAGTCAGGCTGCACACTTGGCCTCGGGGCTGGAGCACAAGGCTCGCCTGGGTGGTTCAGCGCTAGAGAGGTGGTGTATGGGTGTTTCCATGTCCCAGGCCTCCAGCTGTAGAATGGGAATCACAACAGTTCCTTACTAGGAATGAGAGCTCTAAAAATAAGGGCATTAAAAAGTAAAAGACACAGCTTTCATGGAAAAAGTTGATTTTAATGTAGACTTGTGACTTGAAAGCCTAAGCTGCTGTGATTTCCCAGAAATAGAGATAAACATTTTTATTCTCTTTACCTGATATTGTTTGGCAAAAATGCTTATGTTAAACCAAAAAGCAAACCCAATAGAATTATCATATTTGGAGTTTCAGTGTATTTTCACTTTTTAATTATACTGTTACAACTGCAAACTCATGAAACTAGTGTTGCAGTTTGTATCTTTCTAGTACTCTGACATACTTGAGAAGCCTAATTTTTCAGTAATTATTCTGACTTCAAGGGAATTGACCTTCTCCTTTACATTCAAAATTTTTTTCACAGTCATTTTTGCAGTTGAAGATTTTACACATTTTCAGGTTGAAAAAAAATTGCCTATTAATACATAAAAATTATTAAAATTTGTTTTCATTATTATTTTCAAAGTCCACACGCAAAAAAAGAGGAAGCAAGAGAGTAAGCAAGAAAGAAAGGGAAAAAAGAATGGAAGAGAAAAAAAGGAAAGAGAAAAGGAAAGAAAAAGAAAGACATGCATTTGTCACACAAATAGGGAGAGAAAATAAATGTTTAATGAGACGTTGTCAGAGTATCTTATGTCGAGGCTTCAAATGCTGGAGGACAGTATGTCTCACAGCCCCGAGTAGGATACTTGTATGTTTGATTGTATGTGAAAATTGGGGGGAATTAGTAACTTTGTTTATGTGGGTTTGCTCCATGTTACAAAACAAATCTCTTTATTGGGTATAAAAGGTGGAAAAGCAGAGAAGGAGAACAGAAAGGCAAGCCCGCATAGCAATGAGCAGTGGAACTGGCAGGAGCGATTACTTTACATTCTCCTTGCCTGAAATTATCTATTTCCATTCTATAGCATCTTTGTTTGTCATTCCCCTGCTTATGTGGTTGCACATAGACTTTCTTTGTTTCTACGTCCAAAACCCTTATCATGTTACCTTTAAAGTTTGGCATCCAGAGACACAGGGGTCACCAGTGCCACTTTGTGCAGGGTTTGTATGACTTCATTAGCTAAATAGAACTGTGGGAACAGATTCTGGGTGACCCTCAAGGCGAAGAACTGTGGTTTGCTCTTTCTTTTTTAATATGTTTTTCCAAAGACACACAAAATGTTCTCTCAAAGGTGACAGTTCTCTTTTCAGTGACAGTCTTATAGAGACACAGATTTGCTGGGAATACAGTATACCTCCGCTTTGCACACAGAGTTCTGCCAAATTCTGCCCCGCCATAGACAGCTCTGAGGGTGTTGCCAGGGTCTTGCACTTTGCTTGTCTGCTGCAAAAGAGCGACAAGTTCCCTCAAATACACAAGTTTCACAGTGTCTTGATTATTGTTGACAGAAATTCTGTTATTAATTCAGAGATTTGACCTATGGAACCAAACCACTTTACCTCAAGTACCCGCAACCAGATTTTGTCCCTGGTACCTCCTTCACATGGGTGTCTGCATGAGTCTCATACATGGTTGCACATCTTTGAAATCAAACCTCCTTTCATGAAAAGAGGTTTGGAAGCAGGAAATAAAGATGGGAGGGCAGGGTATTTTTTCTAACCATGGGCATTCAGGGAATCCATCCTGATATTACTGCATCTCTTGTTCTGAGAGACAGAGGCTGGCCAGGCAGCATCAGCACTAGGACTTCCTGGACTTTCACACAGTTTCTCAGGTGTTTTACTGCCAAATAATTTTCCTTATAATAGTTCAGCTTCTATTACACAGCAGGAGGTACACGGAAGAGAAGTAATTGCAATTTGTCAATTACTGACATGCTGAATTGTCAGCACAAATTTCATGGGTACCTTTGCTTCGTGAAGATACTAGACTTTTACCAGAAATTTCAACATAGTCAGGATTCAATTTCGGGGATTCACCATGAGGAAAAAAGAGAGCCATTTTGGACTTTGTTTCACATCCTTTCTATACACTTGTTCATATAATGCTTTGGTGTAGCTACTTTCTTCAATGAGTAAACCTATTCACTGCATTAGGAACAGCCAGCTGGGTATTGATGGGTCTTCTGCTCTGTATTTTCCAGCCCAACCCTATGATACATGCTGGAAGCGACCGTATCCGAATAAGGGACCTGCCTCATGGACAAGCAGCTATGATGCATTGCACCGACTGAAATTATTACCCAACATGCCTCAACTGTGCAGATAAATTCTTATTCTCCCACGTGCTTCTCCAACTTTATTTTATGTAAATACATTAAAGCCCATCCTTACCGACATCATTAATGACCTACATAAAATCAAATGTGTAGGAGATCAAGTGGAAGAATCAGTGTTTATATTTAGATGTTATTGTTTAAAGCAAAGCCAGATCATTAGATCAGTAAACAGTACTTTAGCTAGAAGCTTGGTCAGATGATAAGCGCATAGTTTATTATTAGATAGTACTTTATTATACTTTCAAAGACAAACTAGATTAACAGGGTGAAATGATCATTTTCCACTAGTAATTAAAGTGATGTAATATCTTTGGAGCTGAACAATGATGAATTTTGAAGGGAAATGGATTAGAATTTCAACATAGAACTGGATCCAGACTTTTATGGGAAAGCTCATTTTCGTACTGTTCACATGGAGCTTCACAGCTTACTTCAAAAGCCTGCTAATCCAAAACCAATGTCTGTTTAAATGATCTTTATTTGAAAACAATATTTAGCTTGGGTTAAATAAGAGTCCAGCTCTTTTAACCTAGCACAAATCATGATAAATCCACTGAAGTTAATAGTCAGATTACAGTGCCGAGGTCTGGATCTTTCGGAGGGTTAAAAAAGGCAGAAATAAGAAAGGAAAGAAAACAGGACTTCCAAAGATTCTTGATTAGATGTTCAGTGGATTCATATCTCTCCCTGATGCCTACACATGAATAAGGACCCAGAGCAGGATCTCAGCCTCCCACTATGACTTTTTGATGGAAGTAGATACTGACGTGAATCTTTGGGGCTGAGCCAGCCTATGAGGTCTGGCTTTTGGTTCAGCTCCAAAACTGCTAAAACTTTCTCTTCTGGATTCACTTTCTACACAGTTTTACCACAGCAACACAAGTGAAGTGATTTCTAGGTTGTCTCCGTGAAGAATCTAAACCCAAATCAAAAGCCGTATTTTGCCTTTATGCCTTTCCATACGTTACCTCCTGGTCTGCCTCTGTGTAGTAGGAAAACCCAGAGTATCAGAGGATTTGGGATATTCTGCCACTGCAAACACATCTACTGCATCACTTGGGCTATTCACTGACTCCATCTGCCTTTGAAGCATTTATTGAAAAAAATATGAAAACTGTACCTTGGTTTCTTGTTTATGGTTTGTCAAGCTATGAATTAAAGTCCCAAAGTTATGCATAAGTCACTGATGTGTTAATTTGGTTAAAGCTAGAGGTGAGCAGCTCATCTTTGTGACTGACAGATACAGTATTAGCGCCTGTGTCTGCCTTGCTTGGCTTCTCTCTCTTTCAGTTGTAATTGCATCTAAAATCCATATACGGAGAGAGTCAGAGTCACTCGTCAGAGTCGGTCTCTTCTGGAGAAATGGCCGCAATAGCTTTTTGCTTTCAATTCTCATTTAAGAAAATAAATTAGGTTTTTATTCTTGTGCTCATCTGTTTCTGGTGGCAGACAGCAAGTAAATTTAGCAATGTTTACTGTTTCTCACATGTCAGCTATTTCTTATTTAGTTCAATATGTTGAGGTTCTCTATTGCAGGACCTGGGACAACTTCCCACTGTCTCTTTACTGATCTTCTGAATGATCCCATCTTGAATGCAAGTTTTGCAGCTTTGTCCCCTCAAATGAGTGTGAATTTAATACACAGTTCTACACAGTTCATCCATCGTTTGTACATGCATGAATGCCCATGGGCATCTCTTCCAGTGCAAATCAACTCCCCAGTCTCACATCACCACCATTGGATTCACTGGAAAGAGAGTGCTGAGAACCCCACCCAGGGCCCAACATGTGGTTCGTGCTGCTTATCTGCCGTTGATGAGAATTTATCTATCATCTTCTGCATCTAAAATAATTCTGAATGTATTTCAGATTGCTCCCTAGTGTTTAAACTTCACATATACACTCATGGAAAATATGCCGGAGAAACAGCAAGGTGTATACTATGGAGCATAAGAACATAGGCTCATAGAATGAAAACAGGAAAACAACTTTCTTTTTGTTGGGTTTTGTGTTGTTTTGTTTGTTTGTTTGTTTGTTTGTTTGTTTTTAAATCAAGGGAGTTGAACATCTACATCTTGCCTCATAGTACTTTTATTTGTGTTTTTTTGCAGCAACTCCGACGTATGATGTATCTGTATTTAACTGAGCCGAGCATTCACATATATATAGGTATTATTCTGGATTTTACTACTCAAAATAAAAAAATGTAACTTTTCCTCTTTTCCAGTACTGATCTCAAAAAGTACTCAGGGAGGCATTAGATAACTATCAGGAGCTTCCTTAAGCAGAGTAATGTCATCCTCATCCGTTTGACCTGCTAAGGAATTAATCTCACATCGTTGTAAGTTTGAGAGAGTTTTTAAGAAGGTAAATGCATTTTTTTTTTCATTTTTCCCCTTTTTAATAGCAAATACTATCAAGAATGTTTGAAAACTTTTAGAATTCCCATCCAAGTTAATCCTTTTAAACCTAGCTATGCTTATTAGCTTTCTTTGAACAGATAAGGCTTAAACAGATGTGTCATTTGAAGAACTGAAGTCAATTTAATAGCAAAGAAGGATACAAAATAGTGGCTACAGAAGGTGAAATGTGGCATTTGATGAAATAGTGGTGATACATTTTTAAATCTCTTCTAAAACTATATTGTTGAAATGACAGAAATTACTAGTGAGCTGTTATGGTTTTAGGAATTATAGGCATCAACCTATTTAGTGGTGCTAAGAAGCAGCTTGAATCCCTGGCTGTCTCTCTCAAGTCATTTCTGATGGCATGGCAGCTTCTGCAGTTAGCTGTATCTGCAGACAAGAAGTGCCTTGAATTTATCAGCCAGTGGGTTGAAATGTAAAGATAGGAAACCTCTTTATCCATCTTTAGGAGCAGAAGGAAATTTCTTAAATCATCTGAATTAAAATGGCAATTTTAATTGAGTTCTTGCCTGTATCTCATTGTATGTGTGTCCCCCCCCCGACCCCGGATGGTGGCAGCTGAGAAACACAACATCACCTCATTTGGATTGTCCTATTGTGCCAGCGGATGTGTCTGCTGTGGCTAGGCAGGGCAGTTTAATGGGGACGCGTCGAGCAAGTGTCTATGGAGTTGAAAGACATTTCATTAGACGTATCTGCAGCATACATGAACGGGAGAACATTACAGTAAGGGCACATTGTGCTGCATCGTCAAGGAAGAGTCAAAGGAAAAATTTCCACTTCGCCATACAAAGCTTATCTTGGAAGGTTATTTACAGTTAATATTCCAAACAGGAGCTTCTGAGTTTCAGAGACATCTCTGAAAGCACGCTGTGGGAATTTAAAGCAGAGGCAGTTTCGGAAACAGGAGGTGTAGAAAGAGCTGGAGGGGGAGTTACTGGCTGAACAGCTTTTATTTTCTGCCTAAGGCTTAGCAGACACTTGGGGCCTGACTCCTTAATTCAGCAGCCCACTCACCCTGGAAGGGACCTCCATGGATGCAAGGATGTCTCTCCACTTTGGGGTCCCTCAGCAGCGCTGCAGTAGGATAAAGATGCCTTACTCTAAACATAAAATAAGTCCTTTGGAGGCAGCTTCCCTGCAATTATAAATCATCATGACTGCCTAAAAATTTCTATGCCTCCTGCAGGCGCTGTGATCAAATAAACAAGCTTCCTGTATATTTTTCTGGCATTGCCATATCTGAGGAAAATTCATTGAAAACTAAATTCCAAATAGTCCCTCTTTGCAAATCATCCCAGAGGTAACTGAGGGGCTGGGGAAGGGTTAACACCCGTGTCCAGGCTGGACATTGTCCCGTGAGGTTCAGTCCAACAGATGAGGTAATAGGGTTTTGCTGAGGCAGAGGAAAGGGATGGCTTAACGAGAGATGAACAGGAGCCGGAGCCAAATTTAAATTAATTAACTTCAGCTAGACTGAAATTCTATTGTGAAAAGTCAATGGCTGGGGGTAGTGAGCAAACTTGGAAACACCAGGCTGGGAAGGGAGTAAAATAATTAGCGTGGATCTCACGGCGACGCTGATAACAAAGACTTTGACAGTTCCCAAGTAGTGGCACGCTGTGATTTGCCAGAGCTGCTTCTGGGCCCACTTCTGAGTGACCAGTGTTGTAAGCTCTGAGTGGTGATACACACCTGCCTTTGCAAATTCAGCTTGTGGACTGGGGTGATCCTTGTTTTATACAAATCCCCAGTTTCTGGAATAAATTTATTATAAGGCCATTGCAGCTTCTCCTTACCTTTTCTATTCTTTTTTTCTGTGTTGTGCGGGGGGGAAGGGTGGGGGATGTTAATCTAAATGTATACAAAATGCTTCAGACATAAGCATGATCCTGTCATTCATTTATTTCGCAATTTAATTTTTTTTAAGCCAACCTCCTGAATTTGAGGACATGAAATTCCAAACACCGTCTTGCGACAAGAGCTAACTTGGAATAAGCAAGATCTCTATGACTGAATCTTTTAATATTAATGCTTTTGTTTATTTTCAGTAAGAAAATCCTTGGCCAGATCCTCAGTTATTGTCAATGGGGCAGGCACCTTGAAAAAGAAGCTTCACAGAAGTCAGTCATACTACTCCAATATGTGCCATTTGACAACCTCGCTCTGTACTAGGATATTTTTTTAATATTTTATTTTTAAACAATTAAATGTGCAGGAGTAATTAATTTCCTCCAGATTCAGACATCAAAAATTCACAGTCCTGTTGCATGTTTTGTCCCACAAGGTAGCCAATGAAAGGAGCACCATCCCTTCAAAGATCTTTAAGGTCCTCGGAAGATGCCTCTTTCTCATCAGTTTTTGCAGAGGTAGCCTGAAGGATTGACTTTGAAAGATTTGGAATGAATTGAAAGAGTGGGAAAAAGATCCTAAAAGAAGTATGTACAAGGAAGAAAACTGCAAATTTGGGAGGGTCTCTGGTCTTTGATCCTAGTTCAACAAAGTGATCTAAATTCAATACATGAGATAAAGTTTTGGGTATGTGCGTTCATGCTTGGCTGAGCAGAAGAGGGCCAAAGGTATGGATACCTAACTGCTTAGCTGAGCCAGACTTCCAGTCATCGTTTTTGGTAGTCAAGGCGCTGTTTTACCATGAACATCAATTTTGAAGTCTGTTAAAAATTATAAGCAGAAGAGGTCAGTTGTGCTCAGCAAAGTGATTCTGTCAGCGAAGACCTGCCAAAGTCAGCTCAAGGGTGCTTTCTGCGTGCCAGCAATGCTGATGGGGTGACATGGGTTACACAGGGTGAAACACAGACTCAGTAACATGGACTAGCACTCCCCGCATGCGCCTGCTCTCTCCTTCAATAGACTAAACACATATGTCTCTTTAGCCACTTAGAAAAAGATGTTCCGAAATGGCTGTAGTCACAAATGGGGTTTTAAATGGTTTTAACGTAATATGACAATCTGTTCACAAATCCTGATGTGTTTACAAAACATATCCTTGCTGCCTAATACGTTTATTTTAACACTTTATTCAGGCTTAAATGCCATTTTCACATGCTAGGTTTGTTTGGATTTTGCATAAGGTTGTACCACTTATTCAGGAATGTCTGACAATAATGCAGCATTGGGAAAGAGTTCAACTTTTGTTTGGGTTGAATCACATTCAACTTCTGTTATTCACCATTTAGGGCCTGAGTCATCAAATAACAAAACACACGGGTTAGGACTGTTTAGTTTCTGCTCTCAGCCAGAACAGGTGACCTTCTCTTTAGCATGACCACAGGCAACAGAAGTTAGTCTCATCTGGGCATAGCAGGGCAGAGGTTAAGTGATTTCCAACATAATCAAGTATTTTGCCATAGTGCAGTTTCATTTGGTTAGGAGCAGATATCTGCAACTTTCCAGTTCAACATAAAGGTTAAGAATGTAGCTGGATTCCTCCTCAGTTCTGTATGTTTGGTTGGTAGGGTCCACAGTTCATTTTTCTCCCCTGTTTTCTGTAGGTGGGAGAATCCTATTCCATCTAGGTGAACAGTTACTTGGCATTGGTTGTGTTCATCCTTTCCTAGGATGATTTCAGACATTCAGATCAAAGTAAAGAAGTTCCTCGTCATGCATAGGAAGTTCCACCTAAACATGAGGAGGAACTTCTTTACTTTGAGGGTGGCAGAACACTGGCACAGGCTGCCCAGAGAGGTGGTGGAGTCTCCAACTCTGGAGACATTCAAAACCTGCCTGGATGCGTTCCTGTGCAACCTGCTCTGGGTGACCCTGCTCTGGCAGGGGGTTGGACTAGATGATCTCCAGAGATCCCTTCCAACCCTATGATTCTATGATTCTATGATACCATACCTGTGCTCCACACCATTTGCCTTGCAAATCCTCCAGCCACTATGGGTGGAGGGGTGGTACCACATAGGGTACCAGATGGCATCTCTTGAGTCACAAATATGATCATTCTTCCATGCTATACACAGGATTGTAATATAGTAGCAAATCACATCCAGAGTTTCTTCTTTCTCAAGGGCCAGCATATCTAAAGGACAGCAAAATTGTGGAATGAAGATCATGTGAACATTTTGTTTCTTCGATATAATGAACTTCTATAGAAAGGTTAAGCTAGCTTGTGCTGGAGAATGACCACCAACCCCATGTCTGGCTGTCATGGGCCTTCTTAAAGATCAAAGCAGTCACGTCTCTTCAAGAACGTCTCCTAAGGACAGAATTGACTTTTGGCCTCATTCAGGCTTTGCATTAGTTTAACTCCTACAATTTCAGAGTAAGCAATAGGCAAGTTGAATACAGAATTTACAGACAGGCTCCAATTTCCATACTGAAATATTTGATCGTTAGCGAAGCAGAAGAAAGAGGGCAAACTACTGAATTTCTGATATCACCTTTCCTCTTATTATCCTTGCCCCATACTCTGAACTTCTCATCTGTCCTCTGTACTAAGCAGAACAGCCATTTAATAGTTTATTTATTTTCACAGGAAAGTCTATCAACATGTCACAACTGTGTCAACAGAGAAATAGTAATTGGAATTAGTTAGAAAGAAAGAAAGAATTTCCCATTCTTATCACTTCCTAGTCATGGGCAATTTATGTCATAGTTGATACGGTATATATGAAATATAACATTTAATATATCTGTTGTTGTGGATCATTTAAATCATATTTATCCATAACTCGTCTTTACTGCTCATGAGGAGTTCAGCTTTGATGCTATCCACTAGTGGGGATTTAGCCTTCCTTTCATCTTGTTTTTTCTACCAGGTTATGATATACTCCAAACTTACAGCCTATGTAAAGAACACAATAATTGCAGGACATGACACTTTTTTGGCATTTAAGCTACGGAAGTTCCAAAGGAATTTCATTGTAGTTTTAGTTTTCTTCAAATTTCACCTAACCCAAGTCAACCTGCCCATCATTCATGTTAACATGGATTCAGTACAACAAGGCAGCAGTAGACCACACCACATATGCCACAGTGTATTATTCTTTCTAATCAAAGAGTTTGCTTTGGTTTCCAAAGTGTGGGAAACCTGACACAAGATGCCCATTGCAGATAGGGAAGGATCCTCCGCTCTTCAGCATAGTGTAATAATAACAACAACAATAACTTTGATTTTGTTTCAAGACTTCTCACTTGGGATCCTACAGAGGTTCTAATATCCCGCCATGCCAGCATATTATTTTTGGATTGAATGACTGGGTGAGCTTGATTTACATCTTATCTCACTCCATAGCCCATAATGTGTTTTTAAATCATGTCTAAACAATTTACCACAAAAGCAAAATTGGAGGCAGGCGGTGGGAAGTATCTTGAATAAGTTGAGCATCAAAGAGAGAAACCTCAGAGGACGAAGAGGGGTTTATTTGCAGCTGGCTGAGTCATGTTTCATGTGGGGTATGGTCCCTTGCTAATAATAAGCAAACTGCTAAAATACTATTCCACGCTTTATTAACTTGTTCAGTAAGTTAGTATGTCCTGTGCAGACATGTTCGCTGGTAACTTCTTTTCTTTAAGAACTTTTCCCCTGATAGCCTCTCAGATAACATTAGAAAAGAGCTTTTTTCCTACACTTCTCCTGCCTTATGTCACACAGCCAAGCCTCTGAAGAGGCTTCCGTTGTTGTGCTGTGATGTAGCCTGCATGGTTTATGGTGTGAATCTTCAGCAAAGTGTCTTCAAAGAAGAGTGATAATCATATTAAGTGAATGGCTGCCATTTTAAAAGAAAAAAAAATATATATTGGTTGTGCTAGCAGAGATTGTTGAATTCTACTGTTTCTGGATGAAAAATGGGGATTTAGGAAAAAACAAAAACCAAACATTTTTTCAGCAAATATTTCGTTTTCTTTGGAAAGTTTAGCTTTTCTTTGCTTTTCTTACAGGATATTTTTGCTTTGATGTGGATATTATTATTATTATTATTTCATTTTTAATAGATTATCTTTCCCTCAAGTGTTTTTTGGCCAAAGAAGGGGAAAGAAAAACAATGTTTGAGCATGATGATTGATGCTAAATTGGTTTTGGGACTTAGTTTTCAGTAACGGTATTTCAGCCTTTGAGATAGCTCTCACTGAGCTCTCAAACAAATGGACACATGGAATTACTCATCACATTTGGGAAAAACTGACCAACTCTTTAGCTAATCAGGCAAATGCTTACCAGGATGGAGGACAATGGCTGACCAGTGTTGTATGTGACACAGTCGCGACCACTCAACTGTGAAGCCGCTTCATTAGATTTCGTTGAATCTGCCCTGATAACACTGTAATTCTATAAATGAAAACTTTTACTTATATGATTAGATGAGGATGTGGAAGAGAGAGGCTTATGGGAAACACTATACCTTAAAATGCTCCCTAGGATGTGGTTCTGCAGCTGTTAGGAACACGCGCTGCTATTGTTCAAAGGATACATTTTAAAGAAGCACTGCACAAAGATAAACGCCTCTTAACATAGAGCTTTTATCCCATTTAGATGAAAACATGCTAATCTTAAATGAGTGAAGGCTGATGGGACTGACTCACGTTAGTGGTGGTGGGGGACAGGGCAGCGCGTCCCTTCTGCTGTGATAAGACTAGACCCATTGGTTTTGCAGCTACTCAGGCACATGAATAACTCAAGCATTCAGGTCAGCTATGGCTCTCATGCCATGAAACCAGATGTGCAGCCAGAACAGGGCATGAAACGGTGGCCTGAGACTTATCTGCTGTGATTTTCCCAGCAGAACAGGACTGACAAAGCCACCTCTTCTTCTGCCTTCTGGCTTCCATTGAGCCAAGGCATCTCTCACCACAGCTGAGCCCCACAACCTCTGTTTTTTGTTGCACTCTAGAAACACCTTTGCTATGTAGTGCTTGTGTTGAACAGTAACAGATTTTAAACAATGATATTATGACTCCTAAGAGACCACCGTCAGTGTCTTAAGGACACTGCCTGTGAGACTGTGCTTTATCTTAACACAGGTCATGGTTCTCCTTAGATAATTGAATATAATTTGAAGTTTCAGGGGGAGAAAATGCAAGACCTGATGAAGGCTGGAAATAAAACTGAAAGAGAAAGAAAAGAAAAATTGAACTTGTGGTCAAAATGAGAGATATGCCCAACATTGTCAGCTTTACTCTTAAAATAACCAGTAGTCCTGTATTTAGGACACGTGGTTGGGATGGAAGAGGTGAAAGTTCCTGTACTGAATCGGACAGAAAAAAGATTTGACCTTTGGTGTTCCCCGTCCAATGCAGTTTTCTTATCCTGTGGATCCTAGTGGTTTTAGGAACTCGAGTGCAGGAGTACTGAAGGATGATCCCCTCTTTGATGAAGAATCCCATCCATGCTAAAAAAAATGTTCCCTCTATGGTCCACGTCTGTAAACTGTTGTGTTTTCAAATGTTAGTATTTTCTGTTAAAAACCAGAAACATTTGAAAAACCCTTATCTGCCTTATTTAACCCAAAAAGGGGGGAAAAAAACCAACAACAAAACAACCAAACAAAAATAAAACCTTCCAATTTGCACAATAGGACACTCAAGGCTTTTTTAAGCAGACCTCAGGTGTTTCTTCATTGGCTGCTGGGACTTCTCACACTAGAATTTCTTACCCCACAGGACATATAGCATCTCCTGAGATGGACCTGAGTGGACCTGAGGACCCATATCTGCTAAAAGGGCTGGATTTGTCCTTAATTGTAGTAACATTAGCACTTCTTCTCTGAGGGTCAGCACTAGAGGGCAATACAGCCACACACTTAGCCACACACCAGTGATTTTCAGTGGACCGTGTTTGCTCCAGTGACATGAAAAAGGGAGGGTGGAGGTGAGCTGTCAAAACCATGAGTCAGAGAGTAAACTGGTCCCACCTTAACCACACTGAAAATGCCAGTCCTCTGCCATGCAGCAATTTACCTTATCAGACCACTATCAGAAATTAACACTGGGCAAAGCTGCAAGATAAATATCATTAAATTCATTATTAGAGATAGATAATATAATACAGAGAAGTTTCACAATGATCTTGGAAATTAATAACTTGTATTGCATGTACACTATATGCAACCAGCAAATCCAGCTTTATTCTGATTAATTAAAAAAAAAAATGGTTTCAAGACTGGCCAAAAGGGTTAAAGTCCAGCTGGATAAACAGCAGGAAAAAAAGCCCCTCAGACAAATAAGTAAAACCGATATTACTAATGACAATCCCTGCACAGGGTGCCATTCTGAACTTGGCCTTGCCCTCTACTTTACTGAAACTCTATACATAAAAATGAAGAGATGGCTGATACAGGACAGGCTAAAAAGTTCAGTCTGCTGGGACCAGGATTCATTTCAACCCATCAGTGTTCGTTATTCTGCTAAGTGGTGACATAATTTCAGAGCTGAGATCCTCAGGGACTCAGCTCGAGCTGGCTCCCGTTTGCCGACCTGCCTGCAGAAGAATTCCAACTCCACGCCAAGCAAAGGGTTTGCAGAGACAATGGTCAATTCCATAACATACAGGACATGAACGTCTTCCACAGAAATCTCTGGCTGTCTCCCTTATTAGACTGATTTTAAAGCTTGGGGAAGACTGAAAAGAAATAGAGTTGAAGTAAATGCCACCCAGCCTGTGTTACGCACAGCACTGCTTTTTTCAGTCTCCAGGTCATAGAATCATAGAATCATTTCATGAAAAATAAATCCACCGCATAGCAGGCTAGTGAATTTTCTTTATCTACTTATATTTTGGTACTGTTGTCTTCTTGGTTTAGCAGGCCCAAATCTCTATATTTACATAGACATCAAGAATGGAAATTTTACACCATGAAGGGATCTGGCCAAGAGTATTACAAAGGTTCATACTGATGGGCTCACCATGACCCAAAACCATATAAGTATTTCCTAGTAAAGCAATGGATATTGAGACCTGCAAAAATGCGGAATTTTGGTATCTTTTCTATGTTTGCACAGTGGGAATGTGCAGGCTTGCTTCTCATTGGACTGCATCTTTCTAACCAAGATGGGGTTGGTAGCTCCATGTGTTTACTTTTGAACCTGGCATCAAATGCATCAGCATGCCCTACATACACAGGGAAAATGTGAAGTAACCTTTCACTTGTGATTTAGGTAACATGGCTACTCAAATTATTTATTTCACAGTGCAGTGCTTCTACAGCTCCCTGCTGGCTTTATGTCGCCAGCTGCGCTGCTTCAGCACAAATCTACACAGTGATTTCAAGTTTATAGAAATTCATCAAGGCCAAAAAGGCCGTGAGTAGCAAGATGTAGCTCAAGAATAGACATCCTGAAACCCCACAGTTTAAAAGACTCATTACGACTGAGGGAAAGCAGAGAAAATATTAAGTAAATATGGAAGAAGCTTTAGAGACCTATCAATTGCCTAGGATGGTGTGCAGTGGTGAGTGTTTTAAACATCTCCAGATCAGTCTAGAACTTTTGGAGCAACAAACTGGCAATAGACAAATTTACACTTACGAATTAGGTGGTTACTTTTGGGCAAGGCTGACTGAGCATTGACTTATGCTCTCACGGAAAGTCGTGGATTTTTTTTTTTTGAATGCACATTTGGAGAGATATGTTTCATAAGGTGGAAGTCCTGATTCAAACAAGCTGTGACACTTCTTGCAGAGGAGGCTGAATGAACTGTAAGGGCCTGCTTTGTACGGAAGGTCAGACTAGCTGATCCAACAGCCCATTCAGAGCTTAAAGTCCCTGGGAGCCTATAGTCTGAGCTACACACTTAAGCCTCTTACTGAGAGTTGAAACAGTTTTGTATTGTCCCTAGATCAGGTATAGAGGAGAAAGCAGACCAGACGGTAAGCAGTGGGTTGCATATGCCAGGGAAGGTGTAATTTGAAAAGGAATCCAACCTTATACTGAGTCATAACAGAAGTTTTATTATTACCTCTCCATGTGTGGGTATAATACCTTATTTAAAGTTGGAAATACCAGGTACCTCTGAAGTGAAGATTACAAAGCAGAAAGACTTTAGAGTGGTTAACAAGATATCACACTAAGCATCACCCTATGCCAGAAGATGAAAGGAGAAAATCGACAGAAATGCAAACACTTAAGATTTGCTATTGTTGCTTTTAAATTTGCCCATCCTCAATGAATATATAAGCACTGGGAGGTTACGCTATGCTGTGTTTGCTCATCCCTGGTCTTTCTCAGCTCACCTACTGCTTAGATACATTTGAAGCAAATAGCACCTTAAAAAAAAAAAAAAAAAGAAGAAGGAAAAGGAAAAAAAATCACCTCTGATTTGCATCAAATCAAAGGAGTTTGTGGCTATCTAAAGTTTTACAAGTGGGGACTTCACTTTAGTGACAAAGTTTCAATGGCTTATTTCCTGGTACTTAGAGGAGATTTGTGCTGCACCAGTAGCTTGTTAAGCTGTTACCCTGTTCTGTTAGGTACTAATTTCTTTTAATGTGAGTTTACTTTGTCTCACTTTGTTTGCTGTTATTTCTTGAGTGAGTTTGGTTATCTCCTCCTTAAAAGGAGATTTCAGACTGATAGTATTTACCTAAGAGAGCCATGGACATTATCTTAACCTTTAATGCATTTATCACTTGACATCTATTTGGAAGGACGTACTTTCTACCAATTCTAAATAAATGCTTCTGAGTTAATCGGTGAGTGTGAAAAACTTCTTAAGAATGACGTGAACATAAAGGTTAATATCGTCCTATTGAATACTTTCTAACTAAAACATCAAAAATGTATATGAGGAAAGTGAAAATAGTAGATAGACAGACTTGTGTGGTGGGTGTTATTTTTTCCCCTGATGCTTGCTCCTAAGCTCAGTAAAGCCAAGGAAAGATCCCCTTTCATTCTGTTAATCGAATCCCATAAAAAGCAAGACTCTTGTATATCGACTACTGTATTTGTACAACACGCAAAACGAGTAATGTGTGCCCAGCAAAAGCAAGGCAACAGCAGGTCCTAGATGCCTCTGAGAAGCTCAAGAGCGGCACATAAGCTGAATGCATTGACTCAAACGTACAGCTTGGTGAACAGCTCAGAAAAAAAAATAAAGTCATCATTTCCCTCACAATGAACATTTACAGCGTATTCTCACCAGATGATTTTTTCTTGTCCCAGTTTTCAAAAGAAACAAAAATTAAGGCTTGGGCAAAGATGAAAGGCACCTAGTAAGGACTTCAGGAAACTCTTCCATGTCAGGTTTTGGTGTAAGAGTTTGGAGGGGGCTGGTGGCCACAGCAAGGGGGAACCTTAGTCTAACAGATACACCCCTCACAAAGATGATTTATACGGTCAGTCTGACAAAGTTCCTAAACTTTACAATCATCTTTCTGGTTGCAGTTACAGTAAATTGCAGATAAATGCCAATGACATAAACATTACTTTAATCTTTAACCCTGTGTGATTTCTTCTGTTGCAAAGGGAAGTCCAAGCAATGAAGACACACTTGTGTTAGCAAAGCTTTCATGAATCCAAGGGTAATCATCTGCAAGGGTTTGCCGTGTCAATAGATGAAATCCAAAAGAGAACTTAGGTGCTTTAAAGTGCTAAGTGTTTTTTAAAAAATTAACTTACTGTACCAAGTGACTTTTTAAAGTAAAATGTAAAAAACTGGGAGCAGTGATCAAAACCTAAAACTCCTTTTTTCTAGTTGAATATCCCATCATCCCTGCTCTAGGTATTAACATCTTTTAGGGATTTAACACAGGATGACTATATCAACAAAAGTGGAAGTTGCGTGGGTCAGCCAATTCAGGCCAAGCTTTCACCTGAGATCTGAATTTCCATAAAAAGCTGAAAAAAACACTGTCTTCTCTTTCCTTTCTTTTTTTTTTATTTATTTTTTTTATTTTAATGTACACTCTTTTTTCCCCTCCGGTTCCCTATCTTCATCACTTTTTGTGAGTTTCATTCTCGAAGAGTGAAAGAGCCTAAAGATGGCTGAATTAGGAAATTTTTGTACAACATTTGACTGGGCAGAGCACCCAAGCACCTAAAATTAGATCTCACCAGGTTTCAATTTCAAAGTATATGTACTTACTAGCAAAGATCTCCTACTGAAAAAGCTCTGGAAATTCATATTTTTTCATCATTATTTGAATCTCAGCTGCATAAGAGAAATATTGAACATTCCTAGGTGAAATCATGAGCATCCTCTAGCCCTTGTTTCTCATCACTTCACTGCCTTTGCTAACCACTGTGTAGGCTCAACAGTTAATCTTCCGTCTTTCACTTGGAGAACTTAGGATCAAAGTGGACAAAAACCATTAACAAGTAGCATAATTAATAGGAGAAAATAGAATTATAGGGATAGAGGAATTTGCCTGAAGTCACAGTGGAAGTCCACTAGCAAGACAAAGACTCAAGCCTGAACCTCATGTCCCAGCCTACAACTCAAAATTTTATGTTATTTATCTATTTATTTTATTCACACATTTTAAATGTAACAGCAACTACTTTTGAAAGGGCAAAAATACTCTCAGATAGGTTTTTCCTGGCTCTACTGTACATTTTTCAAATGAGAAGCTCAAGACTAATGAATTCATGATTATTGTTATTTATTACTGTAAACTGGTTATGTGACACCGTCCGAGATTGCATTATCATAATGAACCTGAGTAGAGCACCCACAGTGCCTCCTACACAAGGGAATTAAGAATTTCTAAGAATCCGATTTCTAAGTATGATCTTTGGTGAATACCAAAGAAATATGAATCACTCGTTATGAGTCACATGAAAATGTTACAAGGCATAAAACAAGAGCTGTTCACGTGAAACATTTTGCATGAAAAAAGGTGGCCAGCTGACTAGGTCAGCAAAGTGGCTGCAAAGTCTACAAATTTCCACTGAGATTTTCTTTATTTTTACATGTCGGGGCCGGGGGGGGGAGGAATCTCCTTTGCTCAAGACTCAAGTTGCAGTGGGAAATGTGAATTGCGAATAGCCATATTTAAACCAAAGCCCAGCAAAAAAACCCCACCCCTGTCAAAACCAATTTACCACACCACAAGCTTTTTAATGGATGTGAGAAGCAGGTTGATTCTGAAAACAAAACTGGTTAATAACAGGTTTTCTATTGCTCCTACCACATTAATGCCATAGATTCAGTGTCTAAAAGACAAGAGGTGTATCTGTCTTTAACCCTCTCCTTATTACATGATTCACTGTTGTGTCTGCTCTATAATTTTGATACACCTGAGCTAGCTTTACAGTAGGTCTGGAGTGTGGTCTGTACCGTGTGAGTGGCTGTTGATGATACCTATGTGAGCCAGTGTAGAGTTGTCTTGGGAATCTCCACCGAAACCACAGCCTCTTTGGAGAAGATGTTCCCAAAACATTTCTTTGTGGATTTATTCACGCCGTCTGCCTGTAAGACGGAGAACTAATATCTTCTGTCAACCCCATTTTGGAGATGATAAACTGCTGTCTGGTGAAACAGTGGGGCTTGCCCACAGTCAAACAGAAAGTCTGGGGAAGAGCAAGGAGCTGCCCCCAAATCATCCCAGTCTTGCTTGAAAAAGTGCTTTTGTTGTCGTAGGGTTGTTATACCCGGATTGACAGTAATTCTTTGCAACTCTGGGAATATTTTAGCTATTAATTTTCTGATCGGGAGTCTCTAAAAGACCGAATTTGAAAAGAAAAAAGAGTGATCTGATAAACTACGCGGTGGGTAAAGGTTTGGTTCACCAAGGACAAAGTCTGACTTTGTTTTTTGACAGACTGCACAAATGCCAAATAAAGGCAACAGAAGTAGTTTTCGTTGTCTTGAAAGCTAGAGAAAACATATCAGTATTTTTTGTACACTGCGTAAATAGTACCTGATCTGGTGGTCTGCTGGCAAATGAAACATAAATATAAGAAAATGGCAAAAATGTAAAATAACTTTTCAAAGCATCCTTTTTTTTCCCCACTACAATGTTTACTTCTCCTTTAATATACTGAAAATAAAAGATTTCCATCCCAGAGGAAAGTTTTGGACATGCTATGTTATGCAGTAACATTATTCTCTAATATTTCAGTCATCTAAATATTGGTTTTGGGATTACTCATGGAAACTTCACAGTGGAAGAGGAAAGGGGAGGGGAGGTTGCATGGAGAAGGGAGGGGGGGAAACATCCTTTATTAAAGCTCCATTTGCTCCAGAAAGGAACTCTGTGAAGTGCATGAAAAATATTCTGGATTATTCAAAGACATCTATAATTCGGGTGTCTGTTTTCAATGTCAAGTTTCCTCCTAACTCCTATCACTTTTTTTTTTCCTCTTTTTTTTTTAGTTTCTGCAGAGGAGGATAATGATTATTTCAGAAGAAAGTGGGGGAAAGACGGATTGTCTTTATATGAAGTGTGTTGGGTAAGGCAATTAAGCGGAACAGAAAATAACTAGGATTAAAACCCTTTTTTAGATCCTGCCAGGGCTGAAATCGTTGTCACACGGAAGATGTGTTTAAGCTCCAGCAAAGTTTGGGTGAGGCAATCATGAAGATGACTGTCTAATGACTGTAAAGCCTTCAAAATGGCAAACAGAAGGGAAATCTTGCCGGGAAGGAAGGCCACCTTTTTTTTTGGTTTTCCCCCCCTTTTTAATGTCAGATGCCAACTGCACACCTGTGATAAATATAACCCTACAGCTGTCACTTGGGGCTGGGAGCCTGGGGAGGAGTGTGCTGGTGGGGACAACAGCTCTCCTCGCCCCCCACGCGGGCTGTTTTCGGCTGGGGTTGGGGTTTCAGCTCGCGGTTCCAGTGAAAGCAGGTGGCGGAGCTGGGGTGAATCACTGAGCTGGCGACGTTTGAGTCAAGGTTGAGGAAGGGGTTGTTACACAGCTTTCACGTTTGGGGTGCTCAGGAAAGACCAAACCCACACGATGGAACTCATGGTCTGCTGGGGAAGGTAGGAGCTTTAACCCTTTGCTCTCCTTATTCGCCCTCCCAAAGCTTGCAGGAAAGCAATGCATAGGAGAGGCTACAGGTAAAAAGAGAATACGTGAAATTTCACAGTGATCTGTGTGATGCTGCTTACCCATCATTGTCAGACCAGACCTCTTTGCTTTGGAAACCACTTTCCGTAGGCTTCAAGCCATGAGGAGCGAGGAAAAAAAACCCAGAAAAACAACCCCTCATACACAGGCAGAGAGGGAGGAAGCAGATTTGTAAAACCACCTCATGTCTGAAGCGGGGCGCAGGCTGCTGCCAGAGCAGTTCCCCCTCCACCAGCTTCCAAACAGCTCCATTTTGCAACCTCAGGTGCAAGATCCCTGGATGCTGCAGCCCTTCCTCCTCTCCTTTCTGCCTCCACAAGACCCAGGGCACCAACTCACCCCCAGCCCTCCCTGCCTGGGTCAGGATGACAGATCTAAATAACAGGAGTAATGACAGCTGATGGTATAATTAGAGCAGTGAATCAAGTGTGGGAGTCCTGCAATTTGAGAGGTAGCTCATGACCTCCAGGCTGTATTCATGGTTGATGGGTGCCCTGGGACACCCCTCTGCAATCCATGGGATGGCACGGGCAGCCAGCGAGCCCACCTTTCATCCCTTTCTGGCAAAAAAGACACATTATGGAGGGAAAAAAGACACCAGGTTCAACCTGCCCCACAGTTCAGGAAAAAAGTGAATTTAATGCCAAGCTGAGATATTCTTGCTCTAGTCGCAGATAATCTGCTTTGGTGTTACTATTTCGTATTAGTAGTAATATTTCTAAGTTGCTTGTTCTCGAAGTTGTGCGATCAGGCACTAATAGACCTCCACTACGACCTTGTTATCCCCAAGCGGCAGCCTGAATTTACAGATGGACTTCTGGTTCTCGAGATCACCACGGGTGCACGCATTGCCTTTGCTGCTGACGGGATCAAAACATTGTTTTTTTTCCTTGTGTTACACAGTGAAATTTCAAACCCAGAACTTTTCTGGCATTTGCTTCTGAGGAGAAAGTGGTGAAATTAATCTGTTCTGTTTGTTCTGGCTTAAATATGGAAACATCTGTTAAACTGTCTCCGATTGCCTCCTGGCTGCATTAAAGTGATGACAAATTTTGCCACTGATTACTGAGTATGTTTCATGCTTTTTTTTTTTTTTTGTTGCACACAAGTTCTGCACAACGCTCAGGACCGCCGTACCTGGTGGCTTGTCTGCCTACGAAATGGTCGGGATTAGATCTGCTCATCAACCTTGCAGTCCATCGTGTTGATGGACTTCCCCACAGATATATGTCAGCGCAAAACTTTGCCGTCTTTCCAGGAAGGTTCCAAATACATTTATATTATATTATAGATAGATAATATTTAGATATATAATCTATACACTTAAATGTATTTATTTGGTTTTATACCTTTATTTTTTTACACATATATATGCATATCTATGCTTGCGCCTTGCCGCTGGGTTGGCTCTCTGGCCAGAAATTGATTTGAGAAATAAAAAAAGGATTTGGGCAGAAATCCTATCCTTTGAATAATTCAAAATGGAGGTGCGGAAAGAAGTACTCAACCAAGTAACCCTGGCAAGGACTAAGCAGCCCTTTGCTGGGGAGATGGGCCAAGTTCAGCAAGCGATGGTCACCTCTCTCCCATGAATCAGAAGATAAACTGTAAACCAGCTGAGTCCTAGAAGGCCAGAAATTATTTAAAGGAGGAGGAAGGTGTTTCTGGGTTGGGGAAGAAAACTCCTAAGTGTAGCAGAGAGAAAAGCATCTAGAAAATGGAGGAGGAGGAACAGAGGAACTAATGGGCTGTGAGGTTTTGGGTCCTTACTTAGAAGTTTGGTTCAATACCTGGTGCCCTCAGGAAAGGGCACTGACGTGCATTATGGGGCAGCACTAATCCTGCCTCAGCTGCTGAGGCAACACAGATTGCAGGCAGCATTTAAGTGGGCTGAGTGTAATTACATGATTGGCATTAAGTAACAGTGTAATTAGCACTTTTTGGCACATCTTCCCCTGAACATATGGTATTCAATGCTTCTGTAAATAAGATATTTATATGACACTCCCAGCAATACTCTTAATGACGACTTTAATGGTTATTTTCCACATTTTCCAGAAGTAGTGCTTAAATTAGGGGTGCTGGACAGTGGGGATTTCTAGTGTACTGAGAGGTTGAGTCAGTGGGCTAAATTCTGCTGACTGGTGTAAACTGTGGCTGGCTTCAAAAGCTTCAGTGAGACAACTTTTGAGGCTGTAGTGGTAGAAGACCATGCATTTACAGCTGATCAAGGAAATTCCTTCTCGCATGTGGAACCTGGGGAATTCCTTGCTGCACAGTGAAACTGAAGCAAGATACAGAAGAATGGCTCGGGATTACTGAGAGAAATTATTTTAACAAACTATTGGACATTTAAAACTAAGCAGGGAAGGAACTACATCTTCGTTCTGTTGCTGTTTGCTTGGATCTGACAACTTAATCCAGTTTCATAATTTGAACGGTATATATACATTGCTTCAGTGCATTTGCTGCAATTCTGCAATTAGTTTCTAGCAAAACAACATCCCAAATCATCACCAAAGGTTCACATTTGCTGATAAGAGCATAAAAGTAACAGTCTCAGAATTTTATAATTATTCATGTTGTATAACCCCTCCATTTTTAACAGAGATGCTTTACGTAGAAAAATATTGCTATCTCTACCTGTAATTGCTAAAGGTTAAGAGGAAGTTTCCCTTGGGTGGTTTAATCACAACCTTTCTGCAGGGCTTCTTGTATATTCCTTGGTTATGGTCGGTTCTGATCATGGTCTAGTGGGAGGTGTCCCTGCCCATGGCAGGGGGGTTGGAATTAGATGATCTTTAAGGTCCCTTATGACCCAAACCATTCTATGATTCTATGCGTTGGATCAAGCTTCCTTTCTGGAGGATGGTTCCCAGAACCCAGAGGGTTCCCTCTTGTTCCCAGATAAATGAATTTGTTAGGCATTTGGTGGAACCCTGCAGCAAACCATGAATCACAACTTTTTGGTCAATTGCTGTTCAATACCTGTCTACAAAATGCTGGGAGGGCGGGGGGAAGTGGGGGGAGAAATGTAGTAAACTCTCTGCTTTCTCTGCAAAATCAAATTATTGCAGTGAGCTTTGGATGATGTTAAGAAAGTGACACAGTGAGAAATATAACTTTTTTCTCTCTATTGCCTTGAGTCAGTTGATAATTCACAGCGGTGAACAAAAGAAAGCCAGTGGATAACACATGTTAGCAAGGTCTCTGCAAAATTACCATCTGCATTAGACTTTATCACTGAGATCCGCTGCCAGTTCACATTAAAATTCAGAGTGCTGACAAATGCATTTCTCTTAACAAGATCGCCATTATTTTATTCTTTTTGCTAGGCAGGAGCAGGGCAGTGACTCCTGATTCTCCTCAAGAGTGTGTTTTGAGGGGGAAGGATGTTATCATTTCAGGACAGCTACACCCAGCTCATGGGGCCTGAAAGTCATGCAACCATCAGCAGGAAGAATTTACTCGTGGTCTCTCATACCATCGGGGAAGCAGAGGCGTCATCTGATGTGCTGTCCTCTTCCTTCCTCTCCTCCTTCCCATCCTCCCCCTGGCACCGCTACCCAGTACGCGCTTTCCTGGAAAGGGATTATTATCATCGCTTTGCACCTGGAAGTCCAAGTGGAGGTCGGGGCCCCACTGCGGTGCAGATTGTCCCATTTCAGAGAGGGAGTTGGTGCTTCAACTGAACTCCGTCTCCTGAGCTCTGCTCGCTGGTCACCAAAAAAGGCCTAAGGCAGAAGAGATATTTTTTTATTTATTATTATCACTTTGGAAAAGGGGTTGTAATATCCTAACATGATGCTGAAGTTGCCGCGCATTGTGGCGGGTGTCCTTCTGGGGAGGTTTTACAGTTTTCCTATGCTTCTGTCCTGATCCTCAGCCGTTACCAAGTCACCCAGGCAATGAACTCAGATATCACACCGCATATATCTGTTTTTTACATGAAAATGCTTTGCCATACTAGACTCAAAGTACATATTAAAAAAACAAAGGTAGAGAAATCTTTATCAGGGACACGTATAGGGAATCAGCACAGATTATCAGTTTTGCAAGATTGTTAAAATGAGTCTCACCTTTTGATCAAAACTATTACCTCCCCCTTCAACAGTAAAAGTTCCAAGGAAGAGATTTTCCCTTGATTTGGGATAAGGAGTCTTCCACCTGTTTGCAAACACTGTATCTGTCAAACCTGACAACCTGCATGTGCCTGTTGTAAAATCGGTGCCGATAATCAGTGTCTCAATCTCCAAAGATCTGAATGCTTTCAGCGTATCATCTAACCTCTCCTATATAAATATCTAACCTCAGATCGTCTAATCAAATACTCTAACCTCTCAAACCTTGCTAGCTATTTATGAATCACACACTCTCTATCAGAGCTCCTATGCTGATAAATAATCTAATACTCCAAAACCCAAAGGGAGCATTCGTAAGAGAGCTATCTGGACAGACTCTGAGGCCCAAATTGTCTTCTTGGGTTGGCCATCATGGGTTGAATGTAGTAGACAGCAGTTCAGGGCAGCATCTCTCACCTGCTGATATGTGGTTCAGATTTTTTTTTCCCCAGGTTTGCAAGCTCAGCTTTCATTTTTCATTGACAAAATCTGTAAAAAAGTAGACCCACCCAAAAAAACCCAGGAGAATAAAAATACTGAATATGTGGTCAAATTTTCATTCTTACTAGCTGTACTGTGCATCAGCAGGCTTTTGGTATTTTTGCTTTTCTTTTTTTCTGATGTCAAGACACTTAATGTTCAGTTATAGAAAAGGAGAACCTCAGGCTCTGCAACACACCATATTTTGTGTATCCCACAATTAGGTATCAAACTCATGATATTTAGCTGAGAGATAGAATTCTTTTGAGACGCCTCTAATTTTCCAGAGGAAAAAGAGATTAAAACTGAACTGCTGAGTCTTTTTCGGTTTCAGTAGTGGCTGGCAAGAGAAGACCTGAAACTCTTGCTTTACACTCACCATCGGTCATATGTAGTCAGGCTCCAAATAGGTAATTAAAAGTCATTTCGCTGTTTACTTAATATGATAACCATGGCTCTAATCTAGAGTTTTAAAGTGTTTATTGCAAGGCAAGAGCATAAACATTCAGGGAAGTTTCTTTTGTGATTTCTCAGTGCACTAGATGGCACTAAAGCACGGCTTTTATATATAGGGGAAAAAATCCCCACAAAAATTGATATGTAGGTTCAGTAAACCTGAACTATTTTGGTCAGGTATATTTTATGAAAGTTCTTTGATATATTATTTGTAATTTTTCATTTTAATTTTCAGATCATCAGAAACAGAGAATTAATTACACCCACTTTGATATTAAAAGAATTTCAAATTGAAAATAAATAATGCTGGGAAGTTGAAAAAAAAACCCTGAAGAAACTAATTTACCCCAGGCTAGATGCAAAATTATTCTAATGTTCAAAGATTAGGGGGCTTGATGCAAGTAAAAAAAGTTCTGTACCAATTACATGGATTTTTCATGAACTTTAGATATCAAAAACATTAAAGTCACAAAAAAAAAATGAATAAAGCCTTCAGGTTTCCTACATGGAAAAATAATTCTTAATATACAAGCAAATAGTTAGCTCCATACTGTCTCCCAGGCATATCACATTCAAAACAACAGGTAAAACCATCTTATAAGAGCAGGGCACTTTTTCTCCCACAGAAGTAGTGAGGAAACAAAAGTCAACTTTTTCTTTACTTCTTCCCCTCCCTTCAAATGAGGAGCTATGGTTTAGTTCGTTCTAAGATTCTCTTAATGTATTCTGGTGTGTTGTATACAGCACTGTTTGCTTTCTTATATGATCATAATAAACAACAACAAAGGAAATATGAAGGGTGGATCCCTTGTAAAACTAAGCCTTCTAGACAAAACTGTAAAGAAATATGTCTTAGGTCATCTTGGGTATTTTTGCCTTGTTGTAATGCGGAGGGCGCTTACAGAGACATGTCAAGTCTTTATGATGTCTGGGTGATTCTGCCATTATTCACCGAGCATTTCTGTGAGAAAGGAAGCAGGAAGAAAAGAACGAGGAGTTAAAAAGAGGGGGAAAATAAGGCAATAAGGTGTGGACTGCATCTGAGTTTGCTCCAGCAGTGATCTTGCAGCATTTTATTTACAGCAGGAATGTGGCAAAGTGGTAGTTGCTCCATTTATGCTGAACCGCAAAGTCCAAGGTCTAAATACCAGCAGCCTGGGCCACGTACAGAGCAGGCTGCAAATGCTGTGGTTTCACGCTCAGGATTGACATTGATTTGACATCGGTTTCCAAAGCAGTCATTTACCTGCAGGGGCTGACAGGATCAGTTCCTCCGCTAAGAGCTGTAGCTTCATTTAGCTGCCAAGCCAGTTAAAGGTCTGATCCACCAGACATTGGTGCCACGGGCGGCCCTGTTTTATTTTGGGAAGAGAGACTTGTGCCTCTCTGTTGAGAATTTGCCCTCATGTTTATGACAGAAAGCCCATATATATGCACTGTTGAATTTATTAGTTTTCTGTCAACTGAATCAAAGCCTGCATCTCAAGAAAAAGTATTTCATGGGAAAAACCTAAAATGCCCACATTAAACTATTAAATGCGACCCAAGAGCACAAAAGTCCTTAAATTACAGTGTTTGCAGCGGTCAGTTCGTGCTATTCTGAGGGCTAATATTTTTAGCACCTCTACAGAAAATAACTTCCCTGAGAATCAGAACCTAAACAGTTTCAGGAATACTTGTTCTTAGCTTCCCAAACGCTCATTTTCCACACTTCACATGCACAACTTCAGAGAAGGAGAAGACGTGAAGAGAAATGCACCCATTCAATTTTTTTTTTTATATATATTTGGCTGACAACTTCACAAACACACACACAAAAAAGAAACGCAAAATAATAGAGTTTCATCCTCACTAATGTTAATTGGTACAATTTCACCATAGAGTTTGGACTTTACTGTTTTAAATATGATAAACGGCCTTGACTGTTTCATAAGGATGCTATTGATCTGAAATGAGCATCTTAAAAAAATTAATTACACACGTTATTGATAACACCTCAGGTTATTAAAAATGAAAGAATGCTAAACTTCCCAATTTACTTTTCACCATGCTGCCTGCAATTCGGTCTAGACAATTTCACTTTTTTTCTCACTTGGTTTCATTTGTTGATTCTCATGAGATAAGTTAGGGTTGCAGCTACCAAAGGAGACTTTTTTTTTTTAATAGAGTTTCTTAACAAGAAAAAAAAATAAATAAAAGCAGCCCTCTTGTCCTGATTGTCGCTACCCTTGTTTTTTTGTTCACATGCAAGGGGAATTACACCGTGTAATTATTATACACTCAGAGCCCTTCAAGTGCTCGGCTCCCAATTCACCAGCTTCACCGCTTTGGCTGGAAGTTTTGGTAGTTGAGGTCTTCTCCCAAGCTCACCAGTGTAGATCTTCGTTCCATCTACCTTCAGACTCTTAACTGGGGAACCTTCTTTAGTAGCAACAGTCCAACTTAATATCAAGTATGAGTCCACTTTACCTAATTTCCGTACCTCCTGGACACGGGTGGCAAGACTAGGAACACTGGAACAAGACTAGGAAATCACTTGGATAACTAAAATCCCCCACAGAGGCTTGACACGGAGTTATAGGGGCTTTGGGCCAGTCCCCAGTTCAGCAAGTAATTAAGGACATGATTATGATTACGTGCATGATTAGTTAAGTACAGTGTTGATTAGTGTCTATGTCACTATGTCACATAGCTGTAGCATTTGTATAACTTCAGGCATGCGCTTGGTCAATCGCTTTAGTATTTCAAAACAAGTTTTATGTATTCCATAAAAAATGCTGCCAGCTTTTTCAGTCAACTAAATTAATTTTTCTAATGATTCTTCCCAAATTGTGTCTATTGAGATTTTTCCTATTTTTTCCTTCTCCTGTTCCCCTTCTTTCCACTTTTTCAACAAGGAAGAAAACAGATGGTGGAAAAGTAGAGCAAGACATTTAACCTAAACTATTAGCAAACAATGTTTCAGAGTTTGGTTTCAGGTTTTAATGTTTTCCCTAGATGATTCACACACAAATAAATTATTTTATTCAAGCAGCCATATGTTAACACAGCCAACAGCTAAGGTCTTAAATAAATATTAAAAACAGGTTCATTTTTTCATTTTAGAAAATAGTTAAAACAGCACCACTGAAAAGGAGCCTGCATGCTTTGAAACAAAATACTGTTCATTTCTTTATAATTTAGGTTGGTGTTAAAAATGTGCATGTAGATTACGTTGCAGGATAGAGACATCTTTTCTTTGCATTTCCATTATCTGTTGAAGGAATTCAATTCTGAAGCACCAAGTGCTGTGAACGACTAATGAACAGCTTCAGAGAACTAAGTTAACTGAAACTCCATCACATCAGTGCCATATTCTGATACCTCTTTTTTTTCCTGTGTCAGTTGTATTCTTACTATCGCTCTCATTACTTAGTGGGAAATGTTATTAAAAGAGGAAGCACTTTTAGATCACTGATGCTGATCCAGCCTAGGTCTGTAAAGGTAAGGAGGAAAAAGAATAAAATTTGGAGAAAAAAAACAATGCAGCACAGGAGGCTCTTTTATTCAAATATTTTCAGTATGCTCAGTCCAACCTCAACTGGCAGGATGCAATGTGGGAATTACTGTGTGGCATTCTAAGAAGTCCTGTGTTTGCAGAATATCTGGCTGTATCACAACCATCCCCTCTCACCTTAGAGCCTATGAATCAATGAGGGGAAGAGGGGTGGGCTCCAGGGAAAGAAATGGGTAGCTCGAAAATGTGAGGTTAAGGAGATTCTGCTGTGTGTGTGAGATTTTTATAGACATACATAATGTGTACGTGTGGGTCTGTACGTGTCAGAGTATATCTATCTATAAAATAAAAGTTGGTTACAATAGATGTTCTTATCTGACCTACTTAAAATTGTACATGAAAGCACAGTTAATTTCATCTCCTATCTGCCAGATTGATATAAATCTCCTGTTCAGTATTAATTATTGTAAGCATGAATATTCTTCATTTTGGGGGGAGACCTGATGATTAAAGCTACTGCAGACAGAAATCCTGAACTCATTAAAATTCCCTCCCACACCCCCTCCCTGAATGTGCATGCAACTTTTCAGACAGGATTCATCACTGTTCTGGCTGTCACGCAGTCTGTTGCACCTTTGGATAAGGAGTGTAAAATGCTACCGCTGTGAAGCATTCAGGTTTTTAAACTCAGTTTATGTTCATTGGGCTGTGAAGTAAAGGGGAGCAAAGTGGTCCTGATTTTCATCTGAGCCTCACCTCAATGCTCGGAGCTCGTTTTCCTTCTGTTTCTGCTTTTACATCCTGCAAAGTAGCTTGACTTCAGCATCTCATGAGGTGATGCAGGGTGTTGGGGATAATTTTTGTTCTCTTTTAATGAAATAATGTGTTCCTATCCAAAATTATGTCAGTGGTAAGTGTAGAAATCAGGAACTCAAAGCTAAGGTTCATCAGCCATTGTACTGTATGAAAAATAAATCTAGAAAAAACACTTGCTTTACACCTGTGTCTCTGTTTAAGGATTTAAGCCCCATAGGATGGGGTTTCCTTCTATCTGTAGGTGTCGTTTTCTACCATGAAGGTCTGTCCTGCCAGACTAATGCTTCCAAGCATCAATAGGAATCCCACAGCCTTCTGTCCCCTACTGAACAAGACGATCTGCCTTTCATGGGATCTGGGATCTGAACAGTTAACGTGTGCAAATTAGGGTGCTTGGGGAAACGAGTAATGAATTGTGTTTTAATGGTCAGGAGTCCCAAGAGATTTCAGTTTTCTGCCATTATTTTCACAGGGAGAAGTGTATTTGGATGAAGAACAGCTCAAAGGAATGGGGGGGGGGGGTGGGGTGTCTGTGCAGGAAAAGAGAATATCGTTTTGCTCAGAAATGTTGAGCTATTAATAAGTTGTTTTCATCAGATGTTTTAAATTATTGTCATGAAAAAAACTGATCAGACACAATCGGCCCCCAAACCAAGAAAGACACATCCCAGAATAGTCAATAGACTCATAATTACATGTTCAGTCAAGATGCCTGAAAATCAGGTTCAGCTCCCTGTTCTGTCAGAGCTGAAACCAGAACTATTTCTGACGTGTTAAGTGAGTCCTACAGTTGCTGGACTGCTCTGGCTATGAGAAATACTCAGAAAACAGCATTGTGAACATTGATATATTTTTTTTGTTTGTGTGTGTGGAATCCCATTGATCATAATTTGATTGTTTTTCTTAAAAAATTAAGTTAAGAGGTGCCTGAGCAGGTCTCGTTCTGAATTCTTGCAGCCTGATTTCTCAGTGTTGCCTCAAAATTGTCTTTGCCAGCTACATGAACCCTTCTTGTAGCGCAGATAAGAAGGACCGTCACTCCCGAGCCCTCCATCTCTGATGCTGTCCAGAGAGGTTAATGTAGCCTCTAATGTGAAGATAAATTGGTCATGCTGCAGAAGCAGCACTGATCAGAAATCTTTGCATCTGCAATTTTTGTCTATGGCACGCTTAAAAAGGAAAAGAAAAAAAAAGAAGAGTAGGGGAGAATAGATTTGCCTGTTGTCCTAAAACTAAGCAGAAAATGTGCAATTTAGACCAGGTAGTCCTAGGTATGTTTGAGAGTCTTCCTTCTTCTCACAGCCAGGCGTATCCGAGAAATATTTAGTAAATACTCTCTTATGCTGTAGTCAACAACACTCATGCCACCATTTCCAGTGGGAAAAGTACCTTTGCAGTAGCCAGCTCATAATATTTGGTTTAAAAAGTACTTGGTCAGCACAAAGCATCTTCGCTGAATTAGGCATGTCTGTTGGGGTCAGATTTGAAGGTGAGATTTTGAAGGAAAAAACAGAACAGCAGATGCAGGACAACATAAACTGGTTTAATCTAGATATTCACTCCCTAATCTCGCAAACATCTATGGTTTTCTTTAACTCTACGTGAACCTTTGCACAGTGTGTTTAGCTTTAGCTGCATAGTGCACTGTTTTTTCAAAGTCCTTTGGTTTGAGAGGAAAAAAGAAAGAAAAAAAAACCCTCTCGTCTCAGAGTCGTTCTATGAGCCATTTATTCATCAGAAATAATTGTGGTCAGACATTTAGCTGAGAATGCTGGTATTTGTCCTAATGTTCTGTAAATGTTTATACCAAACTTAAATGAATGTAAATACCCCATCTCTGAGCTCTGTGGTGAATCGTTTGTTCGGCACAGAGAGCGTTTGGCGGGGAAGTTATGCTACAGCCCATTCCTGCTGAAATAGCTGAGACCGATGGCAACTGGCCATCTAAGCCCTGAGCTCAAATGTAAATACTTTGCTCCACAAGCAAGGCTGAAAAAAACCCAAGCCATTTTTTGGTCACTTTTGTTCCAGAGAGCAAATAATCTGTACCAACCCTTTCTCTGACACAACTTATTTATCTCCGCATGCTGAGCTCTGCAACCTGACATATTAGAAGTCAAGTCTAGGCTCTTCCTCTTCTCCTTCCATCTCAGCTCCAGTATTTGCTTGTCTCCCCATGTTTTAGGTCATGAGTCAAAGGGATGAGTAGACAGCAAAAGTTTCAGTTTGCTTTGGGTGAAATCTTGAGCATTTGTTTTCACTGCAGGGAAAACTCACATTGATTTCAAAGGGTAGAGAAGAACTGCGGGCATGCACTTCCCACTTCTGAAAATCAGAGCTCCCAGATGCAAATTTAAGACTTGCAATAGACAGGTATCAGTTCTGCTAATTAAGTCTCATTTATCTTAACCATTTCACTACTTAATCAGATAGCGCAGTGATAAGACTCTATAAAAATATATGACAGATAGTCAAGGTCTAGACTTCTCTGATGTGGCAATTTTTTATATTATGATCTTTCTTTGTATATGCAGATGAACCGCTCTTTTATTAACTTCCCTTTGTAAGCATTTCACACGCAAAAAATCAGATAGGGCTTTGAAAAAAAAAAAGCAGCTTTCCAAAGTGATGAGAATGAATTAGCCCATAATTGGACTGATTGGTAAAAGTTCAGTACAATGCAATAAAAGTGCACCATTATCAGGATTGAACTTACTATGGGGAATTTTTATTGCTGCTCATTTAAAAAATATAATTTTTGGCTGCACTCTCCAGGGACTTACCAGTGTTGAAGTAGGTAAAGAAATCTGTAGGAGGAAAGGTCCCCTCATACAAATGTAGGTAGAGCAAACATTTACCTGTTAATATTTACTACTTGAATTACATCAGGTTTTTTGGGGCTGTCATCTGAAGTAGAGGATTTTTATGCTGTGTGATTTCCATAAATCTGCGTATTATTTGGTAGACGGAAGTATTAAAGAAGAGTGGCCGCCTATCCTCACAGAGCATCTCTGCTACAGACCTAAACAACAGCCTAAGAACATCAGCACGTTTCCTCCATTAACAGCAGGGAGGAGTAATGCACAAGAGGTCTACTCAACGCAGCAGGGGGAAAGATCACAAGATCTAACGCCTAGAAACTGAAGCTGGGCACCACCCTGACAACAAAACCATCACACATTTTTGGGTTGGAGACCGATCAAGTATACAGATTATGTGCCTGGACTTTTGTTGAATTCTAGCTCAAAATGGGGAGTGTTTCTCACCCTGTTGCTTTGTCTCATTCCAACGCGGCCAGCGGAGGTGTGTGGCTTCTGCTTTGCCGGTAGTCTGATTCCCTGTGGTTTTCATGCATGATTTTCAAACTTCTGGAAATTTCCAAATGGAGAGATGTCCTACGGTGAAGGCTCCTGACAAGAAACTTCCTCAGGAAACTTCTCTTGGTTCCTTTTGGAGGTTCCCACAGTATCCTTGAACTCTCATTGGAGGTCAAGGGCCCTTCGGGATCTCACAATTCATTGAAGAAGTTTTGCCATCTTTCAATACCCTAATTCCCTCCCAGATTCTTGGACAAAGAGATACTCAGTATGACTTGAGGATTATCTCATTGGGAATATTTCAGAGAAAGGAAAAAATAAATTCGAAGCACACATAGTACACATATCAACTCTCTCTTATTAATATTAACAGAGCTCCAGTCAGCCCATATTTGTGTCACCACAAAGAGGCAATATTTGGGGTAAATAAGTAGAACATAAGGGAGCTACCAAGATGAAAACTAACATCTCCATCTTGACGCAGAAACTTTCTGGTTCTCATGGAAAAGTCTAGTCACAAGTTAAACAAAAACAAAGAAAGTGGGCCTAAGCAAAAAACTCAAACAACCCAACCGCCAATTGTAATATGCTTAGCAGGAAAGGAAATACGCAGAATAGCCAAAAATTTAAAGGTCCCTTTAAACAGGAACAGGAACTCCTACAAGCAGCCAAACGGTGACGAAACTACCGAGCTATGAGATCCCGCTATCAGAACCGCATCTTTTGTTCAAGGCAAATTGCCCCAGCTTCTCTGTCTGTGTTTCTCAGGCTGCTGAGCATGACCTTTGTGGGGCTAACAGACGGCAAAAAAAAAAAAAAGGATTGCAAGGCTTTCATATATTTCTGCAATAGAAAATATATCTTACACGGCCCTTTCAATCTTGTCCTTCATAGCCGAGATTTCTCCATTTACACAGGGCTATTGCTGTCAGAACGAATAGGTCTTTAGTCTGATATTGTAACTTTTGCTTTTCTACAAAATGGGGCAGAGAGCTGCAAAATGTATTTGCCACAAAGAAGGAGTTTACAGGTACAATTTAAGAATTGCCAGGCTACCTCCCGACTTACCTCATCCCGAGCCTCCGTATTCAGACCATAAATAAAATGCTGTCATACGGGAGAAGGAATAGCAGGCTGAAGTATCACTTGGTTTTTTCGCAAAATTAGTTTGTTAGGCAGGACAACTTGAAACATGTAATCTGATCTTTAAAACAAAATCCTATATGGTTTTATTAATTTTTATAATATTATCTGTAGTGTTTTAATCACTAATTGATATTTCACTGGTGAGGGGACTATTAAGATATTAGTATCATAACTATTATTAACATTGATCCATTAGAGAATTTAAAACTCCATTTCGTAATAACAACCAGAGACTGTAGCTCATATTTCCCTTTTGAGATTTGGGATACCTGGGACGGTTCGTAAGTTTTCACTTACTGAAGTCATATAGTTCCGTAAGAATTTCAGTTTTTATGACAGTAAGGCTTTAGGTATTAGGACTGCAGAGAGAGAAATTTTTATTGCAAATACTCAAATGCAAGAAAACAAAAGAAAATGCTTAAATACAGGGAATCACCCTAAATTTACTATATTTCCTATTTTTAAATCTCGTAATTGTGTGGCTCACCTCAAGATTTAAAGAATGAGGTGTCTTATGAATATTGAAAGACTGAATAATTAAAATTTCAACAGCAAAGACCCTCTTAGATCTTGATGAACTAAGTCATGCTTTTTAACTGTGCTTTGTAGACTATTTTTATTAAAATTATGATGATTTATGATTAATTGACCCAAGCCAGAAAAATGTAATAAAAAAAAGCAGAATTTCTCACACTTTTTTCTTCCTCTTCTTATTTCTTGACATTTATGTCTTTAACTGTGAAGCTATTTTTTTCTTTGTCTGACAATCTCCGACTTATATTGGAAACATATTTGAATAGCCTATGCCTGTTTCTTTGAGATTGCATTAGGCTATTGATGACAGTTAAACCAGAATGCATTTTTAAACTGAAATTCAGAGCATGTCAGAACAGAAACTGAAGTCTCTTAGGTGTTTGAATAGATTATCAAGATGATATTTTATGAGCATTAGGGATATTATAAATGTATTTTTATTGCAGGAAAATAGATTCTGAGGCATTTAACACAAAAGATACATTACACTGATTTCTACCCATCCCTCAGAAATTCCATTCAGTAATATTTTTTGTCCTGTGGTTCTAAAACAATGTAAGTTGTGAGGAGATAGGAGTACTGCAGTTTTAATTGCCCTTTCTGAGAGGGAAATTACTCTGCAAAGCCCTTTACCAAGGCATTCTCTGAATGCTTCCAAAGCAGAAGCCTGTACTGAAATATTAACACATCCTGAAATTGCGTTATCTTCATCTAATTAGAGGAGGGCTGGGCAGACGTGGTACAGACTTCCCTTCCCCATGCCTTATTCTTAAACACTGATTAAATTATATCCCCCATTTTTGTCTAACCATAGATAACCCAAGGTCAGAGCTGCAGCAAGACATTTGGGACAATTTTATTTTGTTCATTTTTCTTTCCACCTTGTTCTTCCTCTGCCAGCAGTTGGTCTCCCAGAAGCCAAATCTTGTCCCAGGGTCTTCAATAGAGTTGGGCACTGGTGTGACCTGGGAGACAGGATCCACTGGTTACATTTCCACCATTATAAAATACAGATCCTTGTTTCCCTCCTGGTCCTGGTGCCCTCAGTGTCCATATTTCATGGAACTTATTTTGCTCTTGGCTTCTCTTTGTGAGTGAATCGAGTCCTCTGCAGAATTAAACACAACTGCAGTTCCAGGGGCAGCAAGTGAAACACTGTGAGGATGAAATTGCTCCAAATTTGGGTTGTTTTGCCTTATGCAATCCTCCAACACTGTTCCAGTGAGCTTTCTACCCTCACACACCTCATTCAGCTTCCTAGTACTGACCAGGTGGGAACACGCACTTTCAGGTTCTACTAGAGAAACACTTCTGTGGTGGACTTCAGCACAGCCCTTGCATCATTTCAGAAACTTTAAAAAATAAATTAGCAACAGAAAAAAAAACCAATACTGATGTTTTATAACTGCAGGGCAACCCTCGGGAACTGTGTCTTTACAGGTGGAAACGTGACACGGCACCATGCTCCAGTGGCTGTGTGGTGTGGATGCAGCCTGTCTACACACAGACAGCTCCAAACTCTGTGAAACCAGGCACTTTGCAGCCTTTAATGAGGGCTAGAGACTATTTAACGATGCACATGCAGTCAAAGCCTGTTCCATTTGCATTTGTATCCTTCATAACCTGTCCTTGCTATGACCTTGTCCTGGAAGGGGAAGGAGAAGATATGAGGTTGTAGCAAGAGTGACCCTTAGTCTGCCCCGTATGCTCAGCTCCAAGCAAGAGGGTCCACGGAGGGAGGCAATGACTGCAATTGTTTTGCCATGAGCAGCAAACCTCCGCGTAGGCTGTTAAAAGAAAGAATTGTACCGTCCCTTCTCTTGGAGGACAGCACGGTGACTCATAACAGCCTTGGTATTGCTCAGCCCGAGATCGAGGAGTGGGAAGGGAAGAGCCCTGACAAATACTGAGTTTACAAATAACAGTGAATTACTGATTCCGATACTTGCTGTCGCGAACTCAGAGAATGTTGCTTTTTCTCTGTGTACAGTCCTGTTACTCCCCCTGAAAACCCCTCACAGGCCAATGCAAGCTCTCTGGATGATGGCATCCTCTTAACTAAGGTGGTCTTAATCCATCCCGCTGTAAATCTGCTTCTTCCCTAAGCACCCAACTTTAATTAAGTGCCTGTATTTAGGCCGTATGGACAATCTGTCTTCTGTTTCCCTAAGTTATGCAGAAGAAAGATTCTGTCAAATTGAAAGGGTTAGTCATTCTCAAAAAAAAAAAAAGAGTTCTAAGGAATTTCAGAAAAACATTATTTCTGTTTTGCAGGTGAGTAAACAGAAACCTAGAAAGATATAAATGAACTGGGCTTAGCAACATGCTTATATAGGAAGGGAACCTAAATTTTCTAATGTGAGCCTGCTGTCTCTCGCTGTCACGCCACTCTCACTAGTAAAGCTATCAGAGAACCACTCTTCCTTCCTCTCTCATGCTTTGCATGTCCTTTGAAATGGCAAAACATCTTCTTGATATAGACATCAATGAAATAACTCTGTCTAAATGTTTCTGTAGGCGTCTTTTTAAAATAAGATGGACCATTTAACTTGGCACGTTCGGGTCTTGACACCTTATGCACACATATAAATATTCCAGGCCTTGGAGGGACCAATTAAAAAGGTATTTCCCAAGTGTGGGTTTTAACACAAAATTGGATGAGCAGCAGCCAAGCTTCAGATTTCCTTTCATTGGCTCTTTGTCTGCCACATCTGCATGTAAAGTTATTTTATGAGCTGAGAGGAATGAACCAAAGACCAGACAAAGATCATAGCCAGGAGCTAATCTGTGCATTTTAAAAACATCTGATAATTAAACTTTGTTATACCAGTAAGGATGATTCTGACCTGAATTTAGGCAGACAATCCTGCACCTTAATCCTCCTCTCCGGGAGGAGAAGCACCAGCACCATGCTTCTCTGCAGAGGATGCGTGATGGACTGGGAGAGCATGCACAAACCTCTTGGGGTGTCCAGGGAGAAGTGGGGGCTCCTGGGGCTAGAAAGAAGGCACAGACAGGACAAGAGGCCATCTTCTGTCTTGGTGAACTCAGCAAACTGGGAGTTCACAGTGAGTGGAACTGAATGAGAAAGATAAGATAGGATAAATATTCTCTCCTTGTGTGACCAAAGTCCTGCAGCTTCAGGAGCCTTGCAAGATGGGCTGAGGTGAGTCGGGCTTCTGCCTCAGTTTCCCTTTCCGTATGGCAGAATAAAAATGCTGACCTCTGTTAACAACCACTGATACAGATTTGTTTTAAAAAGAAATGCTATGTAAAATTTTATGAAGATGAAGATTCATTTAAGGATGCAGTTGGCCGATGCAGCTACAGCGCATCAAGTAGAAGGTCCCAGACTTCACTGAGCTGCTGAACACTCCCCTGGTTATATTTTGCCTGGACCAAGGATTTGACCCTCTGGGCTACTGCAGGGCAACTACACAATGTTTGCTTGTGGCAGGTATCGCAGTGTTTTCTAGTTCTCCTCTCCCTCCCGCTATGAACTCTGCAGAGAGATAAAGAGCAAAGGAAACAAAGATGAGCTGATGGGCTTCCTCCTCTCTGTCACAAAACACTAAGGTTAATTTACCAGGAGGAACTGCTGCAGCTTCCGTGAGATACGTAAAGATTTAATCCCATGTAATCGCCATTGCCAAACTATTCTGCTCAATGGGATAAAATGTCTTCCCCGTGCCCAGTGAGTGGGAAATCAGTTGATTAGAGGCATTTGCAGAACCAAAAAGCTTTTTAGCACGCTGTCTCCAGATGACCTTTTATAAATCCCACCAAATCCTAGCTTGCTTCCCACCATGTTGCTAATAGTTTGATCTGTGGCCTGCTAATGAGGTACATATTGCTTCACCTCCAGTAAAGGTATTAGGGTGTCTACTCCATTCTGCAGCACCACAGAGATTATAGTTGTTTGCGCCAGGAGGAAAAGGAATTTCCAGGGCATAAGTCATCATTTAGAGTTATTAACAAGAGGATTTATGATGTTGCTCTGTTTCAAACGGCGGTATACACGATGCCTAGAGCATGCCAGAGTGCAACTACCTACCACATAATGTCCTAATGAATCACCGCATGCTGGAGGAGCTGCAGAACCTCAACATTCAATCGCGCATTTCTCCTCTACACACCAAATTGACAAATAAGGCCATAATGGCTTTGCGCTTTTATCAGGTAAAACTGATCTCAGGAAGATGAGTACATTGAAACCACGTCGAGAGCTATGTGGGGTGGGGGGGAAATCCACTTTTTGAAAAAAAAAAAGAAGAAAAAAAAAAGATAAAAACTATTGGTACAGCAAAACAGCTCTAACGCAAAGTTAAGTTCTAACCCCCATACCCATGAGGACCAGGGGTCTGTGTCTGTGCCCAGGAAGACAATGGGATCTTGAACCATGACTTCAGGGCTTGCAGAGTCAAGTCCTACTGTAAAAAGAACCTTGCTTTTCAGAGTTGCGAAGATGTGGCTGACTAAAGGCTATTGAATCCTGCTTGTCCACGCTCGCCCTCTGTGTAATTTATAGTAATTGAAGGCCAAAGGCTCTCTCCTCTAAAATAAGCAGTTAAGAAATAATTCTCCTTTTACTGAACCGGGGTCCAGTGAGGTTTAATTAAACAATGTTTAGAGTATGTTGTGAGTTCTCCAGGTGGCAGGAGAGACAAATTATTATTTATTTGGTTTTGCTCCTTTACTTGCATTTTCAGGCTTAAAGGCTGAAATGACTATGTTTTGTTCTGATTTTGGTTTCAGTAAAAGTGCTATAAATTTTCTTATTTACTCCATATGGAAGCAGACTCAATTAATATTTAGTTGTCCATGCTAAAATAATCTCTGAAACACCATGGTCCTCTCTGGTTGTGTTTTGGGAGAGGTGAAAAAAAAAAAAAATCCTAACGTATCATTTAGCCCTGTTTGATAACTGAAGAAATGTCATTTTTCAACACTCTGTTTTAATTTCAAATTCTCACTAATGCTTTTTTAGGGACAAATCTTCCCCTGGCAAAACTTTCTTTCACCCTCATGAAAGTAAGTCACTTTACCTTGAAAGACAGCCAGCCTTTAAATGTACGGAGAAACAAGTTCATCTCCCTCCATGCAGTCCCTCATCCTTCCTTCCTCCCCTAACCATGCTTTGGCTTAAGAAGTGGGGTTGAACCAATCTTGTAGTCGGTCCCCTTGGGAGATTGCAGCATTTCTCCTGCCTCCATTTATTTCTCCATTCAGCTGATGAGCCTTAGGACTGTGGGCCTTGGAGAATAAGGCTGATGGCATAACAAGCAACGATATTTATGACCATTTCGCATCTCAAAAGAAAGAGTTTCTAAGAGGGGAGAGCAGCAACAGAGGTAACGCTCTATTTTTAAAGCAAAGCACGGGTCAAATTCTGCTTCCACTGAACTCTGTGGCACAGCTCCCAAAGCTTGTGCTAAGAGGAAGCTCGGGCCCAGGGGATGACGAAGCCAGTGATTATACAGCACATTATGTTAAAGAAAAATTAAATCAAATGCAGCTGCTTTTATATAATTCAAAGACAGGACTCAGTGTTTTCTTAAATTATTTTTGGTTCCTTTTCCCCTCTCCGCTCTCCACACGCTGATTCCCTGCTTACAAAGAAAAGCTTCAAAGAACATAAGCAAATCCAACCCTTTTATTTAAGTTTTGCTTTTTTACCCCCTTTTTTTCCTTTTTAAAAAAAAAAAAAAGAAAAGAAAAGAAGTTTCTTCTACTTAATGCTGTTGCAAAAAAATTCTGCTTTTTAGTTCCTTCTGTGGTGCAGTTGTTTTAGGGACTCAAAAACACTTAATGGGGGACAAGGTGGTGTCTGAACCTCTGCTTTGGAAAAGCACCACTGTCCATTCCAGTCAAATGAGGCTTGCACTAAGTCACGGCCATTCAGAAAGACTTGTTTTCAGACAAGAATCAACATGCTTACTGGTTACTGGAGCCTAACCTGGCTAAAAGGTAGATCAGAAACCCACAGTGGGCTTGATAAAAGGTGCATAAAAGTGAGCTAAAAATTCACATGTTGGTACAAGGTGGGAAAAATTCATCAAATGAAAAAAAGAGCTTTCATGCAAGCAGATTCATTGCAAAGTGCAGATTATATCTCCTCCTAGAGGAAAGTCTTTAGATGAAAATATTTGCCTTTTTATTGAGTCATTAATGTGATTCCACAGTTAAGGGCATCTTCTTCTTGCTGCTCAGGTGCTGATTCAGCAAACTTCTTAAGCCCACATGAAACCTGAGCATGTTTGTGGTTCCACTGAGTTCAACTGGGGCACAGTCACATGAATAAAGGGAGATACGCGAGTGCCTTTCTGAATCAAGGCCCTATGCCAATGACAAAACTTCCAATTGCAAGATGTGCCATCAGACAATTTCCACTAAAAGCTTAATTTTTGCCTTGTTTTACTAAGTCAGTTGATATTTGATTCTGCAATTGAATATAAGCAGACATTATTATTAGCAGACTCTTGACAACCTGTGTTTGTGGAAATAACATTCATGATACAATCCTCATAAATGTTGCTCCTTGTGCACCTCTTTGCCTTACTTTACATCTCTCAAGAAAAAGCAATAGCAATCACATAAGCAAATTCCCCACAGATCTGCAAGAAAAATCTGTCTCATGTAACTGTAATATTTTTATTACTTTGTGAGATGTTTAGAGCTCTGAGGGCATCTGAACCAGAGATCAAGTAGACAATTTTACCCAGATCGAGATCCACAATTTAGCACATGCATTTTTAAGAATCCAATTATTTAATTTTGTTCTGGTAGAGGAGGTGAGAGAAAACTGCCAAGGGAAAAGAAAAAAAAAGAAAGAATGAGAAACAACTTTCTCTATGGAATTGTTAGGGAAATCACACACTATCAGGTTGTGTACATTTATTTTCCACATATAAAGTACTTTGTCCTAGAAGAGATGTTCATAAAAGCCTCTCAATTCAGTGATTTGACAGATGAGATCTGTTCTTGATGTCAGTCACTGACTTACAGGTCTCTTCCTCTATTCTGCTACTGTGATTCTTATTCTGTTTATCTTTGTGCCCACACAGTATATCCGTATAAATTTATACGTGTGTATGCATATTCTATACATACAGCCTATCTTTATTATGCAGATGATAGCAGTGTTAAGCTTGCTGCAGAGGGCATCTCTTTCATATTTCAGAGGAATGCCAGGCAAGGAGATCTATTCTTGAAGCCCACAGTATTAGAATAAGAATGAAACAATTTTCGTAGCAATGCAGTGGGGAAAAAACAGTAAAACCTCTGAGAGCAATAAACGCAGGGCCTTTTTTTTATGAGACGCGGCAAAACAAAACCTGGTGTTGGAAACATCCAGAGCAACCTCAGCGCTCAGGAATGGAGTTACTGGGGTTGATTCACCACTGCCCCGTGCTCCGCACAGTCAGAGAGCAAAGTGGGTGGAAATCGCTACTGTCCTCCATCACCGCACAGGGTTGTGCTACTCCCACCTCGAGTGGTGCAAATGAGTACAAAGACAACGCAGTGGAAACATATAGCCATGGTTCTGTGCAAAACAGCAGATTATCTTTTCTTTTAACATCTTTCTACTGTTCTTTTTTGTTTGTTTGTTTTTAAATTGATGATATTGCTGCTATTACTATTGAATTATTACGGGTTCTGGTTTCTGTTTTCTACTGTACACATAAAAACCAAACTAATTAAGCATGTTCTGTGACCTGTGAAACCACTGAAGTCTGTTTCTGAAGACTTTCAGTGTAGGTTTCCCACAGGTTGGACATTCAATAACACCTATGCCTTTCATGACCTCCCTGGCACCAAGTCATACAGGGGCCTTTCCCTCAGTCCAGACTAATTGGGGTTTTCTCATTACTCAGCTGTCTATTTTTAAAGAATTCCTTAAGATTCAATATCTTCTGAACTTCTACTCTTTTGATAAATTTTGTTTAAATCAATCAGTAAGTTTAAAAAAACCAAACAAAACAACCCAAAACTTGCCGGGGAGGAATGGGCAGAAAACAGGGAACCAACCAATCAACGTGATTGCCTCAGATTTGTTTTTTGACAAAAACAGATTTTTAATTATTTTTTTTTTGGCACATAAACCAATTTTTGAGCTTTTTATTATTATCCCCAAAGGTGAGGATTTATCTGACCTAGCCCTAGTCGCCTGTTAGTTAGTCAACACTTTGGAAGCTGTAATCTAGGATGAATGGACGTGCATGGAGAGAAGGTAGAAGTACCACCTAGCCCCATAATAGGTACCTCAAGCAAACAGCATGACTTGACACTCTGGGGTAGTTCTGTCCCTTTTGTACCAAGGAAACTCTTAAGTCAGGTTTACAGTAAATGTCTAACTCTTAGATGAGAATGGTTTGGTGGGGTTTATCTGATTCCTGGAGAATACCATAGGAAACCACTGTGAGTCACAGCAAGGATATTCTCTGTCTATCTCCTGCCATGCAGATCTGGTGGTTCTTCTGAGCTGATTTTTGAAGAGTTCAGTCACGCCTTACTCTCACTTCGGCTAGTGTGAACAGTGGTATTTCGAGACCCCGAAACTAAATCCACTAGCACTTTTGAGATCCCTGCTGTAAGCCAAACTCTTTGGTAAGTTGAATGAGGACAAGAAGTTGCTTAGGAGGCAAAAATGTGCCCTTGTGGTCAAGAGGGCCAGTGGTCTCCTGGGGTGCATTAAAAAGAGCGTGGCCAGCTGGTTGAGGGAGGTCGTCCTCCCCCTCTCCTCTGCCCTGGTGAGGGCACATCTGGAGTACTGCGTCCAGTTCTGGGCCCCCCAGTTCATGAAGGACAGGGAACTGCTGGAAAGAGTCCAGTGGAGGGCTACAAAGATGATCAAGGGACTGGAGCGTCTCTCTGATGAGGAAAGGCTGAGAGACCTGGGGCTGTTTAGCTTGGAGAAGACTGAGAAGACTGGAGAAGACAGCTTATAAATATCTACAGGGCAAGCATCAAGAGGATAGGGCCAGGCTCTTTTCAGTGGTGCCCAGTGACAGCACAAGGGGCAACGGGCACAAACCGTAACGCAGGAAATTCCATCTCAACATGAGGAGGAACTTCTTTCCTTTGAGGGTGGCAGAACCCTGGCACAGGCTGTCCAGAGAGACTGTGGAGTCTCCTTCTCTGGAGATATTCAAAACCTGCCTGGATGCATTCCTGTCCAGCCTGCCCTAGGTGACCCTGCTTTGGCAGTTTGTGGTGCTTAACAGAACAGCCTTTGGTTTTGATTGCACCTACAAACGCAAGAAGGGAGCTGGAAAACTGGCCTTCTTACTTTTTGGGTTTTGTTTTTTTTTTTCATTAAAAAAATAAATCTCTGTAATTAATTAACAATGCAAGAATTCCAATTTGTGAGTGATAATGTGCAGAAAAGAGCTGTTGAGAAAGGATTTTAAAAGCTGCCCTACTGTAAATCATTGCAGTGTAAGATTTACTTCTACATAGATAATATATCCCCAAATGCCTTTGAAATTCTGCAATAAGTGAGAGAAATATAAAATGAAGGGTATGAGATCCTGTAAGCAAATTGCTTCTTAACATCTCTATCAAGGCAATACATTTTAACTTGGCGCGTTAAAAATGCAAACAAAACCTTTAACTCCTGAGATCAATTGCAAGCATAGACAGACTCTGGGTTTAGGAAGAGCATTCTGTCTTGTCAAGCTCACCTTATCATCATGGAAGAATAAACAGCGTAATTATTCTCACCTTTTTGTTTGTTTTCTAATTGGATCATTTATTACTTTCAGGAAATTCAAATCAACATCAGATTTATAGCGCACGGCTTCTGAAATATTGATTTGGTTATAGAAATGTCAAAGCTGGCAGGTAAGCTGTCTTGTTGCCTCAGGAGTCTTTTGCATTAGCAGAAATTATGGAAAAGGCCTTTATAATTGAGTAAGTTCAACAATTTGTTTCTCTGTTATGCACGGTTAAAAACTCTGTACTTTTACCGATATTTTAGCTCCATTCATCAGCCTACAGTCTGTAACACTGGTGTGTTTGAATCAAATACACAAAGGATGGGATTGTAACTGTTCTGTTTTGCAAAATGCAAAATGTTCTTCTAGGTTGGCTATAACAGGATTTTGGATAACTGTTAACAAAATTCTTCTGGTTAGTTACCAAATATCTACTAATGTAAACCATGGATGATCGTGAAAAGGCTCCTCTGCATTCCTTGGAAGTTCTCGGTGCTCAACGTGTATCTTATTTAACAGTGAATGAAGGTTGTGCTCTCTGCTGCTCAGCAATGTGTGTTTCTGCTGTTCCTTCCACCACAAATGCAAGGCAAGACCCAAACCATAATTATCTCACTCACATCCATTCCAAAATTCTGCTTAACTCTCTATCTTATGATGTTGAGGAAGTTTACTCACAGATTCATAACCTCATTTTGTGAGTCAAATTAATCCTACTAGTTAGCATATAGTATCTCCTCCAGCCATGCATCTACTGCCGGCTATGTATTTCTTGAGTGTTAAAGGGACTGATTTTCTATGTTTAGCAAAAAACCTTGGACAACGAGGAGTTTGGTATTTGATCTAAATCTCACTGTAGTCACTGGAAAAAACAGACTTGAAATCAGTCGCCACCTTAATAACCTGTCATGACATAAAGAAAAATCTTGCCACAACTTATGACGTTCCTACACACAAGAAACTCCCATCGGCACAAAGTGTGGTGGTGCGTGGAAGTGGCTTTCCGTTTGCTAAGCTTTATTGCTGCCCGAGATAGGAAGGAGCTGTGGTGGGGGGACGACGGTGTGTACATGGACACTGAGCAAAGTCACCCTGGATGCCCTTTAAAACCAGCAAAAGGGAATTAATGGATGCCTTTAGGACTTGGTTCTTCTGACTTCATTTAGAAGTTCACTTTTAAAAACCAAGACTATGCTCTATTAGAGCTCATTTATCTTCATTGTTCATGCTGGGAAAATAATTTGGAAGTAGGTACCCGTATAGGGCATGGCCAGAAGATGCTTCCATAACCTCTCAAATATTCCCTAAAATAAAATAGTGTTACATAGCAGGGGCCCAGAATAATTGCAGGGAGATAGGGGAAAACAGAAATAAAAGATAAAAAAGACTATTCTGCTCTTTTTCTTTTTTTTTTTTTTTTTTTTTGGTGAAGAGTAATGCTTTAGAACTAGTGATAAATCAGGAAGATCAGAACTTTTTCTTTGTCTTCCTTTCTTCATACGTACATACGCAATTCTTAAAGACTCTGAAGTTTTACAAGATAAAAAGCAGAGGAACCAAAAGAGAAAGTAACGGTTCATGTATATACTTCTCCTTTGAGCCTCTATTACAATTAAATATTTTAAAATAGTGAATGAAAATGTAATCCAGTCCTTACATGCAAAGATTATTCAATTTAGCATTTTTCTCCTTTCTCTAAACTATTGTTCAAACTTATAATTCCCAATGGGAAGAAGGAAACATATAAAAAGCTTTACAGTTTCATTGAATTTAAGAAACAAAAACACTTGGTTGTTCCTAATGACTTATCACTTATGAAAACTTTCAGAAATCAGTTCATGTTTAATACATTTTGTATGATTTTTTTTTTCTGTGGGCTACTGTAAAAATATTTCCAGACAAAACATTGCATCAGTCCAGGCTGTACAGAACCATTTGTAATTAGGACATTAAATGTTATTAAGCATTAGGAATGGGGATTTTATCAGAGTGTTTCAGTTAAAAAAGCCCACACGAAAACATCAAAACAGACCAGAAAAAAAAAAGGCAACGCAAAAGAAAACGAAACAAACTCAAACAACTGTAGGAAAAAGAAAGGTAGAAAATACATTAAAACCAAGCAAAAAAATTACAGATTAGCCATGGGATTTTTTTAGAGGAAATTAAAACAAAAATGGAGAGTTTGTTATATATTTGCACAGATAGTAAGGAAAGACAAGCTAATCAGAGGGATCATAGATAAAAACATGGGATGGCATCCCAAAAGCCAGTGCTTTCACGTGTTAAGATAAAATGCTGCAATACTCTCTGTAAGTATATGAATGACTTTTAAACAAATCATGACAACAAAACTATCCCTGAGTGCCTGGACTGGATTGAGAGAAAGGGACAAATTATTTCTGATGTCCTAAACCTCAGTTGCTGCAAACACAAATACATATAACAGTAAACATATATAAACAAATTGTCATCTCTTAAAATAACAAGATTCGTGTGTTTATGTATTTGTTATGTTACTTTGATGGATCAAGGCCAGAGTTTTCAGTCTTGGTCAGGAAACAGCACCTAGAATATATCCTAGCGCTGACGAGATTCATTAGGATTTTATGTCGCATTTAGATTCATGATAAGAAATCCCCCTAAACGTAACAAGAATGAGGATTGATTCTTTGCTTTAGCCTTTATTCAATTACTTGTCTAAATGACAGCCAAGAACCCTGAGTACAGGTGGGACCTGCTGCAGTTTAGTTATTAAACCCAAAGATTAGTAGTCATATCACCTTGATTTTAATCCTCATTTTTTCTGATTCACAGTAACCTTAGGCAAAACGTACTCTTTTCCCTTTATTCACCTGCAAAACAAGAGGTCGTAATAATTCTGAGCTGCCTTCAGGTTGCTGCCTTGTAATTTTTTATTTTTTTATTTTTTTTTAAAAGTGTAATAAATACTTTAAAAATGCTTTCAGACGATAACTGAAAAGCGTAAGAGTACAAAGTACTACCACCATAATGACCTGCAGAGCTTTGCCTGGCACAGAACAAGCCTTTAATTGCAAAGAAATCTTACATGTGTAATATAATCTGTGACGATGTAAATCGGTGCTGTTCACCGATACCCACTCTTGGAAGCCAGTTTATCCCACGTGAGGATGTGGTCCAAATCCTTTTATTCTCAGAACTTTGAGTCTGTAGTGAATCTTTAATAGGCCCAGTGGTTCTCCTGTTTGTTTAACAGTTGTATACAGCTGAGCATGAAACTCAGCATCGCTGGCCTGAGCCCCATCCTCTCCCTTTTCCAACACAACCCAAGGGGTCGGTATCTCATGAAGGTAGGACTGCATTTTGCCAGGGCACACCAGAGTGAGGACGTGGACTTTTCCGAACCCCCACAGTAACCAATTCATGCTCCGAAAGACTAAAATAATTAAGTACAGCATAAAAATGGTGACCGATTTGTGGCCTGTGTCTGACAACCACGTTCTTTCCCTATGCAAATCAAACCACACACAGTGCAAGGGACCTTCTGGTCCACTTTATTACAGGAAGGAAAACCCCACTTTTTACCAGCATTGGTTGGAAAAAAATGAAATATTCAAATATCATCCAAAAAAAATAATCGGCACTGTTTTTCACAGAATTTTTTTCCGCCCTTTTCAAAGTATTCCTTTAAATAGATCTTTCCTTTTCTGCACACCTTTTCCTGTATAATACTTCTTTTATTCACTATCTTTTTCCATACACATCTTTTGTTCTAAGCAGAGAGAAAGAATTTATTAAACAAAGCAGACTTCATCTTAATTCGCTTAAGGTCTTGCTCTTTCTCCTCATTACAAGCTAAGTTAAACAATATTATTAAAGCATTTTCTTAATGTTTTTGAACTTACCTTAATTTTTCTTTTTCCCTCCACTAATGGGAAATGCTGTTACTCATTCACAGTCCATCTGCCTAATAGAAACTAGCTTCTGACAATTAAAGTGCTAGCATGTAAATTCTTGTATGACATGCCCCTATCTGAAGATTAATTTGTGCAATTCATGACTGATGAGATGCATTATTATCTGCAAACTTATCACCTCTCTTACCCAAGTTCCAGCTCAATCTGATCTTTGTTAAGACTTAATGAGAACAAATGCAGTTCTTCAGAACAATGGAAAAAAGGTGCAAAATGCAATACATTTTGTTTAAATCATTTTTAGAGATACTGTCTGTGGGTGTTAGTATAGTTATGAATCGCTTTATAACCAAACTTGAAACAAAACAAAAAAAATCAAAAAACGAGAAAGGACACTTGTTCTTAGAAAACGAACAGTATGTCAAAATGTTCCCCACCTTAGCACCAGAGAGGGAAAAACGGAGCTTCAAAGGATTTGAAACTGTAAAATTATAATTAGGGAACATAAAGTCAAGCAAACAATCATTGACATTTGGAGAGGGGTTATTTTAATTTTAAAGAAAATTGATCCGTTCAGTCAATCTCCTTTGGGGATTGTCATGAAAGCCTTCCACAGAAAATACCTTCTCTTCGACAGTTTCTTGTAAGAAAACTAAGGATGATGCTTTATTAGCAAAACAGATACATTACGGGATCGTGTGTTTTTTCTGAATGACTTGCTATGGCTGCTGGGTTTTAGGAGTATGGCTGCTCATCCAGAGCTACCATGAAGGCTGGTCCTAGGCTACCGTTGTGTTACAACAGTAGAATTTACCATAGACAGGCAGAGTAATACAGCCAAGATCAGCAGTCCAGCCCTAGTTGTCATATCCCTTGTCAATGTTACAGTCCAAACAACAAGCATGAGATCATTTAGTATTTTGTGCTTTCTGTCTCAGCCTTGCATTTAGCAGTGGAGGCCTCAGCTTGCAGCTGGGGACTGTTGCATGAACACAGTGGCAGCTAAGAGATCTGAATTCCTGTTCCACATCTTCTATGGACCTACCTTGCAAGGTACAATGTACGTACAAGGTACCTACAACCTTGGTAAGTACAAGCCCAGGCTGGATGGGATTTGAGCAGCCTGGTCTGGTGGGAGGTGCCCCTGACGATGGCAGGGGGGTTGGAACTACATGATCTTCAAGGTCCCTTCCAACTCTAACGATTCTATGATTCTAAGGCAGTTATTTCATCTCATTCTGCTCTATTTTTCTTCCCATCCTTCATCTGCCTTGTCAATTTAGGCTGCAATCTCTATGCCCCTCTCTATGTTTTTTCATTGTGAGATGCTGATTTCCAGAGAGACTGTCAGTATTATCACAATAAAGCCAAATCATTGCATCCAGGAGACACCAGGGATTGAAATCTGGTCTCGCACGAACTGATAAATGCCAACATAGTCATCTGTATTGCAGTGGCATATCAGACTAGACTTAAGCTTCTCTTACTAAGCACTGTGGTACTTCTGTCAAAGAACTGTTCTGTTTTGGGATAAAGCAAAACCTCCACTTTCTGTGGTACAGACATAGCCTCAGGACACGTGATTTCTATAGCTCTTTAACCCAACTGTCTTGACCACAGAAGAAGAATGGCTAGAATGAGTAAAAGCTTAAAGCAAACAGCAGAAAGAATCTGAAGACTGCTCAGTGGGGATGTTGAGGACAGATCGAGGGCTTGCTGAAGAAAACAACTCACCGGGAGCCTTAACATGGTTTTCAGGGAGCTTTGGAGGAAGCCCTCAAACTACTCTGCTATTTAGTTCTGCTTCAATTCTTGCCTCAATGTGGAGAATTCCTCTGCAATTTACAAACAGCACTGCCAAGGGCAACAGTTCTTGTTTAATATCACACAGGAGTGAAAGGGCTGGGAGGGGAGGAGAAGCCTAAAACTTAGAGACTCTTGCAGTGTCTTTTCCTTCCTGTGCTGTACATTGATCTCTTTTGCTTAGATTAAAACCTCCAGCTTCTGAAAGACACCCACAACTGACATCCATCCCACTAGACTGAAAACCATTTGAAAATGATGCTGCACTGTGGTTTTTTTACAGTCACGCAGTGATCAGAGTGGAATAGATTTAAGACAAGGTTATTTACATTAAAAATATTTGATCGCTTGTCTAACAGCAAAACATTGTTATATGCCATTAAATGATAAGGACTGAATACGGCACAAGGATATCTGTTCATTTCATAACACTGAACGCATTTCTTATCCTTCTGACATTACAGTAATTTAACTTTGCAAAGTTATACTCAGATCCTGCTAGTTTTAAATGCTTCTGTACACGCTTATACAATTCATACTATGATATCCATTCTCAAAATAACTGTCAAGCCCTCCTGCTTTAAAGAAGACACAGTATATTTCCCTGAAATGCTGTACACTGCAGCAGTAGAGCAAGGAGACTGTTAAAGAATTTAAAAACAATGATGTGGACTATTATGGCCTTGCATGGTAGAATCATCATTTATCAAAATCTCATTCGGCAAATGGCATTTCAAAAGAGATCCTGCACAGCACAGGACTGAGACTTCAGCTTGTTTGGGAAGGGGGGAGTTTGAAGACTTTTCCTTCTTCTGTTTTTTTCATATTTCATGCCTAGCGATGTGAGTAATGTCCCTGGATGTCAGAATAATGAACACTGCATTCAGCCTGGTTGAGTGAGAAAATGCAACGCTGAATCCTAAAAAGCAGCATCCTGTTCATAATCTACTTAGTAACCCCCAGGCTGCAATTCAGCTCGCTTGGGTTTCGGCAGTCACTGAGTCACCTTGATCACGATCCTCGTTGCTGGTGGCTCCCCCTGTAGTCAATGGGGAAAGATAAGCTCCTACGGAGACTGACTCACATCGTAGGAGGCCTGAATCACCCTGGGGGGTGACATCGTGACATCCCTCATCTGGAAGAACCCATGCCCAAGAGGCTGTGAACCACCTTTTGTATGTAAAATTCAGGGAGCAAAAAGAATTTTGGTAGAAAAATCCTTTCTACTCCCTCTCTTTTTTAGTGAGGAAATATGTTTGGTTTTGAAGGGCAAAACAGAGAAATAGTTGTTGTGCGGTGAGCAAAGACTGGGGAAATGAAGCAGATGCACTTCAGAGCGCTCTTTCATGGCAGGAAAGGGAAATGGGTTTAAGATCATACAGCAGTACAGTAGGTTTGCTCACCTTTCACTTCAAAGCTTCACTCATCTAATCTTCTGTTCCTTTTGGGGTAGTAGTATGGATTTATGGGTTATGCCATTGACTTGACTATATTTAAAATGGCCTTCCTTCCACCAGACCATGCTGGCTAACACCAGCCATAGCCTACAACCCATTTTTTGTAGTAGTCTGTGCCAAGTTTTCTTGAGACAGCACAAATATAAACCGCAGTACAAAGCACAGGAAACTTCTAAGACAGACTGAACTAAAAAGAAATAATAAAATAAAATAAGTACATTAATATCAAACCTTTTGCTTTCACTGGAAAATGCCACTGCAAGAGTGATCTAGGTCAATGAAGATCTGGTTATAACCTTCAAATAGTCAATTTCAACCCAAACTATTCTATGATTGTATTAATAGCAGTGATTCCCTGAAATTCTGAGGGCTTGGTGATCCTGGACAGCAGACCATGAGTCAAATCCTGGGGATAATTTACTTTTTATAGTGGTTTTTCGATGTACACTGACTCAAAAATGTATTTGAATTACTACATTCCGGCATAAATTAGAATTGGGCTCATTCATTTGTGGAGTCTGGGAATATTAATTTCTGGACTGTTTTCAGCCTCAGTGACAAAATATCAAGAAAAGTAGAAAGAATTGGTATCATACTATTGAGGTCAACTAGCCCTGGAGATTTCTCTTCATTTCTCTCACACGTGCCAGTGTTGTTCAATCATAGTTGAAATCCACCTGGAAAACTGAGAAATTTAACAAGAGTGGCCACTACCATTTACCCTGGCTTGGTGAAGAACAGATGAGGAGTCTGAGACGAAATAGTAAATGCTACACAGCGGTGGATGATCCCAGCAACAGATCATCAGCTGGTCACTTCCTCCAAGGAATCCACAACAGTCTGCAAAATGGATCTGTCCTGAATGTCTACATGAGACTGTAGCTTAGTACAGCAACAGGCTCATGAAAACCAAAAATTGGGGTGCAGACATCACTGTAAACCTCTTTGCTTTTGTCACTACAGGATTAGGACGCTCCAGATAAACTTTTGGTTAATTTTAGCAAAACTGATATAAGATGAAGATCTTGTGATATTTTGTTTTTTCAACAAACATGGGCCAAATTCTGGAAGGTGCTGTGTGTGGATGGCACTTTACAGCTAAAGAGAAAAATAATAGGAAATAGCAATATCATTGAGGAGACACCATATATTTCTGTGCAGGCCTTAAATGTTTGATTTTCCTGGACATATGCAGAACATGATCCATAGCTTATAACAGACCAAGAATACTTCAGGAAGAGATTTTCTGGATTCTTCTAGGGTTGGGACACGCACCCATGCTGGGTTAACAACATTTATACAAAGGCCCTATTTTTAAAGTTCTTCCATTTTGAAAGGCTCTAAGATACTTTTCCCGTTGCTTATTAAGATGAGCAGTTAAAGAATCTGGTAGGTTCTTTTGACCCTTACTGGACATGTCAACTTCATTTACTAATTTAAAGAGCCAAGAAGAACCCCAAAAGGTCAGGTGGGGAGGAAAAAAGGACAATTCATTGTATGTACAGATGCTGACAAATAGAGAAGACTTTGTAAACTACAGTTTTATATGGTTGACTGAAATCTAGGGTACCATCAAGTTTGCCATCCTCTATTTTTCCTGTCTAATGACTGTAACGCATAGAGAAGAAAAAAAGAAAAGGAGATAAACAGATAAAATAGGTCTTTCCATCTCTCTAAATTCTCAGTTCTTTGAAGTCATGCACACGGTCACGTGGTAACATCATTTCAATAACCCTAGCTTTTCTGTCAAAATCACTACCTTCATCACTGTTGACCGCAAGTGCAGCAGTGTGTGGTAGCCTTGTGTTAAATACTGGTAATCTACTGGGTTGCCTTTTCGTTTCCAGGGTGCATCATCTGTTAGGCAAATGAAGCAACATCAAAATGGTTAATAGGAAAACATTTTGCAGAGACCTTAACAAGCAGGGGGTTTACATAGTGGTTAGAAATGTTCATGGCAGAATCGAGTTGAGCATGAGTCACTAGCCATGGTTGAGGAGCAACACACTGGGCTCTGCCAGCGAGCAGTGCCAGGGTACTGGAGTGTGCACAGTGAATTGTCAAACTCATTCTGGGAAACGTAAAGGAAAAAGGCTGGATTCTGCCCCACATACCACCAGGCCAATTAATCAGAGACTGCTTGACAAGTCATGAAAAACAGATTCTGTGACATGGAGGGAGAAAAAAATAAAATAATCAGAACCTGTCATTGGGCCAAATCAATCAGAATTTGTAGGCTGGATTCTGAAACACACTTGGCTATATGTTAAAAAAAAAAAGGGGGGGATAAAACTTTGGACTCTGCCAGTATGCTAATTCGCTGGTCGAACCTGATAAAAATGAGAAGATCATATGAATATAAGTCATGGCTTTCAAATATGGAACTTAAGATTGAAATCTGATACTCTGTAAATCGTACACATTGACATGCTTTAAGGTACACGAGGATTTCTTTCATATTTATCAAACACCAAAAGAATGCATTGTAATGAGCTGCTGTTATCTGACCTATGGCTTATGAAAATTGCTGATGTAAAGTATTTCGATCAGCATATCTGCCTCCAGTGCAAAACAGATATATTCCCCTCCTTCTGGTTTTGCAGAAAATTATATAAAGCATTGGTTTCATACCGATATACTAGGCATTACCAAAAAAAAGCTTATTTGTAATTCTTAAAAAAAAAAAGAAAAAAGTTGAAATATCAAGCACTGAGAAGCTAGAAATTCTAGCATTTCAGGTTGAATTTTCAGAATTAACTCCATCTCAAAATTCAGTTTCCCTTTTTACCACTCATTGTTGTTTGTTGGTTAATACAACAACAAGAATCATATGAACAGTAACACCTCCTACAAATTCCTGTCATGCTTCCTATTCAAATGGCTGTCATCTTAAACTACCTCAGACTATGGAGAATATTGACATGTTTAGGACACAGTTAAGTTTCTCCTAAACTGGATGCAAATGCTGAGTTCAGGCATATATGACTTTAGACCTAGTTGACGGGTTTCCTTCAAACTTGATTTCTTTTGTAGATCTCATTGAGACTTGAGGAAAATTGTTTCAGTGGTTCCAATCTTCCAGCTGCTTAAATTTGGCAAGATATAGATTAAACTGAGATTAAGTTAATAAAAGAACCACTGTAAAGGAAAAAAAAAAAGAAATAAAATTCTTTTGCATACATTTTAATAAAATACCTATGCTTTTCATATTCCTTAAGCATTCCCTAGATATTTGGCTTAATAATTAGGTTACTACATGAAAAGCAAAGAATACTCCCCAATTTTAAAACAGCTGAGCGCATACTCAACTTTCTGCATACAACTGCAGCCACTTGAAGCCTTTAAAAAAAATAAGACTACTGCCTAATATAAATGCACCTAGGCATGTTCTCAGGTCTGTGTTTCAACTTTTGATCGTTAATCATTTTTTATTTGACCTAATTACATTTTTAATTGAAACATACAAGAAAAAAATGTGTTAGGTTCACTCTTGAATAATTCACAGTCAATCATCTTAACTTAAAAAAAAAATATATAAAAATCCAAACATTTACCTTTCAGTTGAATCCAAGCGTGGATAGTTCCAGCCCCTCAAATTTATTTTGAGGAAGTTATGAGTGTCTGAAAAGAAAGGGGAGGGAATAGGCTGGAACTGACTTATGAATGCCATATTGTGTAGCTAAATCCTGTTTCCCTCTGTTATTACAGAATGTTGCTCCTTCCCTGCAGATTAACAAATAAAGAAAAATATATACTAGAAAGATTCCAGTCTTTCCAAACTATGTATTATACACACTGCTTATGATTGCTTTGATCTTTTCAATTTCAAAATTGTAAGTCTATTAAAGGTTTAGTATACTAAGAATCAGGAGCTAATCTTACATTAAAGTGATTTGACTCACAATAGTGTAAAATGTTGATACAACCATATATGCAATTTATTTAGATGCCATGCAAAGACCTCAGAAATTGTGGTCTCACTTTTCAATAACTAGAGAGAACATACCTGAGTCTGATAGCCTCCTTCTGTAAAGAAGCCAGCAGGTTTTGACCCGAGACGCGGGTAACCTCAGATAAATTATCTTCACTGCAATGTCCACGTCCATCATTTTCACTGCAGCTAGCTTGGCCTGTTATTTAGGCAACTCCCCAGAGAAACAAAGAATCAAATGAACAAAAAAAACCCAAACAAAGCTAATGTACGTTTGGAGTTGTTAGCGTTACGTTCCTGGTAAAATGAACCTGGTTTCTGTGTAGTCAAGAGGTATGCTATCACGTGAATAATGATAACTCTTCAATGCTGTTTCTACAGCTCCTTGCAAAGGACAAATCAACTCTTTTGTGATCCACAAGATCAAAATGTCCCAGCCCAGGGACTGCTAGGATGTGCCTGAGATGATTTAACATGAGTGCAGAAATCACAAAACCATATAACTCACTGTGCGGGTAATTCTGCTGCTCAAGCCTTGATGACGATCATTCATGTTAACTGGGCAGTGAAATAATTCCTTGGAGGATGTGTTTTTTGGTCTCCTCTAATGAATGGGCAACCTAAGTGTTTTATTGGTTTCTAGGCCCAAGATTTAGGATTTGATCCCAAAAGATGTTGAGCAGTCTAGTTCTGATCCTGCATTGACTTAAAACACACATGTAAGTGTTTTGCTGGGTCGTTGCCAGATTAGTCAGCACCTTCAGGACCAAACATTGTCTTAGCTGAAGAAGAGGTAAAAAGTTGCTCCTTTGCTCTTGCATATCCCAGGTTCTAAACCCAACTGCTAACAAGCAAGGAATTAATTACACCAGCTCAATTTCCCCCTCTTGCCTCTGGTGGCAACTGGTTTAGTTCCTCCCCATGCAGCAATAACAGTGAGAGAAACCCCAGATGAATTAACACATCTCGAAGCTGTTAATTCCCTCCAGCTTGGTTTCACTGAGTAGCACACAGGAAACGACTCTCGAAAAATACTTGAGAATTGAAAATTTCATGGGGGAGTTGTAACTATTTTGCCTTTGTGTACTATATTCTAATATATATATTTGATCAAGATGCCATTTTATAAGACTGCTTTCTTTTAACTTATTAAATAGATGGATAAACTTTCAGGGACTTTTTTGGTTGGTTGTTTTGTGTTTTTTTAGTTTTAAATGTATCAGACATGCTTTGGTCCTTAGTAAACCTCTTTATGAGAGCCTGCTATGCGACGAAGACACGGTATGTCATCATTGCGTCATGAAGAAGCAAGTATTCATCATTATCAATTTCACGTGTTTATAAAATTAATAATCTATAAGCATGATATGTGGTCTGAATAGTTCTGAAATACAGTTACTACAATTTTTGATAAATAATAGAATCATTATTAAGTAAATTGATAATGACCTTTGTTTTACAGATTTTGGGCTTCAAATCAGGCATTTTGCCTGACTAAATAAACCCCTTATTCCATATCCATTACCTGGCCTTGTTGGTACTCTTTCAGTGTCTGAAATAAATAAATAAACTTAACGCACTTCTGAAGGGATAGAAATGGCATGTAAGGAGTTGTTTTTCAGCTCTCAAAATGAGAATGGCTAGAAGCATTGCTTTGAAACCAAACCTGAAATCCTCAGTCAAAACAAATATTGATCACGGTGATGATGCTGTGCTGGAACAAATTATTCATTTATTTCATGTCAAGTGCTGCATGAATTTTGCTGTTGCTCAAATGAAAAATACAAAGTTCACTTTGCCAGTATGTATTATTCACTTTCTTCTAAAAATCAATGTCTGAGAATCACATGCAGAGAAAAAGCTTATAAGAAATCACCCAGAGACAGAGCTGTGTAATATACATTAGCTTTAAATTGGAAATATATTTGTATAGATTTTAATCTGATCTTTTCCAAAGAACAAAAAAAAAAAGGGGAAAGACTGTTGTAAATGGTCTGGAGGGTTGTTGCTAGACAGAATGTAAGAGTACTAGATTCATGCAGAAAGTCCTGAAAGAACGACTAGATAGGAAGGAGGAAATAGTAGTAGAGGGAATATTTTACTTTAAGATTGTTAAGAAATAGCAGACAGATTTATGTAACCGTAAAAACTCCTTCCTCCAGATGCTACATATGCAAACTGCAAGTCCTTCCAAGGTATCAATGAGACAAAGGCACAGTACTCTGTTGCAGTTCTTTCCATGACCTAATACAATTTTATGGAAAATTATTGGAAAATAAAGAGATTGTTTTGAGAACATAAATATTTTTTTGTTATGTGTTTCTAATCTACAAAATTTTGGAAAGATTAATTTTCTACTTTCTGCTTGGTTTTTACAGTTGGTGGTATTTTCATATCTTTTTTCAACATTCTAAATTATTTAATGAGAATCTTCTGCCAAACCTTTTTAGATGCCTTCCTTATTACCAAAAACGTATTTTATGTTTAACGTGACACAAGTTGAAAAGTTGAATTCCAATTTGAAAATAAGTAAGAAAAGAATTCAAAGTTAAAATCGGATTTAAATTTGTCAGAGAGTTAAAAAAGAAGGAAGTGCCGATGTGGACAAATGAAGATAAAACCTTGTTATTAATCTACTCTTGTACTTGGGGCTATTGCAGAGGTAAGGGGCTCTTACACTACATGTGAGATGCCTCTGTTGCATTTGGGTGATGTGTAGGAGCCTTTGAAGACCTGTCTGTGAGTAATTTTTTTGCCTTGTTTTCCTCCAGAAGGAACAAAGCCCAAGGTTCAACACATTCTGATGAGACCATACCTTGAACACTGTGTTTTGGGCTCCTCACTACAAGAAAGATATTGAGGTGCTGGAGCAGGTCCAGAGAAGGGCAATGAAGCTGGAGCACAAGTCTTATGAGGAGTGGCTGAGGGAGCTGGGGGTGTTCAGCCTGGAGAAGAGGAGCCTGAGGGGAGACCTTATCGCTCTCTACAACTACCTGAAAGGAGGGTGTAGAGAGGTGGGGGTCGGTCTCCTCTCCCAAGTAACAAGCAATAGGACAAGAGGAAACGGCCTCAAGTTACACCAGGGGAGGTTTAGATTGGATATTAGGAAAAATTTCTTCACTGGAAGGGTTGTCAAGTATTTGAACAGGCTGCCCAGGGAAGTGGTTGAGTCGCCATCCCCGGAGGTATTTAAGCAATGAGTAGATGTGATGCTAAGGGACATGGTTTAGTGGTAGTTTTGTCAGTGTTAGGTTGATGCTTGGACTAGATGATCTTAAAGGTCCCTTCTAACCCATATAATTCTATGATTCTATGATTCTATTCCTCTGTGCTATCAAACAGTGGTCCTAGTATCATGTAGTTTTGTGCCTTGTTTATCTTTTGGAGTTATCATCCGCTGGGGTAATAACTGATTAAGGCAGACTTTCAAACCTCAGCTATTTTAAGACTGTGCCATGATATTAGCCTCTTCTGCAAAACACCTAAGGAAGAAGTGACTCATCTTGCCAGAGACCTTTGAAACCTGCTAAAAAAGCCAAGGAGAAAATACAGAGCAAGTAAAATTTGGTGAGGAACATATTTCTATGAAAATGTCAGTAAGCAAAACCAGACCTTTCATCAGCTTCTGCCTTCTGAATTGAAAAGTGGTTTAATCTGAACAGTGACTGGCAAGGTTTTTGTCTGTTTGTTGCAGAGCCACTGTGCCTTATTGAGCTCCCCTAGAGAATTAGAAGGAAGTTGCTGGGATGCTTTGACTTAGGGCTCAAGGTGGAAAACTCTGATTCTTCATGGCCAGAAAGCACAGCAGGGTCTCACGGAGCTGGTATTTAATTAAAGAGTTTGGTTTGGTCTTCTTAATTCTAATAAAAATTAGAATTTGGAAAAAAGAAAGAAAATCAGAGACAGAAGTGAAACATACCTTCGGGTATGTAAAATCAGCTGTAAAATCAGCCTCTCCTCAACAGACAGCACATTGCAAAGATGCCTACTTTTTCCTCCTGAGCTTGTCGCGGAACTGGAGTGGGGACAGCAGTACTGAGCCAGGTCAGGCCTCTGCTCGGTTCTGTCATATCTGCCCCTGTGCCTGAGACAGTAAGTCTCATAGAGAGGTAAAGCTTATTTTTCTCTACAATGCACAATGGACCTCATTCTGGACCTCAACTGGATTTACCAGTTTGGATTGTCAGTAGCGTGGGGGCTTCTGTACTTGTTTTCTCCTCCCCTGCTAGATGTATCCAATGAAATTTTCCTCATTTAAAGCAAAGAAACAATAACATTATGGCTCCTCTTCGTAGAGTAGGAGAAAAACCTTCAGTGCTTTGTTTGACTCTTGTGTGACTTAGGTAAATTGTAGGTGACCACTGAAATACATCAAAAAGCAGAATTCACAATATCCTGGAGAGGACGGAAACATGATCTTAGGAAGAACATCATTTTGCAGGACCGGCTCAGATCTGAGGGCCATCTAAGTTCACTTTCCAACTCCTGAAAAGAGATAGATCTGGTATGTCAGAAACAGAAACAAGATCCCTTCCCTTGGGGCTAATTAATTCATACATCAAAATTGAGTACAGCCTCAGCTCCTCAAGATTACTTCTGAATTCTTATAGTAGGATGCCCTACTACAAAAATACACGCACACACACACAGGCTAAGATTGTAAATAAGTGAACAGGATATATTTTTAATAACGATTTCTGCATGTGCAATACAGATTCAAAACATTCTATACTTCATCCAGTATGTCTGATGAGTCACTTGAGTTTAGCTTTTGGAGACAAGTATAGTTGGCATTGGAGGTGAGTTTCTGCAGTCAGGCCCAGCATGTCTCTGCAGTTCTTTGCAAAAACATTGGTCCTTATGATGCTGTAGGGTCAGATGTCCTTCCCAATGAGCTATATACAATACCAGCAGAAACAGTTTCTCTTCCATATTTAAGCTTCAGTCCAGACCTACCTATACATTCAAAAATGAAACTTTTGGAAATGATTGCTAAAAACAACAGGGTATGACCTAAAGATTCCACTTCTTATAAAAATAAAAAGGAAAACAGCAACCCAGCAACAGCTGTTGTTAACAAGTTTCAGATGCCTGGCTTGCAACTCTGCAAGGGAGTGGATCTGATTTAGGCTAATGGCAGCAGGTTTCCTTATAAAACAACAACATCAACAAAAATTTCTCAGTGCCCTGGTGGGTTTGCACAGTCACAGTTGTTTGGTTGGATTTTTTCCAAAAGTTTAGCTACAGTTAAGATTCATCAAAGAACAGATATAACTCCAAAGAAGCCGTCCCAGGTTATGTATGAAGTTCAGTAACTACTGAATAATGGGACTGTCCTAAAACTCACACTAGAGGCTGAAGGCTGAGGATGAGTGAACAGGTCAGGAAACAACATAGAAATATGCCTTTGAGGTAAAATATTTCTGATCAGATTTATTTGTCAGGCTGAGTTGTGGTGTTATCCTAGGTGAGTTACTGTCGTGTTACTGCTCTCTCCCTGTAGGTAGAAATCAACCTTGTGAGAAGACCCCAATTTGACCAGAGGTGGACCTGCTCCCACATCTCCTTTAAATGAATACTCCAGTGAAATTTCCAACTTCTAAACTCTCAACTTTGAAGTAGAACCAAGTAACAAAATCCATTTCTGCTGGGCAGCAAAGATAAAATAAAAAAGTTCAAGAACAAACCTTTTCCCCTTCTCACTGTGTCCTTGCATGTGAAGACTTTTGTCCCTGCTGCCCAGCTGCAGACTGTTTATTAAGCCACATGGTACCTTCACCATGTCCATTACTGTTCAGGTAAACCATGAACAAAATAATCAAATTTTTGTTCTATTCTAAATAGTTTTGCATTCCCTCACAGTGATGAAACCTTATGTGCCTGGATGTACACAGTATATTTTTAACACAGTAGTGGCTGTATGAAAGAGCTTCACACAGGACCTCAATGAGGACTTTACTCTCCAGCCTCCAGCACCTCATTAACTTGCAGAGTGGTAGATCAGAGTTCAAGTTCTGCTGATTCAGGACAAGAATCTGGACCACAGATTTTCAAAATGCCTGTGAAGGCAGAGGTGAGGAGTTTTATGTGCTTGTCATAAAACTGTTCAATTTTCTGTACCATCTTTAAGTGTAACTAAGCCAGAGGAATGGGAAAAAATGGTGCCAAACAGACCTCAACAGTGTAGGTTTTAGTTGAGGGAGAGGGCAGGTTATACAGGGCAGGAACTGTAAAAGCAGATTATATAGCATGATAGTTATGGCATCTTCTCACAATCTGGAAGGCTTTAGGTTAAATCCTTTCTTTATGGATACAAGTTACTCCTGAGGAGATTCCAACTGGACACAAGAGGAAAATTTTTCACTATGAGAACAATCGGCCAATCGAGTAGTCTCCCCAGGGAAGCGATGGATTGCCCAACACTGGACAATTTAAGATTCAGTGGGACAAGGTGCTGGGCCATCTTGTCTAGACTGTGCTTTTGCCAAGGAAGGTTAGACCAGATGATCCCTGAGGTCCCTTCCAACCTGATATTCTATGATATTCATACTCATATATGATATGATATGGTATGATATATGGTATGATATGATATGATGATATGATACTCAGCACAAGAAGGACATGGATGTGTTGGAGCGGGTCCAGAGGAGGGCCACGAAGATGATCCGAGGGCTGGAGCACCTCTCTTACGAAGACAGGCTGAGAGAGTTGGGGTTGTTCAGCCTGGAGAAGAGAAAGCTCTGGGGAGACCTTAGAGCCCCTTCCAGTACCTGAAGGGGGCCTATAAGAAAGCTGGGGAGGGGCTGTTTGCAGGGGCATGTAGCGATTAGACGAGGAGCAATGGCTTTAAACTAGAGCAGGGCAGGTTTAGATTAGACATTAGGAAGAAGTTCTTTACAATGAGGGTGGTGAGACACTGGAACAGGTTGACCAGAGAGGTGGTGGAGGCCCCATCCCTGGGGACATTCAAGGCCAGGCTTGATGAGGCTCTGAGCAACCTGATCTAGTTGAAGATGTCCCTGCGCACTGCAGGGGGGTTGGACTAGATGACCTTTAAAGGTCCCTTCCAACCCAACACATTCTATGATTCTATGATTTAACACCGGTGTAAAATAATTATGTTCTGAACATCATTTTGCAGGTCAAAGTAACTTACTCACAGTTTGTAATTCAGATACCATCTCCTTATTTCTGTTGTGGATGTAGCTTTGGAGTGCTGTCTGAAAAAAAAAACCAACAGAATTCATTGTGGGAAAGACAAAACAAACCATACCAGTGAGGAAAAAAAATAATTCTTAGTTAGAAGAATTCCCTACAGTTGGCCTGGATTTGCAAGTACTTTCAAATCATCTTACTTCATTTTTTTTTTAAAGACTTCAAATTTTTTAATAGAAAACTGTTTTAGGTATTTCTTTCTTCCTCTCGTACACATTCTATTTCTCAAGTAAACAGGCGAAATATTATTACCAAGTTTAGGGTTGTTTGTTTTTTTTTTATAAATGGATGCGGAATATTGCTTTATGACAGAGACATGGTATATTTTTCATAGCAAACCTCTGTTCCCACAGTTATTAAATCACACAACACATTTTCTCACACATAGAAATGGAAAAAATTCTACTATCTATCCAAAAAATAATTATATTATTTTGGTAGCAATTATAAATATTTTTTTTTAATTCTTCCCTGGGACAAACACTGATGAGTTTCATCCAGGCGATGCTGAATTCCTTAGGCATTAATACAGATTTATTATATCTAACTAGATTACTCCATTGATTATGAATTGCAGCATGATCAAGCACTCATGGTTGCATAGGTTACATCTTGGTGGGTTTAAACTCACAGAAATATTAGGGAGTAGGGTGTAGATTGTAGAATAACATAATAATATCAGTATTTCAGTGAAAAAGAGAGTCACTAGAATTTTTCACTTTCTACCCAGACCTAAACTACATAGCAAATGGAGTTCTACATACCCACTGCTTTGGTGAACGAAGACATTTCTGAAGGTCTGAGTCACTTTCATGCTGTGTAATGTCTGGGGGTGGTTCGCATGCTACTGCTTCTCACTTACTGCTTGGTTCAGATTAGCACTGCTGAACCTGGCCCAGATAGTTTCAGAATCATTCAGAATGCCAAACTTTCAAAGACTGAACAGTGAATGAAAGTCGAACTCATTCAAGCACACCCGTGAAAGGGAAAGTTTCGTGACAATTTGGCATTTATTGTTTTTCCAAGGAAAGGATGAAATTTTCTTCCCTCCACCCCTCCTGAGACTAGCACATTAAAAGAATAAATTCATTCTCTGTGCCTGTGTGTGCTAAACTGAACTCCCTCTTTGGACCTTCTCCCTTTCTCTTGAGCTCTTGTTTGCTTTGAAACATGCAATACGCTCACCATGTTTTAACGTTACTCATTCTTATTTAAAGCAACTTCTAGCATCTAACACAGATGTCATTAACGGCAACATAATCCCAGCTCTGTTAATGAGTCGCTGGGGCCTATGTTTATCCCTCTGAACTCTAGCTGCCTGAAAGCAGTCTACGTTACCCATTCGTTATCCCTATAGGCACAAGACGGGCATCTCCACAGTACAATTCCTCCCAGTCCAAGAAAACTTGTCAGAAATAGGTTGACGTGTCTTTGGAAATGCCTGTGCTTGTGTGACAGCATTCAAATCTCTTTTTCCTCAGTTAAGCCATTTTAACTCCAGAATTATTATGCTGCTTTGCTTCACAAGATTGTCACTCTGATTGTTCACACACTGCTTTGAAGGTGGAAAGAGTTGAGTTATGACTCAGAATGTGTGATTGTGGCCTCCCTCTAATAACACTGGATACCAGTTTTGGTTGATGTGCTAAATAGGAAATAAAGACACAATGAAAAAACACGATGTGTTTGCTAGGCTATGAAATATGAAGTGAAAGTATCCTCCATGTTTTAGATGGGTAAGTGTTTCTTCACCTCTGTGTAAAAATGCAAATATTTGTACCTGAAAATAGTGTACAATTTTAGAAGTGAGCTTGTATGAGATAACTGCGATGACCAATTTGTATCAGCTTTAGAATTCAAGAATAAAATTGAAACAAAATCTTTATAAAAAATGGTTTTTATACTTTAAGACAACACTTTCATATTGAGAAGTCAAACTGTTCATTGAATTGCTTCTCCTTTTCAGTTGTTAAAGACTACTTTAAGCTTAAATTTAGAGTCAAGTCAAAGACAGAAACATTCTTGAGAAAAATAGTTGTTTTCTAAGCAGTTGTAATGAAATCAGTTGTTTTAAGGACAATTGCACCCAGTGCCAGTAACAAAGTACAAGGAATGCTTATATTTCATTTTATATAGATCCAGAGGGAAAAAATGTACTTACTTTATATGAGAGAAGTACAGAAATAGAGAAAGAGAGAGAAAGAATAAGGAAGAAAGAAACACAGTGTTATCTCATTTAAGAACAAAAGAAAACCACACCAAAGGTCATTCTTCAATATTTTTTTTCTTCTTTTTTCTTTTTTTCTTGTTGAAAGATGGGGAATTATGAAAAAATGAACCAGAGAAATCTAAAATCACAGAATCATAGAATGATTTGGATTGGAAGGGACCTTAAAGATCATCAAGATCATCTCGTTCCAACCCCCCTGCCACGGGCAGGTTCACCTCCCCCTAGACCAGGCTCCTCAAAGCCACATCCAACCTGGCCTTGAGCACTTCCAGTGATGGGGCATCCATAACTTCTCTGGGCATCCTGTGCCTGTGTCTCACCACCCTCACAGTAAAGAACTTCTTCCTCATTTCCAATCTAAACCTACCCTCTTTCAGTGTAAAACCATTGTCCCTTGTCCTGTCACTACAGGCCTTGGTAAAAGTCTCTTTCCATCTTTCTTATAAGCTACTTTTATACATTGAAAGGCCGCAATAAGGTCTCCCCGGAGCCTTCCTTTCTCCAGGCTGAACAATTGATAACAATCACAACTAACTTTGCTTTTGATCAAAAATAATGAAAACCTGAAGACCAAAGGAAATTTAATTTAGTATTTTTGAGAGTTTCTTCACCCTTTGTGAAAGTTTAAATTTGGCTCACACATGCACACATACCCTCCTCCAAATTTTTGTTTTTTGTGTAAAGAAAGGTTAAAGTGACAATATTTGCCTGTCTTTATTTCTGTATAAATGATTCATAATAATTTGTACACATAGCAAATTCAGATTATGTGGGAATGAAAATGCATGTTCTTAACATAAAGGAGTGAGAATATCAATTGCGTTTGGCATGAGCACTTGTAGACAGGAGTACAGTTAGAAACAGGTGGGCGGTTTTGTGGTAACAGTAGGGGGAAAAATAAATTCTAAGAAATAAGAGGGGGTTAGTAACTATCTGGAAAAAGGTGGGTTATTTTTAGACCTAAGGAACATGCTGTCCTAATATGAATGTTTAAGACTTGAACATTGCCTTGGTTTAAAAGGTCAAGTTCTCAAATCCCATGTTTTAGACTGACTTCTTATGTACATAAAAAGTGGTAATAATATATAAAAAAGACAATATTAATTCAGGTGCAATAATTTAATTTGCTACACAGCATTAAACTGCATTTTATTTATTATTATAACACCATTAATTTAATATTAATGACAAGTACCGGATTAAAGCCTGTGATAAATAAACAGCAGGTAGGACAAGAAATCTGTTCTTCACTGTCCATTCTTGACAGGGATGACTTTCAGGTGTCCCTAAAATTGATGTATCCTTCTACATCATCTACCCTTCTTTTCCTGTCCAGAAGACTGAACTGTGCCAAGCATTAACAGCAGAGAGTAGAAGTGTCACCTGGACAATCAGCTGCTACAGAAGCCCAAATGCAGTGTTAAATACATTTAGCAATACCTGCCAAGGTGGGTGGGGGGATGAGGTGAGGAGGAAGAGGAGGAGAAGAAAAAAAGAAGAAGAAGAAGTAGAAGAAGAAGAAGAAGAAGCAGAATCTCATTAGGCTCCATTTATAAACTCTCTCCTCTTTCAGGACAGGTGACTGATTTCTTAAAGTGCCTCTGTGGCAGATGGACAGTTGTTGGTTCAGTTTAACCACCAAGCACTATCCAACAAAACTGAAGGGCAAGTGCTGTGTCATATTTACAGCATTTCCATGGACACAATGTGGCAGTCACTCTGGGCAGACATATAGGTGATCTAAGCACCCTCAGTGCTGGAAAAAATACGTATTTAGAATCATAGAATCATAGAATTGTCTAGTTTGGAAGGGACCTTTAAGATCATCTAGTCCAAGCATCAACCTAGCACTGACAAAACCACCGCTAAACTATGTCCCTCAGCACTACGTCTACCCGTCTTTTAAATACCTCCGTGGATGGCGACTCAACCACTTCCCTGGGCAGCCTGTTCAAATACTTGACAACCCTTCCAGTGAAGAAATTTTTCCTAATGTCCAATCTAAACCTCCCCTGGTGTAACTTGAGGCTGTTTCCTCTTGTCCTATTGTTTGTTACTTGGGAGAAGAGACCAACTCCCACCTCTGTAGAGCCTCCTTTCAGGTAGTTGTAGACAGCAATAAGGTCTCCCCTCAACTCCCTTTTCTCCAGGCTGAACAACCTGAGTTCCCTCAGCTGCTCCTCATAAGACTTGTTTAAAAAATATCCCCACAAACAGGTACAGTTTGGGCTAACAGTCCTACCCCAGACATATTCCTGTTGTAAGAACACCTACAGTCGGTGCCTCAGTTGCAAATAGGGGGTTGTATTCTTCAGAGGGTAACAACACTAAGATGTGCCCAGATGACTATTTTTTGCTGACCCCAAGCTCTACATAAAATACTGCATGGACTGTATGAACCTAATTGTAGGACCCAGGTTGCATTGGTCAATCTGCTGAGATGGAGACACCCAGTGCACTGCATAACACAGGAAAGTAGAAGTCCTTGACTATAGCTGATGGAGTCATAGGTAATATCAGTATGAACTAGATGACAGTGTTTCTCTCACCAACCTGCGCTCTTACCACAACACTGCAGTGTTTCTGTTTCAACATGTGGGGACACATGAACAATTTTTTCCTATGAAACGGCATTGAGAGAGACGTGGGTGATCTAGTTGATCAAGGAGAGCTGAGTTCTTCCATTCTAACTTAAGTCATATTTGGGGTTGAGGTTAAGTGAGAAGGCCTACAGATATTTAATCTCATCTGAAGATGGTAAAATTAAACATGTCCTTGAAGTGCCTTTTGCTGTCCTTTAGACTGATAGAGAGCATATACCATTCACTTACTTACACTAGATGCATAATTTTTGGGTGTCAAAGGAAAATGAAATCTCTCCTAACTAGAATGAAAAGGAGACAATAAAGTGATTTGTCTATGAAAAAAAGCAATTAGCAATTTAAAGGTGTTGCATCACTTGTTTCTCACAGAGACAAGGAAGACCGTGCCATTTACAAGCACACCTCAGCCTTTGTCTGGAGTAATACAGACGAGGCTGATTATGCATTTACAAGAAAATTAGTTTAAAATAGGAGAGGAAAGCTGGACGGGGACATAAGTCTAGGAATAAGGGCAGTGGTCTACGAATACATTTGGGAGTGGAATGCAAAAGAGAGACAATCTAAATCACAATATTAGCATGAATAATGAGGATATAAATTGTCCATTAGTACATTTAGGCTGGAAATAAGGATACGATCATATCTTTTAGCAAGAGGCTGACCTATATAAAGCAGGATTCACCATCCAATTCCATGTGCCTATGATACAGGCTGCGCAATCTCCTTAGCTATTCATGTCCCGTTATACACGACACATCCTTCTTGATTCACATTAGCCACAGAATGCTGTTTTTTGCTGACTGCATCTTTCTCTTAAAAGACATTCAAAGGGGTGAGGGAAGTGAGAAGAAAACCCTTAACTGTGAAAGTAGGGAAAGAAAAAAAGAAGCTTAGTGCAATGTGTGCATGTGTGTGCTCATTTGCAGATGTCCCTAACACTAAACACAGTGTAAAACGTTTAGTCAGAAATGGATTAAGACATCAGGCTGGAACTGAAATTCAATTTTTTATCTGTCTCACAGTTCTTAATGGATTTGAGATTTTTTAGCTTATAAAGTACCTCAGAAAATGCATTGAACACTAAGACAAAACTTATAGTCAACCACCTTGCCTTATAATAACGTTGTCTAAGAGCTGTGTCCTCAGACACATGCTAGAAGTAATTTTCCTGTTGTTTAATCACAGAACAGGTAGGTGTTGCGCAAGGTCTCAGAAAGAGTTCATTTCTTAGGCTCAATGGCTCCAGCTTGGGACAAGGTATTGAATTTCTAGGCCACAAAGACTGAGCACTTAGTCTTTGACCTAGAGACTAATCCAGTTACTCCTTGGAAGAACATCCCACCCAGAGGCATATCTTGAAAGGCAGAGTCCATGCTAATCAGTGCAATAGCATGACCTACATCCTACCGCAAAAATCCATGTATGTGAAATATCCCTGTGAGGCCTGGGGCACTCCAGAGGTTAAAATAAGAAACATATTTACTTAATAGTTAGCTAAAGCCCTAAGAAAAGCTCTTATAATTATAAAAGCTTCCAACCTCTTTTCCATCCCCCTTTCTTCCTCCTTCCTCTGAAACTACAAAGAGAACACACACCAAAATACTGGTTTAGGGCACAGAAAGGCATCCAGTTATGTGATGAGATGCAACTTACTGTCTCAAAGGTCAGAAAATATGATGAAAAATTAATCAAGACACAGAGAAACCAAACAAATTGCAGCAGTAGAGAACAGCAGAACAGAGACTCTTGCAGATGTGACTAAAGCAAGGTGATGATACCTTCACAGAGCAGGACAGGGGTCCAAAACCTGTTCAGTTCACCCTGGTTACAGTGTCAAGGAGCACACCTAAGTCAGGTGAACAAGAGTCAGACAAACCGGTATTACTTTTAGGCAAATGCCACAAAAGATGCTTCTGTTTATAGATACAACCAGCTCTGGTTCTCCTGTAGACTGCCTTTGAATTGCATTATTTTGCTAAGCAGAAGCCAAGTTTTAGCTGCTGAACCTACAGTGGAAGCACATTGAGCGCCTTTTGCTCAACAGGGATAGCGTACTTTAAAAGCAATACACTTAAAAAAAATATTAAAAAATAACTTCTCAAAAATCACAGCAAAAGAGTAAGTTTTTGTTGTTGCCCATGCATAGAAGATAAGATAGAAGTAGCTGGAGAAGGCAGATCCCTAGTACTTGCTCCAGACACCAGTGTACTCTTTTATTTTAATACTGTTCCCAGTATTCCCAGAAAAAAATACCACCATTCCCCCTGAATGCACCCATGGAAGATTTTCAAGGGCTCCAGTTATGTGTGATCTGTCTTCCCTGCCTCAAATTGGCACACACCCAGAACTCTATTCTTTTACCATCCCTGAAAGACAGGAAGGGCAGTGGTGGTGTGATAAAATTGCAAGTGGGAACCAAAGGTGTGGAGAAACTGCATCAAAAAGTTCTCATCGAAGTGGAGAATCAAACCCAAGTAGTCCTACAGCCAAGAATAATCTTCCTTCTTCTTTTCATAGTCTTTGGTCTATTATCATCTCAAAATATAACTTAATCTTGAAATACAGAACCTGTGTGGTTGCAAATTACTGCTATGTATTTTCTATATATCCACACATATAAATAAATCATAACAAATTTATGCAAATACTTACTATATCAGAGCATGATTTTGGTGTCTGAGAGGGAACTGAACCCCTCTGTAGTTCATCACTTTATTTTTCTTTTATTTTCATGTAATGGACGTCTTTCTTCCCTTTGCCCATCTGTGGAAAAGTTAATGAAGCTGATCCTGAATGGGGAAGAGTTAGAAAGACTGATGACACACACCTTGAGAAACTAGAAACATGAGTAGAGGATTAAGGGGTAAATAACCTGTATGGAATAATATATATTCTAAAAAAAATTTAATATGGATTGGAACTAGGAAAGGAAGACAACTCCCTTTAAATTTGGTCTTCATTACGAAGCCAACATTTCAAGAAGGGAAGCAATAAGCTGAGAACCAAGATATCTAGTAAAAAAGGTGTGGGGGGGTGGGAAGCAAAAAAAAAACCACGAACAGCTTTTGGATATTTTCAGTGCCTCATGGGGTAAAGAAAGCAAGCAAACAAACAAAAAACAACAAGAAAAGATCAAAAGAAAGCTAAAACATTAAATTATTCACCCCTGTCATCTTTGTCTTCAACCATTTTTATGCCTCGTTTTTCCCTCACTAATGAAATACCCCACACCTTTATCAGTTTTGCTATGAAAACCACATTCTCCAGGGGACATTAAAATTTTTAAAAATCAGCTTTTAAAGTGACTTTGCTGTGTGTACCATACAAGTTAAACAACTCAAATTTTTGCCATCAGAAGATAGTAGAGAAGTAGAGGAAAGTCAGAGGAAAGAAAAAAAGGAGAAAAGATAAAAGGAGAAAAATAATGGGCAGACGGATGGACATTACCTGGCAAAGCCCTTATACTGCAGTAGAACCTCTTACATGCTAAGCAGATGTTGAAGTATTTATCTGGACCAAGATCTGAAAGAAGTCAGGGTGCAATGAAAAACTCATTGGAGCCAGCAGGAAGTGTTCCATTGATTTCAATGACTATTGATAAGCCCTAAATTTGAGATGCTACAGAACAAAAACAGAGAGACATGGGTACCCATAAAAATTTGCAGACTTGAAGTCCATCCTATAGTTCATACGTAGAAACTTCAAGGGTATTTCATCCACACTGATTTCTTTTGCATGCCGCAGTATGAAAGACAACTAAACCTCTCCTTCCTCTTCCTGAGAACAAACACATTACCCTGTGATGCTAATACATCTCCTGTCATTTGACATTATTTCAGGTGACTTCTCTGCTATTCAATCATGTGAGATAGCCAGAAAGACAAATGCATTTGGGGATAGCAAAGAACAATACAGCAGTATTTTAATCTGTGTCCTGGGTTTCTCTCTCCTTTTTTTTTTTTTTTTTTTTTTAATTTTTAATTCCCCCCTTTAAAGTTTACTTGACAACTGCATTTATTTCATGTTGCAGTTGTTACAGGTTAACAATATTGTTTTATCGGGAAACATTTATCTTCAGAAAAAAAGTTATCCTAACACAGGAGATATCTTATCCAAGGACAAATAGAAAGGGGAACATTTCCAGAGGGTAATGTTAATGTCCCCAATGCTATAAAAATAAATGAAATCTGATTAACACCCCTAGGAAGAAGTAAGTCATAGCTTGTATATAAAATATAGTTGCCTTGATTGGGAGCATTATTTTTTGGCAGTTTAAGGCAGTGCATTAAAAGATGTGATAGTATTAAAACTATGAAAAATATCTTAGTGCTTTGGCATTATAAATAGAGCTTAAAATGTGGGAAGCTGGAGAGCTCTTAAAGTCAGCTTTTCTGCAGTCAGAAGGAAGTAACACACTGCACATCCCCATGTCCTCAGCTTTCTGGGAATGGTGTGGAAAATGACACTTGCACTGTGGAGAAAGCTGGGCTGTATGTCAATGGCAGCTTTGGGCACCTCTTGTTGCTGGACGTTGATTCATCAGAGGGCTCCTCCAAATACCAGCATACTTTAGAGCAGTCTCTGATATGCTCCAAGATGTGTTTTATAAAATGACCTTACCTTATACAACTTCTGAGTGGAGTGTGAAGAAGTGAGAGGCTTTGCATGCACCCTTCGGCCTCCTCATCTCCGTAGAGGGTGGAATGCCCAAAGGTGAATGCTCAGACCTTCCAGCACATCATTAAATCAGGATGATCATATACGAGACAAACACCTAAGATGTGAAGCCAGCCTGGGACAGCAAGTTTGTCAGGAGAAGTGCCACCTTGCCAGCAGAGCCCAAAGCCTGTTATCATCCAGCTGATCAGAGAATGACGGGACAAAGGGAGCTGAAAGTCACAGAAGAGACGTGGCTGATTGTGCTCAAGCAGACATTTTTCAAGCGCTTGTGATGAAGAGAGTTGCGTGAGGATCCTGGTGAGGCAGCGCACGGTGAGCAGATGCCTTTTCCTGTCTGAGCACAGAACGACTTTCCCTGTGAGTCTTAAGACTGTGACAAGTAGCAGAAAAAGACTTTTTGTTCAACCTCTGCACCATTTATTCTCTCTTGTATTCTGGTAAATGCACACACGCATGCCGTGCATGGGAATTCAGGAAAAGTTATACTATAGGGCATATGCTCAAGGGGCAGTGGGCAATCCTCTGAAGACACCTAAGGAATATGAGGAGGAAATAGGACAGGGAGAAAGAGCATTACGACATGGAGTCCAGCTCTTCCAAGGAGTACTTGAAAGGAAACCTGTATCCCGTGAGTGTGCCTGGAGGCTTCAGACAGGAGACTCCAGAGAAGTAATGACCAGAAGATGACAAGCAACTGGATCTGCTGCTGAGTCTTTCACAACTTCATCCACCAGGATAAAATTTCAGAAAGGAAAAAACATGTATCCAAAACACTCAATAATAGCCATCATCAAGCAGGAATGCAAACAGCAATTCTTCAGGGCCCTGAGATCATCTGTTTTTTCCTTTCTTCCCTTGCTCTTCTGTTTCATAACAAATTCATAAGTATATGGAAAATAAGTCACCATTAAGGATTTTGGGCATCAGCAACTTCCAGGGGTATTTGAAAGAAATTTCATTAGACAGAAAACTGAAATCCTGTTTTCAGATCCAGATGCAAGTTTCAGATTCAAAATGACTCTTGCTTGATATAGGCTGGGAGCTAGTCCACTTCCAAGCTGGCCGCATAAATGCAATCTTGTCCTTACATCACATCTTGTTGTTAATTGATAATCATTAGTATGAAATCTCAGTGGAATCAAACAGGAATGGAAACCACGTTCCTGTTGTATCCTCTTATATCAATTTCAGGATACAACATTTTGAGAGATGCTGGGAAGGATCCCAAAGTTCCCTCTTAAGGAGATTTGTATTGTGACTGATTTGCATTGTGTAAATGATGTAAACACAAAAAATCCTCTCCTTCCCCCTCCCCTGCAACAAATAATGGGCCAGATTCAACTCTGGTTTTCAGTGTCCATGAACATTCCCGTGATTCCCGTGGTAAAATTAAATACAGAGTTAACAAGGTCTAAGGGTTTTGCATTGGCTGTTATCATAATGCCAGAACACTGATGCGAAGAGTAGAATGGGCATGGCTGCAGCGATCTAGTCAACAAGTTAGACATCTGCTTTGGATCTAAGTTGTAGGTGTTAGATGAAGAAAGCTTTCTCAAATACCTAAATTCCTATATGGTCAACAGAGGGAAGCAGGGGGCTTTGAAAGCATTCAGAGGCAGGTTTCTTAAGGATTTCAGGTACCTGACTTAGATAAATGAGGTCTCATTCTGGACAGTTTCAGAGGTTTGTAACTCTCCACATTGCACATAGGAACATTGTAGCAGGTGCCAAAAGTGTTGATATACGTAAAATATATATCTGAGACAGAGTATGTCCCACACTGCATGAGCATCCGCAGAAAAGAAGTAGAGAGCTACATTTTAAAATCAGAATTACAGCTGTAGGACATTCTGGTTTTCTGCAAAAGTGCTGAAGTTCTCTGAAACTCATGTAATCGTTAAAACTGGAAAAGATGGATTTTCACTGGGAAGTATCACTTAAAGGAAACTGAAAATTTCCATGGAAATATATGCCTGACCTTAGAAAAGGATGGAATTTAAAATAAAGAGTTTCCTTCTGCAGTAGCCTGGTGTACAGGATACATTTGCAGTGAAAGAAAATTAATGTTCAGGTCCCTACTCTACGTATCCAGACAAGAACACAGATATTCTGTGTGTCCTATCCAGTAGGTCATTGGCTTTTTTGAAACAACTACCATGAACTTCCACTGAAAATTCTGCTTATCTGGAAATTTGTTTTGTTGAGCTCAAAAGAAAATTTCATCCATTATTATTATTCTGTTGACACAACCCATCTCAGTCAATCTGAAAACAAAGGAACCAAAAGAGTTCGGGTCATCTTTTTGTTTCATCTGTTTTCCCCCTTCCCTGTATTTCTATATTTTAATTATACTGATAAAACTCCCTTCATGAACACACATAGAATGAAAAATAAAAGCTTTATATCAAATATTTTATACCATAGACAGGAATGCTATCAATTCCTATATTGGAATAATTATAGCAAAATACGGTACCTTTTTTCCTGTGGCAGCCCTATGCTTTAAGGAATGACAGTCTAAGCAATGTTAATTGAGAAACAGTTATTCCCCTGTGAAAAGAGGAAAACCCGCCTACTCTCTAAGTAAGATATATTGCTTCATCTTTATTTATTGCACTCAGATGCACTTAGGCACATCTTGGGGATGCAGAAGTAAGCTGAACTAAACTTACAAGACAGTAGAGTCAACATTTAAGTCCTTGGCTCCAGCTGGATTTTCACAGTGCTGTGAGCCACGGCAGACACAGCCTTAATAGGTGAGGTCTGCCATTGCAAGTCTGCAGTGGGGTTAATTTGAAGCATAAATCACACGGAGGAGACTCCCACTGCTGGGAAAAGGCCAGCGTCTCCCCAGCAAATCCACATCTGCATTCAGCTGAGTGAGGAGAAGGAGAGATATGACTGAGGGAGGAGAAGGAGAGATATGAATGGAGCCAAGAAGAACCTTTCAAAAGAGAAGCTATATGGTGAGGTGCTGGAACAGGTTGAGGAGAGAAGGCTGGCTCTTGTTTCACATCCGTTCCTGTTGCCACAAAATACATAAGCAAAACTGTTTCCAGAAACAGGAAAGATCCAGGGCCATGTCATTTCCCACCACTGAATTCATTTACATCATTAAGAATTAAAATCTTCATATTTCCATTATTGAAAATTTCCAAGTTAGCAAAGCCCATAAGCTTTTGCTATTAAGCTTGTCCATACTTCAACATTTACATTTGCATCTCTTTTTCTGGTACATAATTCATTAGCTTATTTATCTATCTTTTTAATTTTTATGCCCATCTGCTTAATTATCTTCTTAGCGAGATTATCAATGCTTTCCATTTTCTTTGATGTCAATTTGAAAAAGGACAATGAGTTTACAGACAACTATCATTTCAGACATTTTGATGACATGCCTTGCCCTTTGACCACCTTGGCACTCATCTGGCCCTCCCTCCCGACCTTTGCATAATTACCTATCCAATTTCCTTATCACAATTCTCCCTTTCAGTTCCTAAAAGCAATATATCTGTGGTCACTGCCAAAGTCATGGTGACCTTGTTAGGACTCCTTCTATAGTCCTAACGAGATAACCAATTAATGACTTATTCTTTTATCTCAATGTCAAGTAATTTCTAAAACTCCTGTTATGTCTTCTTTTTTTCTTTGACTAAGTGTTAATTAACTTGACCAACTTTTCCTCTTTTGCATTCACCCATTATTTAAAACATAATAAAATATGTCTGAATAGTTTTGTTCCTACATTTCCTCCAAGTATGCAGAAAGTCCAGTTACTTTCCAGACTCATTTTCTTGCTTTACTATGTACTCCTTAAATAAACACAAAGTCTAAGGAAACTTTGTGGAAGCAAAGTCTGCGAAGTTCTTCACACAAGTCATTCCCAAGAATAAATATCATGTCTTTTTCTAGATGGAATAGGTGGAAAAAGTGTCAGCTTCAGCTTGCTTTCAAGATAAGATCGGAGGATATTCTACCTGCCTTCCCTGCTGATTTCCTAAGTCTTTCAACTCCAGGAGAAATGGATGGACCACTCCTGGAGACCATTAAAGAAAATTATAACTGGCAAAAAAATAATTTTACCTGCAGATTTGCTCATTTACCATCCCTAACCTCTTTCTCTGCTTCTAAAACTTGCAGGAACGGACAAGTACATTCCATAATTTTCAGAGAAAATTGCCTCCGTACAGAAGTTGCCCGAATTTAAATTTATCAAAGATCAAGACAAAATAGAGGCAGAAAAATAATAATAATGGGCCAAAAAAAAAAAGGGTCTATCAAGTGCAATAGAGCGGGTGAAGGCGATCTTCATGCCAAGACAATCCAAACTGTTGCTGTAGAGCATCAGTCCAGGTATCTGTAGCCACAGCCATGTTTATGCTGTTTTCAGCTTGAGTTAATGAGCTTTACACGCACACGCAACTGGCTCAATTAGAGTCAGCTCAGCTGTCCCTGGCCTATATCTCCTCTCAGGTCTGATTCCAGGGGGAACTTGTGAGGAGCCAGCTCAGGTGTATGCAGCCACAGGATACGCACGCCTCGGGAGAAGTTGAATCAAGGCTGAGAGTACAGGATCCGGCATGTTGTTCGGGGATATCAGGCAAGCTGGCTTTCAGAGAAAAGACAGCCGTGGAAAGGAATATCTTCCAGAGGATGTCAGGTGAGACAGGCATTCTCTAGTCCTTTCATCTGAGTCCCAGACAAGCCATTACAATGAAAAATTGAAGTGAAACCTTTTGATAGATATATAAATTTTGAGGTCAAAAAGGACTATTCTGATTATCTACTCTGATCTATGAATAACAGTGCTGTGGGCTTTCACTACTCCCCTGTTAGATTATTTGCCATCCAACAATATTTGCCTTGAAAGAGGTACGGTCTCATCAACAAAATTTCTCTGCAGCAAGTGCTCTTAAATTTGCCATGTATCCCTCTGAAACTGCGCATAAACAAAGTCAACAGATGTTAAATGTATGATCAATAGGCAAAGGCTGTAACTGAACAGCATTCATCTCCCCTTCAAAAATGACATATTCGTGGAGGGAATCAGTGCCAAAACAAATACAAGCAAAGCAATAGCCTGGAAATACTTTAAACATATTATTTGAATTCTCAGAAGTATCATTTTTAACTTAAAGTAAACATTGGCATGCAAACCTAACAGTCTGCGTAATCCAGTCTTGAAGTGTAACTTTATTTGTTATGGGGATTTGCTCAAGGAAAGGGGGAGGGAGGGAGGTGGAAAAATAAAATAAAAACACCCCTCCTTCAAAAAAAAATAAAATCCTCTCCTCCTACTACAAAGACGAACCAGTTGTTTCTGCAACGCTGCAAACATTTCACAAGGTCATGGAAGTGACTGTCTCGAGCTGCTTTGGAAATTTGGGAGGAAGGAGGCATTGAATTGTTATGCACTTGGATGTTCATTTGGCACACCAGGATGGGGAGTCTTTGTTGCTGTTTTAATAGGAGTCAGAGGGTAGGAAGTGCCAGCCAGATTTCCACCCTCACAGGCACAGGCGCCGGGGGCTGTGCGAGTGCTCTTACGTGAGGAAGGAAGAGCCATAACCCTCCTTCTTTGGGAGTCTCTTCTGTCATGCTGCAACCCACCAGCTTTTTCTGAAATAGTGTCGGCTTCTGGCAATCTCCAAATAAAGTCTTCAATTAATGGGGAAACAAAAGCCTCTGGGGACTCTAGCCAGGATGTTCTATTAATTGGGAGATTTAGTGAGCACCTTTTCCAGCTGTGAGAGAAATGAGGAAGAAAATATTGATACTATTTTAACAAGAGACTGTTGGCAAAATGGCCCTCCTTTGCTGGGGATCAGTTTTATGCACTAGGGAAGAAACAGACATCTTTATGATTTGTTCCATCTAAATAGTAGCCAATAACCTTACTTAATTAATAAAGTAGAGGAGTCTTCTTGGCTTTATATGCATCAAGTCTCCATTTCAACAGAGTTATCTGGCTTTCAGGGCTCAATATTCCTTGACCAGGCTTCTCTTTGACTGTACCTTCTTCATTGTAAAATTAAAACTATCTAATGCAATATCATGCCCATTGCTATACTGTGATACACCTTTTATACTGACCGCCTGAAAAACAGAGGTTAGAAATGTCAAAGTCTAGTAATTCTAAAGGAAAAATGAGTTTTGTCTCCCTTCACTTTATATATCTAAAATCGAGATGTTTAGTTGAAGCTTATTATCTAGATTTTTCTCTCTAGACAGAGAACAAGAAACAATCTATGTAGAGATTCATTCAGCCCTAAGGTATTTTAGTTAAATGGGTAACATAAAACACCCTCAAGAAGTATCCAGCTCTCCTCAGTGGAAAAAAGAAGGGTCCTCGCAGACCAGCTTCAACTGGTATCTTGAATTCTAGTTGACCAACGGTGAGGTGGTGAACCTGACCCATACTGACCCATTTTATGCACAAGGTCATGTTGGAACAGGTAGCGTCATTGTCATTTACCAGTGGAAAAGCAACCAGAACTGACAGCATATATGACAGATTACACAGACAGCCTATAATAGATTTCTGCTTTCATATACTGCTTCATATAGAAAACTGAGGGGAACTTGTCTCCACTTAATATTAAATAATTAAATATTCATTGGAACAAAGAGACAACTTGGTTAAGTAGTTAATGCTTCTTTATAGATCATATGGAAGATCATATTTTAAGTCTCTGCCTTAATGACTGTTTAATTATTTATAGAAAGTGGAAGTTCTTCAATAGGGAGTTCTGAGAGACACCTACCTCCATATTGTCACTGTCACAGGAATTCAGCCAATCCACTGTGTTTGCGGCTCTTATATGGACTGTTAAAATCTGAGGCTCAGTTCTGGACCTAACAGGAGAAGGACTTGAAGTTAGATTCTTTCAATTCTTGGTGAGTCCCAGAAGCCCTTGTACATGTCAAGACGAACATCTACAACTTTTACTCCAAAATTCAAAACCATTGTCCTAATGCAGAATGGCGGGGGGGGGGGGGGGGGGGGCAGTGAAATCAAAGCCAAACATTAAGGTTATATTCAATGTTTTCACACCTTGGGAGCTCCTGGTTTCAACTGAAAGAGCCATCAAAGGTTTTCACCTGAGATTCTCAACACTACTTTCGAACAGCAACACATTTTCATACTGTGAATACAGCTTCACAAACTACTGAATGACCAGACCCATCTGCTATGATTAAAAATAAAATTACAGATGTTGTTATTTAAAAAAAAGAAAAAAAGATTTGAAATCCCAAAGCTTCTCCTCTTCCCACCCTCTTAAAATAAATAAATAAAAAAGAAAGAAAGAAAAGAGTAGAAAACAAAAACTCAGCATAACTGAAAGCCAACTCACCTCAGGAAAATAATTTGGCACCAGCCTTTATCGACAGCTGCACTTCACTTCAACACCTGTGTGTATCATTTCAAGTGATGAATGACTGGGGAGGCTGTTTTGTATTAATGAAACACGCTGTGACAAAGCTTGTATTTATGTTTAGAGGACGAGTTTGAGTTGAACCCGTCTTATGAGACTCAGAACTTGGTGGTAAAGGTGGGATGTATTGGCTATGTCTATATTATTAAACTTAGGAGTGCCTCCAAATTCTAAAGTCTGAGTAGATATGTTGGTCATGTCCCAACTTGGTGTTAAGGTAGGACCATCTCCGCCCTATCCCAAAGTCCTGGTTTTCATTCAAAGGTAACACAATTGCATTAGAAGCAGTGCTGCTCACCAGCTTCTAAAATCCCGTGGTGTTTCATTTTGCACTCAAACTGTGGAAGCCCACAAGAAGAAAATCAAGATTTACCTGTAGGAACCAACAAAAAGAAATTAGATTCCTTGTGCAAGGGGAGGCAGAAAGATAATCTGTATAACTGAACTGAATGCAGAATGAACTGAAATTTTGTAATTTGTGTGAGACAGCAGGTTAGCTTAAATGCTCAGGCAACCTTAAAGAAAAGTATTGAACACAACAATTTTACTAAACTCTCAAGCGTGGTGTCTATGCGAAGCATGGAAAAAGTATGTGGCAAATAATAACTTCACCCAATAACAAACTTCTGCAGAAATCAAAATTATTCACGATGTTTGGTGAAAATTAAGAAGTAATTTCAGCCAGGATAAAGGTAGGGAGTGCAAAGAGAACTAAAAGAAAAAATAGTCAAAGTAAATCATCTTACTATTGTGTTTCAAAATGTCATTTTCACAAAGAGATTAACTTGCATCAGGGAAGAATCTTAAAGAGAGGATAAATAGCAAGCAAGCCATACATTTCATAAGGCATTGGACAAAACATTTGTCCACTAAAACTAGAGAATTGTTTCACACACAAAAAAAAGAAAAGAAATTGTTTTGGATTAATCCAAGCTGAAAATGCTTTTTCTGGAGATTTTTGTTTTTCTCATTAAATTGAAAGCTCTTCTTATTTGTACTGCTTATTTCCAGAAGCTTACTTCAAATCCCATTGAGGTCAGCAAAAGACTATCAGGTGACATTGACGTTCATTTGAAGCCCACGAGAGTAAACTAAACTTTCCTTTCTTCTTTTTTTTTTTTTTTTTTTTTGTATTTTAGAAACCTTATGAGATAATAGAGCATTGTCAATATCAGGGAATGTTCTTCGTCTTGTTCTTTTTCTTTATGAACATTGCCTTTTGGAAAGATTATATATGTTAATTGTTTAAAGTGCCTTACAAAAAGGCAAAACAAACCAAAGCTTTCTTCTCTTCTTTTCTCTCAGTGGCAGTTATTTTTGGATATATTTGGTGTAACATTATCATAATGCTAGAATTATGAATTCTTGGCTGGTGGAAATTGCAACCATCTAATTGATGGGACAATATCAGTTTATACCTCTTAAAAGCCTGCCCAACCACTTCTTCCAAGTCAGATGGTGATAGCACACAGAACAGGCTGCAACAGAATGGGGCGATGTTTACTTCATCTAACGTGCACTGATTCCAGGATAGAGAAATACAAGTGCTATGCATCGGTTTTTGTTACCCAAGCTGTTTGCCTAGATATCAATGTTAAGATAATGTAATATTTAGGGTGGAAAAAAATGATAATTGATTAACAGGTATTTACTTTGACTCTTCTGTATATTACTGATGTTTTAGGTTGTAAAATATACATTTGTTCAACAGTACAGGATCAGTACTACCCCCAGTAGCTACCCAATAGCTTTCTCAATTCCTGGCTATTAAAAATTATCATGTATTAGTTATCAAATACTAATTAAGAAATTCTTAAAATCTAAAGTCCGGAGGGCAATGCAATCTTTGACACGCACTAAGCTGTCTCTAACACATCTCGACCTCCTCTTGCCCTACGATTTGCTCAGATGAGTTGTTCAAATGCGCAACTTAGCTTGTCTGTATTAGAGTTTTCCAATATGCTGCTTGGTGTTTGAAAACTGAAAAAAATCTAGCAAAACAGTCTTAACCTTAATGACAACAGGTCTCTTCTGTCTTGCTACAAAGTACCTTTAAACATGAAGCAGTCAGAGTGCTTGATGACAAGAAGGAACTCCGGTTCTTTAAGAGACCGTGCCTACGGTCTACCAGTGAAGCTTCAGGGTTGTATGTCTTCCAGGGAACAGTGCAATCTTACCTGTGGTAAACTAGCTGATGTGTCAGAATCAGCATAGCCACAAACAAGAGTAAACTAATTTGACCTAGCAGAGCTAATTTCAGAGTTAATATCTTATGCATATACGGACACCTTTTTCTGTCATTAGAATTGTTTCTCCATCTTTCCCTTTATATCCCTCAAGCATGCATACACCCACACACACATACACACACAGGTATTTTAACTTGAAATGGTGAAGATTGATGAAGTTTCTTTTTTAAATAGGGAAGAAATGCCTTTTTCTGAACTGGAAAGGAAAACCCTCTGGAAAAATGTCTTTTAAGCTGATCAAAATTTGATTTTTACACTTTATATTACACTGTGTACTTACAGTACACATAATGACAAGAAATTCAAAATGAAAAGCCATTTAAAAACAGAAAAAATATTTTATTCAGGAATGGTAAAATTCAACTGGTTATAATGTCAGAAAAGCATTTATTTTAAAAATTAATTTCTGATTAACTTCACTGTAGTCGATGAAAAAATTTTTAGTTCAAAGAACTGCATAAGATGGATTTACTATTCTTAAATGCAGTTGTAGCCACAGACCTAAAATTTATCTCCCTGAAAAATATAGTCTAAACATATTTTTTGTCATTTTACTTTGGGATCATATTTGAAAATTAAAATAGAATATATTCTCACTAATTATAGCAACTATACTGTTATTTTTACAAATGGTCTTTCATTTTGCCCATTTCTCAAGGTAATTCCATGTGTTACCCAAATCATTCCTTAGAAAAATTAAATGTACTTGCCTAATCACAGCAGGTGTGATATTCCCAAATGAAATGATTGCTTTAAAATGAGTCTGATGCATGCCATTGGTGTCAAGGGGATTATCTATTTGCCTAGATCTAATTACGCTGAAGGGAATCTCAAATGCAATTAGCTGCTTACCCCTCTTTCATATGGCAAGAGAAAATTAGTTGCTTAATTAATAATGAAAGCTTCTTGATTTTACCAATGGAAATTAAAAGTGTGTGTTGATACTTTAAATAATGAAAATATTTGAAGTTTGGTTGAAGCAGAATGCTGCACTTGTTTTTATTAAAAATCTACACACGATATTTAGATGTGAGATCATCTCGCCTAAACATTAAGAGTTCAGTCCAAGCTAGTCATCAGACACAGTCTTTTGGAGTCAAGGAAGACAGGCAGGGATGCACGGTGTCAGTGGCTTCTATGGTCTGTTTACAGGACACACGTGAAATGATACTTGAGTTAACTATGAACTAAATAGATTTGAGAATGATTTGCACATATTATTTTCACAGGTTTGAACTGAAGTTATAGCTAGTCAGGGTAGTTCTGCATAGTCAAACCTGAAGGACTGATGGGTTCCCCAAACACTGCAGTATCTGAGCACCTTCTGGCCACCAAACAATACATCAGTAAGGTACAGAATTGTTGTGATTTCCACTTTATTGCAGGTAAGCTGGGAAACTGAGATTTATGTGACCTAAGTCATGTCAAATCTGCTCTGAAAAAAGACAGTGAAACACGATAACGCTCATCTGCAGAACAGATACAGCGAGAACCACTCAGCTCTCCTTCTTCCATGACTTTTTTGAAGGGGTCCAGACAGGCATGTGGGGTCTGAAATGCAGTGTCTGCTGTGTGTGGGACAGAAGGCTTGGCAAAGTGATTCTGTCCACTCTCTACGTGGCCACTCATAACGCCTTCCTACCTCTATGTGAATGTAGACACAGCAGCAGTGGTGCTAATGTACCTTTGTCCAAAATACAACCTATTTTTAGCAGCAGTTTTACAGGATTTTTCTCTTCTGGGTTCTTCCTTGGGACTGCTGATTGTCTGCTGCAACCCAGCTCTGTCCATCACCTTCTCTGTGTTTTTCTCCATGTATGCTTTCTCCGTGTTATTCTCCTTGGAAAGTACACATGGCTATTATGCATTATTAAGTCTTACATTTTGCATTATTAACCATTTTTATGCTACTTCAGAAATTTGCCTTATTTTCAAGCTGTAATGTGAAGTCCTCATGTCACATTTCAAATAAAGCTCTTGACGTCTGTCTCCTAAAATGTCACCACTGCTTTCAAATCTCATATAAGCAGGCCTTCCTCTTGATGAAGAGGTAAAAGGCATTTGTGGTTGGATACTGTCTCTCAGCCAAGATTACCAGTATATTTTTTGTCCAACTTAAATTCTTTTGTCTTTTTGAAGGGTTCACTGGAGTAGTAGAAGTCACAGAACTTCCACTGAGACCATGACCTGTTTTCTTGTTACGGGCTTTAAGCACTTGAAAGTCAAGGATCAGTGTATACCTTCAAGCTCTCAGTATGTCAAGGACACAATGTACACCTTTTTTGGTTTTGTTTTTTTTTGTCCACCTTATTTCTCTAAGGTATGTCTATACGAACAGAACCCCGCCTCTCCTGCTCTACTTCTATCAGATAACTCTAAGGTGATTTTGATGCATATATTAATGCAAAGGAGAGGAATTATACAATAAGTACCCATGTATTTTGTTACCATATATTTTTTACCTACAAGAAGGATATAGGAATAAAAGTTTCATTATTCTGAATACAGGTTGCACATTATCCCTAGTCTTTCTACTCTGGAGTGTCCAGATTTGCATAGTAAGGAACTCATGCAACACACAACAGGGGAGGCATACTTTTAATCTTCACAATGTTGGAATTGCACCAACCTCTCAAAAGAACTTTTAATATGTCCAGGGTTTACCAAATTCATACAGATTTAGCATATTTTTCTGTGACTTAAGTTATGTGTCTCTCACTGTTGCCAGGAATTAATTATTTAAAACAAGCACATACCACTGTGTAACACAATTACCAGATCTTTTAATGAAACCAATTCTATGTAAAAGCAATAGAAGAACCAAAAAAGCCATCTTGATACATATATTTGGTATATATTATGTGCATATTTCTCTGTTACAGTTTTTCTCTTCTGCTTCCTCTGCTTCATCCTCACTGCAATCCCTTTTGTATGAATTTTCAATTTGTCTCACTCTGCATTCCCTTAGGAATCTTTCTTTTGTCATTTTATTTATTCCTTTCTTACTAGTCTAATTATGATCAACTTAAAGATGTATATCCAGTTCATCAAATTTCGAAGAAGACAAAACAAGATTGTTTACTGTTATTACAATACCCTTATTTTACTGTTTATTGTGAGGATCTTTACCATGACACATTAAATATCCATCTATTAGTATTTTACTGTATAATCACTATTTCTGTCGAGGTTGCTTTCTTATCCAAGAGGCTAGGTGAGCTACCAATAGGTATGAGTCAAGATGGTTAAACCAGGCAATGTTCTTTGGGACGCTGTAGTTCATTAAAGAAAACTTTTAAAAAATCCTCCATACCCTGGAGGTAGAATTTGTCAAGATGCTCACGTAATTGAAATTTTCTATGGCTGTTAAGAACCAAGAGAATAGTAGTTCTTCCCTCCAAATGAAATCTCACTGCCAGATTTGTATGACATTTCATGATCCAAGCTTAATTTGTTATACATTGTTCCCAGAAGGTGAGATGAGATTACATTGGAGCCATACATTAGTTAGAAGATTTATTTTACACTTACCCACTCAAAGTTCCTTTCTAGTTATTCAAACAGAATAGAGCGATCTTGATTAGTTAATCTCTCTACATCAGCGTTTTTTCCACAGAGCACTTCACAGAAATGTTTTAAAATTTCACCACAATTAAAAAAGCAATTAAAAAGGATTATCAAAATCAAAGTTGATCTTTAATTACTGCCTATATCTAGATCTTTATTCCATGATATACCAGATAAAACGCTCTTAAAAATGCTTTGTTAATAGCTTTTTATTATTGAGAACATAAGAAATTTCAGTCTTTTGAGGCGCATCCCTTTTTAGATCAACTTCATTTTCAGGTTGTCATCGAAAACTTTATTTCCATCAATCTTGCCTTGCTATAGCTGAGTAAGCCATTCCTTTATCTTCTGCCCACCCTAGGAATTGGCCACCTTGCAATGACTTGGGTAGCGTGTTCGAAGTGCAGCTGTAATTTCACCAGTGAAAAATTACTCTCTATCTCCATCTTAGTGAGCAAATCTCCTCTGGCACCTGTTGAGTCAGGTCTGCCTATGTGAATGCCTGCAATCAATTTTTGGTCACTTGGGCTTCTAGAAATACTGCAGGGCCATCACTGCTCTTTTTCCTCAGACCAGGACTGGCATAACGGTATGATAAAGTCTTTTCAGTTTTACAGTCCTTGCTGGAAAATAGCTGTTGTTGAGCAGAAGCAATAGCAGAATAGCAGAAATTTCTCCAAGGACGATTTCAGCCCAACTAGCTGTAGCATTTGGTTGATCAGTAGAGAAGAGAAGAAAAAACGCTCGTGCCCAGGACTGTTCTGTGTTTTAATATATTCACATTTGAGATTGTATCAACAGGAAAAAAGCTTCTCACTGCCTCTCCTTCTTTTAAGAGTAATGGTGCAGGATTCATAAGGGATATGCCTTTTAATCCACATCACCTAAACCATAGAAAGCGTTTTTTAGCCATATTGCATTAAAATAGTGTTAGAGAACACTGGTAAAATTATCCAGTACCTACATTACAGGTTCTGACTTTGGGCTTGACAGTAGGACTGCATCATCACAGAAAAATTCATACACATGCCCATTTTATACTTAAAGCATGAATGTCTGCCTGGTTATGAGTGGTGTCATCCTTATCCTTTGAGGTATTTGGCTGTCCTAAGCAAACATTCAAAAACCCTTAAAAGAGGCTCACGTCAATGATAGGGAAAGGGCCCTGTTCTCTCTTTCTAAAACTCGTCAGTGGCCTGACCTTGCGAGCCCTCACAGAACTGAATGTTTTCATTGAAGTTGACTGTTCATGTAGAAAAATCTATTGTATGCTGTATTTCACAGTTCATGTTTTGATCACAAGTAGTGACAGGGAAGAGCGGCATCTAAAATGAAAGACAACGTGTATTCTGCAGTTTTAAACCTGTCTTGCTGAACTTACTTGGACAGTATGTCCTTAAGTATGAAGGACATACTTAAGCACATGAAAAATAATGAAGATATTTTGCTTATTAGGTTTTCCTTCATTGAGCCTATTTTAGAACAGAAGGGTAAATTGACAACAAGGAATAATTTTCCATCAGATTAGCCAGACCTCCCTAGTTAAGCAGAATTCAGATGAAAATAACCTAGATCTTACTATTTTAAGAAGTTTCGGATGACTGGCATCATTACAGGACTGGTGACATCTAGGAATGGGATAGAAAAGAGAAGAAGAAAAGTAATTATCTTATTGTTTATACTTCAGTAGAGGCTAGAGGTCCCAAGTAATACACAGTGTATGATCCTGAGCATAGAGAAGAGAAAATTATTTTGTCCCGCACAATGCTAAACTCAGCTATAAGGTCACCAAGTCTCTCACCCTGCCCAAGAAAGAATCTCCTCTACCTCATTCTTGATTTATATTTATCTAGGCTTTTTTTTTAAACTACCACTGATGAGGTTTCCCATTGCCATTCTCCAGTATTTATTTATCCTTACATGTAGGAGTTCCTCCTCCCCAATATTTAGTCTGGGTCTTTTTTGCTAAAATTTAGGCCCATTACTTCTGATCACAGTAGACATGAAGAATGAACCATTCCCTTCCTTATTACCTTTATTTGTTTTGAAAATGCAGATCATATTTTTTCATAACTTTTTTTTTTTAAGTAAACTGTAAAAAAGAGTAGTTTTTTCAATATTATCTCAAAAGTTAGATTTCTCTTCTTCCTCTTTTCTAAACACAGATGATACTTCTCTTCTTGCTGATCCTCCATAATTTCTAAAAGATAGTTCCTTATTTCTGGAGCTTGTTCCAACCAATTCCAGAAGTAGCCTAACAATTTGGACCTCACCAGGTCCAGGCAATTTGAAAAGTTCCATGTACTGTCTAACTTGTTTTTCCTTACCTTTTCTCTGTTGGTTTACCCTCTTTGTTAGTGGTATTAATTACATTAGCTACTTCATTACTATTCGCCATCTTAGTTTAGAAGAGAAAAATACTCTGGCATTCCCAGCATCATTTGTCTCTTGTTTGCATTCTCTACTGAATGGCAGCTAAACTTTCTTTAGTCTGGTTCTTGTTTTTAGTGAATTTATAGAAGGTTGCTTTCTGTGGTCTATCTTGTATTCCTTTGTGTTAGAGCAGGTTTGTCCTTTAATGCTATTTCGTTGAAGAGCTGCCAGCCTTCCTCCAAACCCCTCATTAGATCATACTTTTTTAAAAACATATATGGAAAAATCTTTGCAGCACATTTTTGAAGAAAAAAACTTCATGTTATATTGATGAAGCTTTCATGTTGTACAACTACTTTCAGTTACTCTATATCATGTAAGAAGTGAAAACATGATAATGTATTCTTGCAAATTTGGGACCTTTGGGTGCGATCTACACTATAATCTTAATATCTGAATTGATTCTGGATGGTAGGACGGAATTCAGGTCCACATTTAGAGCTCCTACATTTAGAGTTGGGATCCTTTTGTCACAACTTCAGCACTGAAAAGACACCTGGGCCCAAATCATTTCCCATATGTTGATGTATAGTGCTATTTGAAATGCCTTAGCTTATCCCACCAGGTCCATTGTTATCGCTCTAGAAAGATATCAGGGCACCATGGGTCCTGTATTATATTCGCCATCCCCACACTGATGTCTTGAATACTCCAAAGCATCACAAAGGACACTAAATAGTTTTCCATACAGAATTTAATCAAACTTTCTCATATCTGGCTTGTAGCTAGCCTCTTGCTATAGCAAAACTACTAATACATTCCCTCTCCTGCAGTATATTCACTAATATAGATACATACAAATATTTGTATTTACAGTCTTACAGTGGCTAAATATTTTCGGTCTTTCTTTTTCTCTGTCAAGCTTGAGCAAAACTGGTTAGTGATTTAAAAGTTTGTTGGAGGGGACAGACAGATACGTGCATACCCCATCGGAGTTAATTTCCTGAGCAAATAAAACTTAAAGGTCAATAAAAATGTTTTATCCTGACTTCTAATGCAACAGTATTTGTACACAAGGTCTTATGTGACATTTATGAGGATCACATTTGCACTTTTTTATCAAAATCCTATGAACATATGGGTGTGTCTTGATAGATGTGGCTTCCAGCTTCATGGGAACTTGCACATTCATCTTGCTGGAATCACGGAGTGCCTCTAAGTTTTTTAGCAATAATGGACCCAATAGCCCGTCTGGATTCCCTGGTAAATCTATGCCAGGTGCATTGAAGACAATTTTTTAAAATTACACTTTGAAATGTATTCTATTGTCAAAGTTACCAAGTATGCAACCAACAAAACATGAGAGAAACCTCAATTGCTCCTGATGAGAGTCTATGAGAAACAGCAAGTAATTCAAACTACTAGAATGCTAAATAGAGGAACTTTATTCTGGCCTTAAGGGTGAAACCTCATGTAATCTGCACTGTGATGGGATAGTAGGGAGCAAACTGAAGCTTTCACATTTGGAAAAAGCAGTTGTGGCTCCTGGTTTGGGAGGAGTTGTGTTTGACATTTAGAATGAGTTAAATATTTGCTTATGTATTAAAAAAATACAGCACACCCTCCACAAAATCACAGCCCATATTCCTTAGTTGTAAAAAAAAACTTTTGGACTTTGTGAATTTTAAAACAAGCCCTCTAAAAGGGTTTCATCTGTCGTTAGGACTATTTTTATGCCAAATGATCTCAGTCATAAAATAACACACTCCTCAAATATCATATGCTGTTCAAATTCACTGGGATCTCAGGCATGGACAATAGTGAAGGTTTGGTTTTATTATTTTAGGACAGGTTATTATTTTTCTATTTTTCCTTCCACTCTAAAAGTTTAGTCTTCAGCAGAGATTGAGAAAATTTTCTATTCCAAACAATTCTGCGTAGAATTTATGCATTGATTTGGAGCCCCCATGGTGGTCAGTAGAATTGATGTTTCAAGAAAGGATGCAATTGTTTTCTCACGATTTTCTCATCTTCCAACTGCCTGACAGGATGGTTGGCCTCCGTGTCATCTGAGGGACCATTGGCGTCACTCCTATTAAGAATAAAAGCAAGACAGTCACTTTCAAAGAAGCCTGTCTACAGACTTAACAGTATGTCTAGTGTGTAATAAAAATGCATGGCTAAGTTAATGGATCCCGATTCTTGAGTTAATGGTTCCATAATTGTGCTTTTTCATAAAACAACAAATCTGGATTTCTAATTTTGCAATATTTTATTTTCTGAATGTGAGCCTTCAAGACGTTTTATCCTAATATTAAGACATTTAAAAAACATTTTTCACTTTGGTGTGCTGGTTTACATATAGCACCACTATAGCCATAGTATATGCGTTATGTAGAACTATGCACATACCTATACATTTACACACCTAATAATATGTGAACATATTAAATATTCTAAGAGTACATATATATGATAACCAGTAGTTTATTTTCTTTTGAATAGTAAAAGAAGGATTTTGTGTAAAACTGAAAAAAAATATTAAAACCCAAGAACATATAGATAGATATAGATATAGATGTATAGATACAGATATAGAGATAGAGATAGATAGATACAGATATCACTGGAGTTAAATTCCTCCTTTGTTCAATTAAAGATTATTATTGTCTGCTAACCTCAGATTGTCAGTAAACTCAGAGTTTCTTAAAAAGGACCCTGGATTACATACTTCTTATGTGGAAGATAGTGAAGGTGAGGCTCAGTTAATCAAATTTCAGCAATCTAAAAACTGTACATCTGGTCTCGTCTAGTTATCTAAGGCTTGACTCACATGCCTCAGAGTGTCAAGTGCCACCTGAGGTGCACTTGGTGTCCAGTATTTATGTGGCCTCCAGTTGCCTTTCCAAAGGGGCATCTCTTGCAGGTCATCTATGCCACCTACCAGCCCCATGAATATCTCAGATTTTGGGGGTGCGTGCTTTCAAATGACACTAGACACTTACTTCAAGCAATCTGAATGCAGATTTTGTTCCCAAAATGTTCTAGGAAGCTTGCACTAAGGATGTAAAATTGTGAGTCATTTTATCTAATTCAAGTATCTTAATCTACGTGCGAGAGCCCCTAAATTTTAGACAGATGTGCAGAGGAGCGTGAATGTGAGACAAGTGTCTGAGGTCAGCAAAGAGTTAGATAAATGCCAGGGAAAAGAGCAGAAACAAGGTCAGCATATAATGATAAGAATAATTATATAATGAAAACTTTTCTAAAGTTCTTCAGATTGAGAAAGGCAAAGCGAGCAATTATTCTCAAATCCGCTCCCCCCCCCCAATTTTGAGACACTAGAGAAAGCCCTGAATCATTACATTATACTACATCCTAATACATAGAAGATCAAAAGCTCAACTTTTGCCCTGCAGACCTTGGAGTTTGTGGGACCCTGAACCCAACTTGTTTGGACTAGTGCAAATTGATATATCCAAATCAATAAATCCCTTGTTGGCCTCTTTAACTCCATCTGAACTCATTCAGATCCCAACCACACTGATCCCTTACCAAGACAGTGCAAGCACAAGGCAAGCAACAAATCTCAGGGCCAGGCGAGACTTTTCTGAGGTGACAGCTGAGCGAGAACCTTGTCAAAGAGCTTTATTAAAGTCACTCTCCTCTCCAGCCAAAGCACGAGGCCATCAGGCAGTGTTTTTTTGACTCTCTCACACGTGAATTTTATACCGCAGTAAGACATGAAATCCTAATGTTCTCAAAATCTTTCCTTTTTAATATCTGGATTCTTTCCTAATTATTTTCAGATTAATTTCCAGCTAATACATAAGGATGAAATTTGGCGCGTGACCTATAACCCTAAGCATGTTGTAATTCTGTTACCAATCTCCTGATTTCATGGGGGGCTTAACAAGCACCATATGTGAAGCACTCTGTTCCTCTGCATTAATACGGCCTAACGATCCAGGGAATCTCTCTGCTACTATCCTGCTTTGCCACACTGTCAGCAGACGAACAATGGCAATGTCGAGGTCTGCTGAAATGTTTTTTCCCATGTCTATGTCGTCAAGGCTGCAAAGGACCCTAAGGTACCACACAGCCATGCATAAACCAGCCCAGATCATGCTGAAAGTGAACTGTGTTGGGTAACAGAGTGGAAGGAGCAGGAGGGGGCTAGAGCTCCATGTCTCAGCGTCCTGCTCACTTCCACCTTTCAACCAAGGCTTTGGATTCAAAAGCTTTTTGTGCTAGTACTCAGCTTCTTTCATCTGCCACCACATTTTCTCTCTCTTACTGGCTTCATGCTCCCAGCTCTGGGACACTGGGTGGCCACTTAATGGAGCTGATACCATTTAAAACTGATTGGGTTTGAAGTGGAAACCTGAGATGTTGGGGTTTTATTTAAGCTCGAGACATCTCTAGGTCCACTTCATAGGGTGGTTGTGCTAACAGTTATGCCAGTGAGGCATTGGCCTGTTGGCTTCTAGTTGGTCCCATTCCTCAGATGATGCACCAGGTAAATGTCATTTTCCCCTAACCCTTATTATTATTATTATTATTATGGTCATGCTGTTCAACTCAGACACAACTAACAGATGGTGTAAGAGCAACAAAATTATCCTGAACTGGGTTAAAAAGGCTCAAACTGGAGGGGACTGGAGGCGCTCCTGGGGTAATTTGGAGGCAAGACCATCTCAGCTCTCCATTACTGGCTCTGACCTAAGTGAGGAATCTTTAACAGCAGTAATGAAGAGGTCAGCATGTGATATCATATCAAAGGGGAGAACACATTTGGCATGATAGCAGTCAAGTCAGAAAAGAGACTAGAATTCAGAGCTGAACTGTCTACTCATCCAGGTGCCTCGCTGAACACACACGCTTGGCCCCAAGCCCAGAGGTGTCCATGAGAGTGTTTCTATCAGTTTCAGTGGATCACACCTGATGGGTGTGACACATTTCTTGCTGCTGGAAGGAAGTTTGGTCTCATCCAGTAGAAATGGTTATTAAATCAGACATCTCCCCCACTGAACGTTAAAGAAGGTTTCCCCAATAAGTTCTGCACTCATCCAGACCTGGTCCCTCCTTCAGAAAGGACTCCATTTCCTGTGTTCACATCAGAGAAGAACTTGTCCTCCCTCTTCTCCTACCTGACCTGCCAGATGTTGTCTTCCTCCTATTTGTCTGTCCTTGACACCAACCCATAATACTTTGCCACCGTGACTATACCATTATTGCTTTCTTAAACCCATATATGAAACAGCTCTCAGAAACTGCCATGGATCTAGAGTATTGTCTGAAAATGAGTTTCAAATCTAAAGGTTTGCAGGCCTGTGGGGGAGAAAAGCCATTATATATGATAGGTCTCTGCAAATGTGGGCAATTACTGATAGAAAAATCCTCCTCAGCACCACTGAAGCTCTCTGTGATCAGCTGCATTCACGGTTTCAACCTACGGACTGTAGGACTGAAAAGGCTTCAATAATGATTTCTACATTGGACCAAATGATATCCCTGACAATAACGTAATCCCGAGAACCCTCGCTCACTTCCAGTTGTCACCATTGGGGCCACAGACTTGCAGAGATCAGCCAACACGCTCCTCCAGACCTGCACTTATGTTTCAACAATAAAAGCCCAAATGCAGAACATTTTTTCTCCCTCTCCTCCCTCCCAAATGCTACTGATCGTCCTATTACCATGGCAACCAACTCCTGCTGGCATGATCAAGAAAAAACCTGATTTGGGATTTTAATTAATTGCTTGGAAATGGAAATGTAACAGTGACTGGCAGTTCAACTAAGCACGTTTGCAAAGTGAATAAAAATAGAGTTTCCGAAATACTTGAAATTGTTTCACTGGATATAACCCACATTTTTTACGAGACACCTTAATTTATTCTGCTTCATAAAATAAATCTGCCAAATGTACTAAGCCATTTTGTCAACACAAATCATTTTGGCAAATACTTTAATCCTTCTTCTTAACAAAATGTATTGTATTAAAAAAAAAAAAAATCTAACCCATCAGTATAAACCCATAGGTTTCATCTGAATGTATGCCTTTTTCACCAGTAGGTCATATTTATAAAAGGCTTTCATCTTGTCTTCACAAAAGAGGATGTGCTTCTTTTGATGCACGTGATCTCTCATTAACATTTATGGCAGTTACACCCCCATATTCAGCAGAGAATGGAACAGAAATGGCTTTCAGTCTATTTTATGACCTCCAGTCTCCCTGTTTTCAAGGAAAATAAAGTGGTCGTTGTTTGCATATACCACCGCCCTCTTCTGGGTGCTGCCAGCACTGCTGAGGTGGGTGCCATTGGTCCAGTGTTGCTGAGCCAAGAAACAGCTCCATTTCTCCCCTCACCTTCAGGAACAAGAGGATCAGGAAGACGTCCTTGCTGTCTCTATGCAGCTCTGCTTGCTCATAGTTTTCAGCGTCATGCTCATTTTGTAGGTCTTGTAGTTTCACACTATTCATTGTATATATATATGTGTCAATGGATACCTATGCAGCTTTTTTGTTTAAGAAATAAGGAGGGGTTGTGAAGGATTTCAGAAGCCCTGCATCACACCTGAAACTAGAAGGAAACTTCACCAGCCACATCAAGCCCTTCAGGTAGTTCTCCACCTTGAAGTGTTGACCGGGTGGGAAAGCTGCATAGCATAAACATCATTGCACTGTAAACACGACATGGACATTTCCCAGTGACAGCATGATAATGCGGTGCCACACAGAGACAAAAAATACCATGACATTGCTCAAGGACCTCCTTATTCACAAGCAAGGGTCAGGTCGCCTGGATGGAATCAGAAGCCTTCACCACCAACTTACCTTCCTCTTTTGAGATTTTAGCTTTCCACCTCTTTTTATTCTTTACAGCCCAATGAACTCTCTGACAATCAAAGGTAAGTGTGAGCAACTCTATGTTAACTTGCTTATTTTCATATATTTATTAATTTTCCTCCAATCAGCTCCCACAGCCAGCTCAACAATTCACATCACAGGATCACATCACTGACCCAGCAGATGCTCAACTTCCTTACTCACTGGCTTAATTACGTTTGAGAAGTGGCTGTTCTCTTCAGTTTTCACACATTTGCAATGTTGCTCTTCAGTGAACATTATACACTCCGCCCCCGAACAGTATTCCGATTCATGGTAGACAAGCTCAATGAGAAAAGAGTGGTGCTGGATGATCTGAATTGAGGTTAATGAACTATCTTTAAAGATTACACATTACAGGACTGGAAAAGGCACTGGAGAGGTCATCTTGTTTTCACTCTTGGGCAGTATTTATTCACCATACCCCACCACTTTTCCTTTTTACCATGACATCTTTAAGATATGGGAAATAATTTCCATTACTGAAACATATTTTAGGAGCTAAATATCATTTAGCCAGTAGAAATTGTGACGCAAAATGAAAGCACCAGGAATATGGTGGGTATCTCTCTCTTCAACTCTCTATCATCTATTGGTATTTCTAAGGCAACTATCTGTGTGTTATCTAAGCACTGAAATATAATACAATCACTTGCAAGTTGTATCTAAGTGCAGTGGGTTTTACTTATTAATAACATAGCACTTATCTTCAAAGTGCTTCACAAACTAATTAATTCTCACAGCACCTTCTCCCTGTCAGGCAGGTGAGAGAACTATTATTCCCATTATACATATCATTATTATTATTATTACTTGAGGAAACAAGGTTAAGTTACTCAACCTATCTCCCAAAAGAGACAGAGAGTGTTAGAAAGAGCACCTGAGCTCAGATATTAGGGAGCAGGGTTTTCTGATCTGTTTTGAGACCACTTCATCATGCCTCATGTCTGGGCAACATCACTGGTAACCGTCATAATTACGTACTTCATTAAATGCAGGCATAGCAAAGCACGGCAGGATTCTTTGTCTGAGATCGACTACATTTTTTCTGGTGTTTTTTTTTTTTTATAAAGGACCATAACCAACCAGCCTGCTCCATGCTGTTTGCATGAGTCATCCAGACTCATCGGGCTTGTGAAATGACTTACTGACTTGGCTGCTTCAATTTCACGTGCTTCATTATATGGGCATTATTTGCCAGCCAAGCAATTGTTGCACTCAAGTTTCTGCATCTTCAAGGTAAGGAAGACACACAGGAAGGCTATTTAACCACCATGGAAAAGAAAGAAATTACAATAACAGAGCCTATTTGTTGAATCATTTTGATTCCTTGATAGTGCAAAAGAATTTCTGCCTCATCAGACTATTTACAAGTCTACCTCTCAAGCTTATCTGAAGTTATTGGCATCTGATGCCATGTGAACATGATTGTAAGAACTAATTCCACTCCTCCCAGCTTCAGTGTCTAGTTTGGATTTAGGACCATGCCCAGGGATCTTGCATAACTATTGGCAACAGCTAATGACATTAATCATATGAGGTAGGTAGAGGAGGTAAACAAAGATAAAGGCATAACAGTTGCCCAAGTGAAGGAGGTCTTATATTAATTAGTCCCATACCACAAAGTAACCTTATCAAGCTGTAGGATGACCTATAAGCTACTTAAGCTCACACTTGTTGTGTAATGATGATACAGTGGGCAGAAAGTCACCAGCTGCCTCCTTGTTGGAGAGTATCTTCTCTGGGGCACCTGCCAAAAAAAACATTATGCAGCAGGATTAAAATGCTTTTTAATTATTCGCCAAAGGTCAACATGACAGTGTAGCCATTAAGTATATACATACACACACAGACATACATAACTTTATTCCTATAGAATTAAAAACATGAGAAATTGGATATTGGCACACCTGTATTCTATAAGGATGAGGAGTGAACTTCAAAAGGTTGGTTCGAGTTTCATGAAAATACTCCAAGCCTTTGAGGTAAAATTCATCTGCCCTAACTTGGATGTCTTAAAACTAAACAACTAAGTCTGAGCTCGTCACCCCAAGCTCCCTTCATGAAGAGAAATGGGCACCTCCAAAGCGTGATTCATCTTATCCCATCATAAGTGTCTGAGATAAGTTGAATGACTCACTCCCTGGAGGTGCCCACTTGTCTGTTGACTCCGGAGTGAGCCTAGCTCAAATTTAGATATTTAACTTTTTGAAACATAACATTAGGTGAGATGAATCCCACACTTGCATCCTCTACTCAGACTTTGTTCAAACCCTTTTGCAGTCAATTGATGCTGACAGGGAAAATGTAGAACAGCATCAATGGGTATTTGGGGGTCTTTTGCTACTTTTCTCCCTAGGTAGGACAGAGTTTCAGAAATAAAATGGTACAAGAATAGGAAGGAAAAAAATACTTTCTCCTTCACAAGATTCAGGCGGAGTTTGTGGCATTCTGTAATTTAATAAAATAGGGACTTGCTGTCAGGACACTCTTCCTTCAATATTTCTTTACTGAACCACAATATAGAGACCTCTATTTTGGCAGGTGGGTAATGTCTTTGACTGCAGGAAGATCACACGGCCGGTGAAAGTTGAATACATACATAAACATTTTTGGGATCAGGCACATATAAATTAATTAGAATTACGTATTTAAATGCCTTTGTTGATCTTGGCCTTTGTTCATAACCTTCCTCAGCTGAGGCTTGGGTCCGTAACCTTCACAGAACATGATACCAAACTTACATTTTCCATTTGGAAGGGCGATACTGAGGATGGAGGGGAGAGGGAAGCAAGGCAGGTTTACAGTTTTGGCTGGACAGTGTGATCATGATTTTATTGGCAAGATTTTTAGATTGTTCCTGAGATATTGCTATTTATGTAAAATTGCTAGAGACTATTTATTTCAGGGAAAAAAAACCAAACAAAACAAAACAGTGGTAAGTATTTGCCAGGGGAAGTCTGAGCTTTGAAAGGAGATGAGGGTACTTTTTGCATTTCTATGCATTTATTTGCATAAATACTGAGAAACTGGAGGGGGGAACAACGACTTTCAGACTATTTCTCCTCAAGCTGCTAAATCACTTATGAATCTGCTTTAACTGTAATAAACTTCAGCTGAATAGAATCAGCTTTGTGTAAACTTTTCATGTAAAGACTATCTTTCTGTTCTATGTTTGCACAGAACTTAGAGCAAAAAAATAATAAAAACAAAAGCATAGTCACAAAAAAAAATATTTTCTGTGCCCAAATCTATGGAAAGAAGAGAATCCATAATAATTCACCCAGCTTCATCTCATGGCAAACCCTTTCCTTCACACTTCAGAAGAATTAGGTCTTACAATGGGACCTCCACTACCACTTATATCTCACTTTTAAAATGAGAACTTCAAGGCCAGTGGAAAGCAACAACATAAAAGTAACCAATTCTTGTTAATGTAGCCTGGAATAGTGGGTGGGCCGTCTGTCAGGTGAGAAAAGGCAAGCTGCAAAGCAAATACCTGAGGTGACTTCTGCTTGTTTGAGTCTATTACCCTTAGGGCTGTGTTCTTTTGGCTAGGGATATCTGTTGATCTTACCTCTTAACAGTAATTATGCCAGACAGCTTTTTGGCTTTCAGTACTGCTCCATAGGTAACATAAATCATACAAATTATTACCACAATACTAAACTATAATTACCCACAGACCCTGACATGCCAAAAGGTGTATTAATTTGATAATATAATAAATACTTTACTGCATAAAACTGTAATTATTACTTCAAAATTGACACTTATACCAGATTGATTTTTTTTTTCCCAGCAGGCAACTCAACCATACATTGACCAATACCAGAAATGCTATTTAAATTCAGTGAGTGACATTAAAATGTAATTTGGTAGCATGTGGAAGGCCTTTCTTAAAGGAAAATGTCACTAGAGTTAGTTTGCTTTTTTGGAGATTATAATTCCACAAAGCAATAAATTACTCAGTAGTTCAAGAGGATAAACGTAACTGACAAATAGCCCAGGAAATGGGAACAATATCAACAAACCATATGAAATACTACCAACAGGGAAAATAAATAGGATCAACATAAAAACCCACCCTTGTTTATGTTGCTTCAAATGCTATTGGGAAAAATAAGTGACTGTCACTGTAGAAGAAAATTCTACTTTATTTGCATGAAAGGACTGACAAACCATATCTGTGGGAAAGACCGACGTCCTAGTTCTGCAACGGCATGGGTGTGGACAACCCCTGGCACAGCTCCCGGCTTGGTTTTGTTCAGTGACTGCCTAATGCAAAATACATAAATAAGCCTGGGAACAGAGGTCATAATCCAGACCTGCCCCTTCTCAGCTAGGCAGCCTAACTGAGCCTGGACCAAGTCAGGCTCCCGTTCCCCGTTTTCTTTACATTTTTATTCTTCCCCATTGTCCATATAAACTTGTGTGAAGTGAGTCTTATATGTACAAAGCTTCTTAAACTCAGGGAAGAAATGATATTGCTTCTCCCTCCATCTCATGGGCCGTTTTGACTGCTGGTAACTGTGCAGAAATCGGTCATAGAATCATAGAATCATATACACCTCAGTTGTGTTATACTGAAATGACACATACTGAGTGGTTTGTGACAGTCTCAGGTTTAGTTTGTTATTGTTATTAGTATTTTTAAAAGTGTAGCTAATGATGGAAATCTTCATAAGTATTTGTTTCTAGTTTTTCTTTAACAAGCTGAATGCCAGTGATTTTTCATGTTCTTCCCTCATGTTTCCTCCCATTCATACTTTGGCTTGCAAAAAGAGGAAAAAAAAGTATCAAAGGAAAAGGGAATATCAAATTTATTTCAAGTTTTCGTTCCTGGGTGGTATTGTTATCATTTAACTTCATGTATTTACACTTAGATGTTTGAGTATGAAGCAGTTGCCATAGGCATTACTCTGTATTCAAAGGACAGCTATAGGCAACCTTGGAAAAGGTAGCAGCTAAATCAGAGGATCTTCCTTCTGCAGGTGCTTCCACTAGGAAAAAGGGAGTCTACAATGATTAGCTCAGCATCAGAGCAAATGAGTCTCATCCAGCACCTCTGTTTTTTTTCCATTAGCAAAGTAGAAATAAAGGAAGGGGGAGAATTGCTCAGAAAGAAGAAATGAAGAACAGGGGAGAAAGGAAGGGGAAAAATATTAAAATATTAATATTAAAACCCTGAAATTTTCTCTGTTTCTCTTCTTCAATAAAAAATAAAAATGTAAATGCATTTGTTGAAAAAGCTTAAAATGTGCCCATTAAACATATTGCCATTTGTTTTACAATACTTAAAAAAGAATTAACTATAAAAATTTTATCGGGGGAAGGATAGTTTTGGTATCTAAAACATTTGCAGAAAACCTCATTTCAATACCCTTCTCCCATACAGACTTCTATTGAGAAGGGATTCATCCTCTATCTACCCACCTGTAACATAAGTATATTGTCAGATCTGAGGGATGTTGGGAAGATACATATTTTGAAGTTTCCTCATTATGAGACCTGAGACCGTAGGAAATAGTGAAAATGTCCTGATTCTGGTCTATGTAAATGTTTATTCAACTTCTGCATAAACAGTCTTAACAAGGTGAGTTCCTGGGTTCTCCTTAAGGGTCAGAGAGAATGTCTGTTGTGCAGCTTTTTCATTACCTTTAGCAGTTGCTCTTCCACTGATCAAATTGAACGAGGCAAATAAATAGGTCAATGAAACTGCTTGGCAAGCACTCTTTGTCTGACCTCCTACATGCATTATATAAGGCTGTATTGATATGGTTCTCCTCAATCACCTATTAGAAATCTATTAGTGGCTTTGGCAGAGCTTCTGGTGACTTTCATCCTGGTAAGACAGAGAGGGAACCATTTCTCCTATATGGGGAGAGCAGGAAGATGAGCTTTCCACAAAACATCACTATTTTCAGTGAAACATGTGCTGAAAAATCACTAGACTGATGCTCAGATCTGGACAGAATTATTGGCCAAAACTGAAAAAAAAAAAAAAAAAGGCGGGGGGGAAAGAAAAAAAAAAAGAGAAATCCAAAGTAAGTGAGAATTTGGTGCAGAAGATGTGAAAGAGTCTGTTCAAATACCTTGTCTAACTTGGGAAAAAATCAGAACCTAAACCTGAAGGCATGAAGACTACCTTAGTTAACTTCTTAGAGAACAGCTTCTGCACACTGTCCAAGGACAGCCTAGAGGTGAATTTCTTTCTAATAATTTTCCAAATTGTAGGGTAGATGAATGTGCCTTTTTAATGGAATTTTTTATTCCTTCTGCCCAGAGATATTCTTGATCTCAGCAAATTGCTTCTTTGAATGTGCATGCTGACAGTAAATATGACAAGTTACAGAAAGTCTTACCCTATTTACCTATCTGTCTTAAGTTTTTCCTATGTAAATGATTACAGCTATCATTTTGATGTATCATGTTGTTCGATGGAAATAACAGCTGACATACACAGTTGGAATTTCCTTTTCTTCTTACAGTACTTTGGGGGAAGGAGGGAAGAAAATAAAAAGGTAGTTCTGATTACTTAAATCTTTCCTTTTAATAACGTGGTAGACAGTCAACGATGATGATGTGATTCATTACTTGCCTATAACGTTAATTATACATTATTAGCTGTTTCACAGTATGATAGCTGGCAATTGGTGATATGATTCATAAAGTGCTATTGTTAAGCAAATCTGCAAATCTGTTTGATTTAGGTTAAAAGAAAGGGCGATAGGTCATAAGAAGTAAAAAAAAAAAAAAAAAGGAGAATAAAGAAAAGACACCGACATAATTTGCGGTTCTATTTTTATATGAACAACAAGGTTTACAGTGAAGAGCTGTTGGATACAGTTTCGGTGAGCAAGGATTTTGCAGAGAGATTAGATCAGTTACAAATTGCTAAATCTGATGACTTAGATAAAAATTTAACCAGAGGCTTTGAAAGAGGTAGAACACGTTTCTGTGGAGAAGTGATTGCCCCGTACTTCCGAGATAGAGCTAATCACAGAAGGCCGCACTGACTGTACCCGCAGTAAAAACTGAAAAGGGAAGAAAACGTTCATTTGAGAGAGGAGATCACTTTCTCGTGTAGCAGACTGAAAACTACACTTCACTTTGCAAATGCACCCTATAATTTGGGGAACCTCCAGAAACCAGTCCCACAAGTGTACTCTAGTGTGCTCCCTTCCAATGTAGCTCTATCAGATCTGTGTTACCAGCTGAATAAATTGAATGAAACAATTATTTCCTCCTCCACAGTCTTTGTAAGGTTCCAAAAACCTTTTCCCATTTCCACAAAAAAACCACCAACCTTAACCAACCACTTAAAAAACCCAAAGACAACAGATTTTGCCCAGAGATAGCAAATACTCTCAAGGTTAAACATTCATTCCAGACTGGTTCATATCTGCACTTTATCTGAGCTAAGAAAGGGAATTGAACCTTCCTCTTCCTTGCTTCAGCAAGCAGTGACTTGTTCAGAGTGGACCTCATTCTTTCACTCACGTAAGTCAAATATGAGCTATAGATCTGAACACCTGTTTCCCAATAAAGGTACTGCCCATACAGGCCCATTTCACAAACTGATTTCAATTTTTAGAAGTACTACCTGCATGGAAAATAGAAATTTTTTCTTTCAGTTCAACAAACAGTTTTCAATTCAACAATTCAAACGAACAGTTTTTCTTTAATAATTTTAATATCCCTTTAACTCCTAGGGGAGTTAAGATTGAAGTCATTGCACCTTGTTCTCAAAGGGGTTTATGTCTTCTTCCAGATAACCTCCAAAGACGTAACATAAATGTCACCTACCACACAGTTCTCTGATCCATTTCCTCATACTCAGCTCTTCTGTGCAGTGACAAGCCTTATCCCAATTCATGCAGAGAAAGAAAAGTGACGTGTTTTCAGAACTTCAATTGCATTAAAATACATGACCTAGAAATACTTAATGGAAACCTTTAAGATCATTTGCTGCTATGTCTTATTTCTTAAGGCAATGGTTTTGTGGGACAAAGATAGGCCTTGGAGCTAGGAATTCTTGAGTACTGTCTCCAGCACTGGCTTGACTGTCTATTGCCTACATATCACAGTGATTGGGTGATTTATTTATAAAACATAGATTAGATTAGCTCAAACAAGATTAAATTAGATAGAACAAGTCACTTAAACTCTCACTGTCTATTTCCTCATCCATAAAACAGCGATATCTATATTTACCTATTACACACGGTGACTGTGAGGATTACTTAATCTCCCTAAAGAATTATCATGATTATCATTAATCTGGAACACACGAAACAAGTCCCGATAAGGAAACAAGCTTGTGAATCAGCTGAGGTGGAGTAAAGGTACCAAAGCAATTCTTCTGCTGATAAGATAGTTAAGCATTCTTGATAAAGGTTTTGCGATGGCTTCATCTTACATTAGGCATCTAAAAATGTAAAAATGTAATGTTTAATGTAAGATAGTTGTCTAAATTCCCCCTGTAATCCAAATGTGTGTAGACGGACATCGTGCATTAAATTACTCAATCACCTCATGATTCTGGGATGAATCACCCTATGGATTCTCTTCATTATCTGCAGAGGGAGCCTAGACAGCTAGACAAGATGTATTTTAGATAGTTAACATTATGTGAGACTAAATTGAAGGATTTAGTAACTTGCTTGAAAGACTACAGCCAGATGTCATGTTCTGCCCTCACGGGAGTGGAGTAAAATAACAGTCAACGCCAGTCTGCCCCCAAGTGCTTGTCACCACCTTCCCGCACCCTAAAAATTTACCATCCCTTTTGAATAGTCAACAAGACCACACGATAGTTTTGGTCATTTGAATGACCAAATGTCATTTGAAATTTTTGTTAATTAAGGTACAAAAAATTATCACAATATCACCAAGTATCGCAGCATGGTTAATATTTTGTACAAGCACCCCCTATATTTGTGGGTGGGGAGGGACAGAGAGGAAGGGGTTAGGAAAAATCTGTGTTTCCTAGCTGATCTGTTCTTTTGGGAAGGAGTAGGACTTGTCCCTGGAAGAAGTAATTCCATTTTGGAACCTTTAGCACAGCACGTCATTAGGACTCATTTCTTCCCTCTGGAATTCCTTTGCCACTCCACAATGGAATGAAGGTCCTCTTATACGACTTCCCACCCCAGCTCTTTTCTGAAGACTTATACCCCCTCCCCCTTCAGAGAACAACTCTGTTTTGTCCCATTGTTAACCTAAGGGCAGAAGATCTTGCCTCCATCAAGAGGAAGAAGGACCATCTCTGACTTTGACTCAGGACACAGGGTGACCAAAGGACATAGGAAAAAAGGTGGAAGATGTAAGGCCGTGGTGGGCACAGACATGGAGCGGGGCTGGGACGAGCTTTGTTGCACAGATTGAGTCATGGTTGGACACAGGTTAGTGTCACATATACTATAATTATACCAGTGCCTGGTTGCTGGTGCATAGTTTGGCATCACACACATGTAGAGCTACAGTACAGTCTTGGTCCTGCTACATCATATGGTACCTGGTTTGCTTAAAAGCAAGAATCTTCCAGAACACACTAACAAAACCTGATCAGGCAGCAGCTGTCCTGACGGCAAGTTTTGTGTGCATGTTGAGGGTGAGGAGTGAGAAATACCTTCTTAGTGCTGCAAGGGAGGAGGCTGGAAGAAAAGAGTGAAAATAAGCAGGTGGGAACAGGCTAAAACTTACCGCCCCTTAGCAAGGCTCAGCTGCAGAAAGGCTTTTAGGTTAGATCTAAAGCTTTTCTGAGTCAATAGGAAAGCTGCTATTGATGTAAATCAAAATACGTGGGTGAAGATTATTGGAAAGGAAAGTTCCTCATGAAGAAAAAAAATGCAAAAAACCTACCAATATATATTTATGCACTGAGAAGCAGTTTAAAAACTACTGTTTGTACTTAAGAACAATGACAAAAAGACTAATAGGATTGAGCAGACTTTTAGAAGTTTTAGAAATCAAAACATGGCTGGCCTTTAATTTGCTATAATCTTAGAATAGGGCGGGGGGAAACTTTCTAATCCTGAACTATCTCTTTGTTTTTCTTAGAAAAAGGAAAACTATTTCAGATAAAAAAGAAACCACCCTGAAAAGCCATCTGGAACCTTACATTAATCCAGACTACCTGTGAGTAAGATCTGCAAAGAAGGGTCTGCCTTCACTTGTGTCTTGTACTGAACTAAGCATGCTGTCAGCACTTAATAAATAATGTTAATAATAATACTTATTTTCACACACCCCTTCACTTCTTGGTGCTGGCTGGGACTGGAAAGAGCAGAGCATTTCCAAACGGAAACAGAGAGCACTAAAAATTACATTTTAAAAACAAAAACAAAACAAAACCAAACAAACTGAGGCTGCGCTGAAGTTTTCAGTCCTTCAGTCCAACTTTGAAAACTCATTAGGGGTAGATAGTTCAGATAAGGTATGAATCCAGATGTTTCTGTGTTTATCTTCAGCAATACTGAGTCCAACATTTTACTAAAAAAAAATGGCTAGACTCCTAAATCTGAATTCAAACATGTAAGAAAATGCCTTGATGGGTAAGAGCATGAACACATGCAGCTTTTCTTGACGTTAATGAGATGTTCAAGGTACTTAACACTTTTGAAAATCAGGCCACAATTCAGCAAAGCATTTCAACATGTGTTTAACATTAAACACATATTTAATCAGATTAAAGCATATACTTAAGCACATTCCTGAACCAAGATCAATTTAAACATGTGCTTATGATCATTGCTAAATAAGGTTCTCACTTAAGTTTCTAAATAAGGGTTTGGGAGCCTAAATTTAGGTTTTAATTTTATAAAATCTTCAGTCTGTTTTGAATGAAATAAAAATTTACGTGAAAGGGAAAACATTTAATACCCTTATTTATTTGGCTTATCACATTCATCAGTGCTTGACACCAACCAGGTAACCAGAAATTTAAGTCACTTAAGGAGAAGTAAAACTATATATTGTTGAAAAATACAGATCTTTCATATGAGATCCAATTTTGGTTCCTTAGAAGAGTTTTATGTCAGATATTTTGACTCAGTATTGTCCAAAATTAGAGATGCAAATGAAATGACACTGTTTTCTCTGATTTTATCCAGTGTTTCTGTTGATAACATTGGCACAAGGAATAAAAGGATTTTTTCCTCTCTCCTTCATTTTTTTTTTATTCTAGTTTTTCTCTTTCTTTAATTTCTCATTTTTTTTTACTTAATTTTTCTTGCTCTGTAACAGAACAAGCTACATTCTGTCCCTTCTTCTTAACACCCCTGCATATATTTGAGTTTCCATCAACCACCCATCAATCTACCAGTTGTGCAATTACATGTGCTAAGACAAAGGCAGTGTTGAATGCCACCATTTTGATTAGGATAATAGTGACTCATTGGGACAGCGGCAATTCAGAGCGTGTCTATGCACACATTTGCATGAATGTAAGTCAGCCAAAGCAGCGTACAGGCACATAAATAAGATTGAACAAGAAGGGTGAATTTGCAGTTTGTTAGAGGCTAGACACACACTGTCAGGCCAGAGGGGAACCGTCCCCCCTCCATCCTCTCTGTCATTCCTGCGAGGCAGAGGACTGCAGTCCAAGCTACGGGATAGTCCTTGCCCAAATGTCTTCCCCTTTTCTCCCGTTCACATTGGACATATACCAAGTCCTGCATTTAATACGTGCATGTTTTCACCCTGCATTAAAGGGGGCAGTAACTGGAGGTAGGTTATCTCTTGATGAAAATTAAAATTTTTGGTGCTGAGGGGTAAGTGCACTAGCAGGTACTGTTTAATCATTTGCAAGCTGTACATTCATTTTCTAGTTTGTACCATGATAACTTGTGTGCACATTCCTAGCCTTGGTTAACCTGGAGCAAATCCCTGTGTGGACACACTAATTTCAGTTTTAGAGTGGCTTATCTCAGTTTATCGTAAACTTGTTCTGAATCAGCTTATGCAGAACTGAAATAAGCTTAATTTAAAATTGAAATAAAAGGATTAGGATAAATGAAATCGGTGTAAAATCACACCTTTATTTAAGCCAATACAACTCTGTATGCAGATAAAACCCTAGGCCATGTGTGTTTATTTAAAAGTGAGTGTTAGAGAAAATAGAAAAAGACAATGAATGGGGTAAATATTTCCAACCCCTGTTGAGAGGATATTAGTAACAACAAAGAGTTAAAAATAATGCTATTTGAAAAGAACTATTTTAAAATTGCCTAATCTCCATGGTTCAGAGCCTCTCCCATTCAGCCACATTAGACAGCAAGACCCTGCAGGCACTTAATAATACTTTTATATAGTAGCACTTTACATCTTCACTGTGCTGTAAAAGCATTAACTAATTAATCTTCACAACAGCCATCTGAGGTTGAGAAGTGAGGACTAATATCCCTTTCTAAAGATAAAGGAGATAAAATACCAGGCTTGTCAAGGGCCCCTGTTCCTGAGTATTACGTGATTTGCTCTGCAAGTGAGAAGGCCTCTGACACCGTATATCCAAATATGATGGGATAAAGTTTAACACCCAGAGCTGGAGCTCCCTCCCTCCCATATGACAGGCTGCTGTTGAAAGTTTGGCTTCAGGAGATAGGTTTTGCAGATTCCAAACCAAGAAGGCCCTTAAGCATATGCTTAACATGAAATGTAATAGCATGGGGAAGCCAATGGTCTCCTTTGAAAAATACGTATGCAGTTCAGTGCTTTGGTTGCTCAAGTCCAGAGGGATAGATTTCTAAAGAGGCATAAATGCCTAAGACCTACTGGGGACATGACAAGACAAAACTCCAGGCTCCTGGGCCTTGATTTCCAGAGCCTGACTAGAAACTCAGAAATTCCTGATACACGTTTTAGCTCACAGAATTTGGACCCTATGGACTCAAATGGAGGGGTTAAGATTAGGGATGTATTCATAGAGGCCACCAGTCCCCTAGGAAGGCCAGGCCCTTTAAGTCAGTGGAGATGTTCTCAATTACCTTGAGGAATCCTGGCCTGAACCATCCTCTGGTGCAAGCAGTCACTGAGCCTGCCCCAGTCTCTACAACATGCAGGGTCTCATAAAACAGTGAATAAAACAGTGAATTTTCTTAAGCTAGTGCGTGGCATTTAGAATCATAAAATCATAGAACCTTTTTAGGTTGGAAAAGACCTTTAAGATCATTGAGTCCAACCGTTAACCTAACACTGCCAAGTCTACCACTAAACGATGTCCCTAAGCACCATATCTATGCGTCTTTCAAATACCTCCAGGGATGGTGATTCGACTACTTCCCTGGGCAGCCTGTTCCAATGCTTGACAACACTTCTGGTGAAAAAATTTTTCCTAATACCCAGTTTGAACCTCCTCTGGCAAAACTTGAGGTCATTTCCTCTTGTCCTATCACTTGTTTCTTGGAAGAAGAGACCAACCCCCACCTCGCTACAACCTCCTTTCAGGTAGCTGTAGGTAGCTTCCTTTACTTCAGGCGACCCCCAGCTCCCTCAGGTGCTCCTCATAAGACTTGTGCTCCAGACCCTTCACCAGCTTCGTTGCCCTTCTCTGGACATACTCCAGCACCTCAATCTCTTTCTTGTAGTGAGGGACCCCAAACTGGGCACGTAAGGTTTGGCCTCACCAGTGCTGAGTACAGGAAGACGATCACTTCCTTAGTCCTGCTGACCACAGTATTTCTGATAAAAATCAAGATGCTGTTGGCCTTTTTGGCCACCTGTGCACACTGCTGGTTCATATTCAGCCAGCTGTCAACCACCACCCCAAGGTCCCTTCCCACATGGAAGCTCTCCAGCCTCTCTCCCCCAAGCCTGTAACGTTGCATGGGATTGTTGCAACCCAAGTGCAGGACCCAGCAATTTCTTCACTTCTGCATCAAAAAATTTCCCTGAACTCCCTGGAAGGGCTTATTTCCCTTTTTGTGTTTCAGTTAAGGGAATGGGGCGTTGTCACCACTAGACTGCATCTGTTTCAAACTTTAACAGATGATGCTTCAGAACCACACCTTCATGAGGTTCCCTTAGCTCAACTGTAAAACTAAGCAGATTGAATCTCTGGTCTATTATGACAGATACACCTCACTGGCCTTTGGTCACCTAAATGCTAGGTGTTAAGTCAAAAATATTTGGTTATGCTTCCTTTCTTGTCCTTCAAGACACATGGCATCTCCAAGAGGATTAAGCCCAATTGAAGTCACCACCTAGATAGCCAGCAAAGTGCCTCTCTCACACTCTCTCACTCCTATAGAGGCACTTCGGACACCTAGTTTAGACTAAATATTCAAGTTTAAGACAGCTAAAATTAGATCAGGCAAATGTGCTTGTGAAGCATATACGATTCTGTGTTATAGAAGGCTAAAGAAATCCTGATAAACTGACATGGTGGTTTCCGATGTTGATTCTGGTGAGAGTAAATGGTTGTGTGGTTAAGTATTTCCCGATGTCAGTTGGAGTAGGACTGACATGAAAACTTGCTCCTCTTGGAAACAAGCAGGTATCCAAATTATATCACACAACCTCAGTTTAATCTTGGCATATTATTCAGTTATTGCTCTGTGAACTTCCTCCAAATAAATAAAATAAATAATAAAATAATAAAATACTATTTTAAAACACATTTTAGATAACAAGTCCTTTTTCATATTAGTTTAATACAACAGGAACATCTTGTCTAGCAAAATGAAGGTGGTTGAGAAGGAGAGCTCTGATCACGTTCTAGCACGCCAAGTTGAGATTTTGGCTGGCACTAACAAGCATTGCAACATTTATTAATACATTACTTGGGAAATTGTCTCACCCAATTTCTTCGGGCAGCACCTCACTCATTGCTACACGTTTGGAGAATAAGTTAAAGATGCCTCATGTTATTTCAAAGTCTTAGTCACTGTTTGGGTGTGGGCACTCCTTAGCCTGGGCTTCAGAAATTGAAAATAAATGAGAGGTGGAGATACAGAAACTATTCTCATCAAAACCAGAGTGAAATGAAGAAGCAGAAAGATGAACCCTCGAGTAATTTATTAAAAAAAAAATAAAAAAAAAGTTGTCTCCTTAATTCAGAGGGTAAAAAAGAATCTACATTGGATACTGAAAATACTGGATATGTGATGCATATAATTTTTTTTTCTGATGTTCGTCTGGTGCGTCTTCTTCTTTTACCGGGATCCAATGGATCTGCGAACATTTCATCCAAGCCACTACCTCTTCTTGACGGGCTGCAAGCATTTCTGATGGTTCACAGTCTTGACTCACAATATCTTAGTGTAGGACAAATATGGTGGTTCCTGCCTTTCTTTCCTCCTCATCACTCTCTGAGGATATCCCCCAAGGACAAGCCGTTCATACTCCACCACAGTTTACTGCAGAGCATATTAACATAATCCAGCAGCACCTTCATGTTCTATTAATAAGCCAGGTCACAAATGGAGGCTCTGTAAGCATCTGAGATCTCCTTGAAACATTGCTGAGGACCATGAAAAAAGTGTCAGGTGGACAGATTTGAACAGGACCCACTGCAGCAGTTCCAAGTAATACTCACCTGTAAGTCTAAGTCCTCCCTGTCCCCACCCTGGGTTTTAGATTCCGGATGACTGATATCTTGTTTGAGGAAGAGGAGGCTGAGGGGAGACCTCATCACTCTCTACAACTACTTGAAAGGACGTTGTAGAGAGGCTGGTGCTGGTCTCTTCTCACAGGTAATTAGCGATAGAACAAGAGGGAACGGCTTCAAGCTGCAGCAGGGTAGGTTTAGGCTGGACGTTAGGAAAAAATTCTTCCCAGAAAGAGTGGTCAGACACTGGAATAGGCTGCCCAGGGAGGTGGTGGAGTCACCATCCCTGGATGTGTTTGAGACTCGTTTAGATGTGGTGTTAAGGGATATGGCGTAAGGGAGAACTTTGTAGAGTGGAGTTGGTGGTTGGACTCGATGATCCCAAGGGTCTTTCCCAACCTAAATGATTCTATGATCCTTTACTGTGACGACAGTTATGAGACACAATATAAAAATAGCCAAGGCAAACTTAATAGCCTGAGTTACACAGAATATCAGACCCTTGTTCTCAATTCCCCTATGTCTCTTAATGTTTAACGAATCTATATTTTTTCTATGGGATTTCACAATATCAAGAAGATTCTGGGACTCTGTTAGCAAACTAAATTGAGTACGTGCAGAAATTATATTCTAACAGTAAAAAGAACCTTAATAGGTAAAAATATAAAAATAATGAAATTGGCTTTCTATAGTCAAACAATGGAGTATGTTAATTGCAAAGCTAGACTTAGTTTAGGCTAGTCCATATTAAAAATAAACGAAAAAAAATACAGACACTGATAATTTAGCATGAAGGCAAAAATACTGCTGAAAGAATACTGTAATGGAGTATAGTTAATTCCTTTCAATTCTTTTTCATGGTTCTTAAGGATAGGTCAGACTAAATATTAAATCCACAAGAGATTTATTGCTTCTTTGGAAAATCAATATGCCATGAATCAACATTAACATGAACTTTGGACATTCTCTGTGTTTTCTTTCCTAGCAAATTTTTTTGTAAGTCTGACAGTATCTGCAGGGATTTTGACCACGACTCATGAAAAACTGTATTTAGCATCATGCCAGCTAATTGTGATTAATACTTGGATTTAACTAGGTTTTAACTAGGCTGCATAGGGAAGAGTGTGGCCAGTAGGTCGAAGGAGGTCATTCTCCCCCTCTACTCTGCACTGGTGAGGCCACAACTGGAATACTCTGTCCAGTTTTGGGCTCCCCAGTTCAAGAGGGACAGGGAACTGCTGGAGCGGGTCCAGCATAGGGCAACTAAGATGATTGAGGGACTGGAGCATCTCCCTTATGAGGAAAGGCTAAAAGAGCTGGGACTCTTTAGCCTGGAGAAGAGAAGGCTGAGGGGGGACCTTATTATGGCATACAAGTATCTAAAGGGTGGGTTGAAGGAGGATGGTGCCAGACTCTTTTCGTTGGTTCCCAGTGACAGGACAAGGGGCAATGGGCACAAGTTGGAACATAGGAAGTTCTGTTCAAATACACGGAAAAACTTCTTTACGGTGAGGGTGACAGAGCACTGGAACAGGCTGCCCAGGGAGGTTGTGGAGTCCCCTTCTCTGTAGATTTTCTAGACTCGCCTGGATGCAGTCCTGAGTAATGTGCTCTAGGCAATCCTGCTTTAGCAGGGGACTTGGACTAAATGATCTCTAGAGGTCCATTCCAACTCTGAAGATTCTGTGATTCTGTGAAGCAGGTGAGATCTGAGAACATTCTTAAGCAAGGTGGAGAATCGAGACCTAAGCCTTGAATGCAACTGAGCTTGGTCTAAACTGACTTGAAGTCACAGTCAACATTGTGCAAGTGACTCAGACTTCACCAACATGTTAAACACAGCCAACATTTGTAATGGAGACTGCCCCACCTGCCCAGCCTTTGCTAATATTGCAGATAATTATATGTCATCAATATTACCACCCTCCTTTTCTGGTATCTCCCTTTTCATCTGCTCTTTCCCTCTGTTGCCATCGCTGATTGAAATTTGCTTAGAAGCTAATGGAATGTAGGTTGGGTTCGTGTTGAATTCCTCAGCATTTCATACAAGGTTGGCATATGTTGTTAGCCTGTTTGGACTGAAAGTCAGGAGATTTGGGCACTATTTCCCCTTGAATACTACCTGCCTGCCTGAAGAACCTTAAGTCTGGTTTTGGTTTTGTTTGGTTGGGTTGGTTTTTGTCCCCTGAAAAACCCACAGTCCTCTGTCAGACGTCTGCTCAGCACAAGGCCTCAGTAGAGGTTATTCTGCTCCAAATACAGACACCTAAATTTAGAGGTATAATTATGTACACATAGACTTAGTTGCCCACACAGGCATTTAGTGCTATTTGAGATATTGTGGCATGGCTGAGATATGTTTGTAGGCCTTGCATATTTGATCCAGGACTTATAGGAGACCCTCAGGCCCTCTCAGGCCCTTCCTGATGCCCTAGGGTATCATGAATAACAGTAGAAGTCCATGGTTAAGCAGCTGGAACACATGCTTACATTTGGTCAGTTGGATCACTCTCATACGGACAAAAAATAGGAGTTTAAACACCAGTTGGTATAGACACCTACCTGGAAGGAGACACCTTAACTTGGGTATCTGAGCCTGGTGTTAAGATATTCTTCATCTGAGCTTGTTTCTGTTACTTAAATGAAAATGTTTTGAGATATACAAGGGTATACCACTGTTCCAGCTGATATGTCAGTCAGGTGATGGTCTCCCACAGATCAGCTCACATATCTGCTGTTCATCTGCCATCCACCTTGAATACTCTAGCACATCTCAAATAGCAGTAGATACCTGTGTTTAGGTGACAGAACAGTGTCCTTTCTGTCTTCAAGGTCCAACTGCCACACTGCAGCTTTTCTGTCCTTCGGCCTTCCTCATCTTTTCCACATGGGGTATCAACCTATACAACATCTGTCCTTGTTTCTCCACCACAAGGCTGGGAGGTGTTACAGACCCTAGGTAAGACTCATGTAGCCCACAGGCTTTTTTAACATGCTGCAGGTGAGTGCTCTACAAATTGGCTCCTGTGGGAAGGGGCCGGGTCTTTGATTTTTCTTATCAGAGGTAATGCATTGCAACCCTGCAAGCCTGATGAGGTTCCTGCAATAATCTCACTGTTGTATCTTGTTATACAGAAATGAATCATGTTTAGGAACAGATTTACTTGCAGGTGGAGTGAACAGGGAGGAAGGGAGAACAGTGAGATATTTAGCTTTTCCAACTGACATCTCTTACTCGCCCACCACAACATCGATTCCACTCATGTTCCTAATCCAGTGCAACACCAAAGCTTTCAGTCCCCTCAGACAGATGCAGGGAGCTAGGAAAAAGCTCCTTATACAACAAACGCAAAGGATCTGTCAGGGGAGCTGGAGTTGGAAGTTCGGCCTCCTTCCAGTGGCAGCGTTGGCCATCTCATACCCACCTGAAACACTCCCTTTTCTATATATTCTTTTTTCTGATTGTGAACCACACAAAACTGGTCCAGGGTTAACAAACCGATTATGAAACAGTTATTGGCTCAAACTGGAACTAAACAGGAACAATTTCAGTTGCAGCTAAATACTAACTAGAATGGAATTGAAAAATTCTTTGCAAAGCTGTCTAGGGCAGAGCTTACCTCTTACCACTGAAATGCAAAGTCATACAATTGGCCTTCCAGGTGTGTCTACATTGCAAGTAATGGTAAAAATAATAAGTAAAATGATGCTGATGTTGCTGATGACAATATAATAATAATAATAGAAGATATGATTAGGTTAATTTTGAAAAGACCCACTGCCTGAAAATACAGAGCATGACATTCAGGTATCATTTTTCTTTTTAAATGTAATTCAACATTATTATAATTACTATTGACTTTTTGGTTATCCGTCAGCACATGGTGGGTGGAAATAACTTGAGGTGTGACTGATGGAGCTAGTTGTTCTTTTTTTTTCTTTTCTACTTCTTTTTTTTTTTTTTTTTTCTGTTGAATTTCTTGATGTGTATGCTTTTCCACGCAGATGGCACCTTTGGCAACAGCCTTCCTGGCAGGATTTCAGGGCACCATTAATCTATCAAAGCAATGCTAATGAAGTTGGACTCTTAACAGTTTACTCACCATCTGCTTCTAACCGTCATCCTTCCCTGTGCTGTCCCTAATGCTCGTGGAGAATGGGAACACTGAACAGCACTGATTAATGTTTTTAGCCTGGTTCAGCTACTGACTTCCTGTAACACTTTTGCTGAAAAACAGTGTTAAAAAGTCAAAACTAGAGCCATTGAAAAACTCTGCAGGAGCCAAAGGTCATGGTTTAAACCCTCTAAATTCCCTAATTTTGCTTAACCCTGTAGACACCTGTTTCCACCAGTTTCTACCTTTCCTCTAGACAAGTTTAATTAAAAAAGTTATTAAATATAGGATAATCATTCTCAATTTGTCATTTGCATTAAACGTTCCTGGGTTATTGGAAGCCTGAAAAATGGTTTGGGGCTTATTTGCCTAAAACAGTTATCTGTTTTTTCCAGTGATACTAGTTGGTCTAAATAAAGACATTGACTGTCAACAAACCTCACCTCACATTATATCTCCAGACTGGTAGAGTTACCACAGCTACCATTCCAGTAAAATCCCTTACACCTCTGCAGGAGTCTCATGTTGCCAAGGTGCTCCACACCTATTCTCATTCCACTGCGGACTGGATTTGCAAACTAGGTGGTTTCCCCGCCTATCTGGCCCGCAGGACCTAAGCCAGAAGCATTCTCAGAGCACAGAGAAATGCATCCAAGAAAATGAGATTTATAACCCGCTCGCTGACTTCTTTTATTCAAAAGTCTCATGGCTTCATCTGGAACGGGGTAGTCCCAGGTGCAAGTTTCTCTTGTTCCTGAGGGGATTTGAAACCACATATCTGTTTCTCTACCTCCCAGGAGAATACCCTAACCACCAAAAGATAGTCCAGGAGATTGTGGGTCTCACAATCTATTCCAGTGAATCTGTTCCATTTAATTAAATATTCATTGTGCTTATGGAAGAGATAATAACTCTAAGCATAGGCAGAATGGGAAAACTTGGGTTCTAATCCCATATCTAACAGATATGGTCAGCATGATGCACTGGGTTTGTGAAACTAATTTTAGGAGATGCATGCCTTATGCTGTGAGTTTGCCTAGGGAGAATACAGAATCCCTTTGAAGCTGCATACGCCAGTCAGCAGCCAAAGTTAGACACTGCAGCAACGAACACTGCAGTGTTCTAGTCTTTCTGCATCTCTAGTGGCTAATACAACACTACCTGAACTATTTCCTTTTAATTAGAAAAAGCAAACAATAACAACTCCACAATGACGTAACTGTAGATATGTGGTGATTTATTAATAACGATTGCTGCATATGGGCTAAGCAACTGAGGACAGTGAGTAAAACCATTAATTATAACTGCTGCAACATTCATAAGACTAGTCAATGACAGTGACAAATGCAGCATTGCAATTTATGTGATTATCAACAAAATGGTGAGAAAAAATGTTAGAATTCTGAGCCTAACTTATTTTCACCATCAAAACAGAGCAAAGAAAGGGCTTGGCAACGGGTAGTGGAAACATTTGAGGCTCAGAAAAAAGGCTTATAATGAAATATAGATTGGGAAAGAAAGAGGATAAACAAACATGAGGGATATGATAGAGATCATGAAATTGGTTGTTCCCAATTACCCCATTTCATATTACAAGAATAATGAAGCATTCTATGGAACTGGATGGCAAGACATTCAGAGAGGATAAAAGGGAAGACATTTTTTCACAATGGATAATTGACCTGCGGAACTGATTGCCACATGATAACTGCAAGTCCAAGAGCTTAGCAGGTTTTAAAAAGGATTAAACATGTATAGGGATAATTAGTTCATCCATTATTAAACAAGATAAGTTTTATTAGTCACTAGTTACATTAAACAAGATAAAGTAAAGACCTTGTAGGAAACTTTAATTCTTACCCAGTGAGAAATTCCCAATTCTCAACTTTCAATGGTATTTTCAAAAATAAATATTTTTCTATTCCTGTTCCATGGAAAATTTTGAATTTTAGTTCTAAAAAATGTCAGTATGCCCCTGCCTTCTCTTGTCTAATATAACTAGCAAAAAATGCGATTTCATCTTGTCATAAAGATGGATTAGCACTGACATGTCCTGGCTAATAATTGGTGTTTTCACTGAAGTAACTCCTGTAAGATGAAATGGATATGAAGGTTTTTCTCCAGAAAAGCATACAAGAGAGATCAGACATCTTTTCAAAGTGTTCATGAGTGAGATTAATTTAAGTTTCTAGAAGACATTCTATCCTAGGAAAATCACATCCTATTTATTTTTAAGGTGGTTGGATGTCTTGCATTCTAGAATGACAGTGCTCATCAGAGGACTCCACCGATGTGTAAGCAACCACCTTTCTTTCTTAGTCGTTTTGAAAATATTCCTTTTTCTTGGACCAGGTTCCACCCTATGTTTGGAATTTACCAGAAGCATTTCTCTTTAGCTTTCTAGACAATCAGAGGAGAGAGTTGCTAAATCCAGATGGCAGTTTGAAGAATCATGGGATCACATGTCTCCCATTTAGGTTAGAAGGGACTTTTGGAGGTCATCAGGTCACAGCAGGGCCAAGAGTGAAGATAGATCAGGCTTTGTAGGCCTTTTTAGCATCTGAATCACTCTATGGAAGCATAGGTATCTCTCTTCTAATAGAAAACTCTTTGGTGGCAACAGAAGGAACCCACAAGAAGCCTAAATAAACACCTCAGGGTAAATGGGGTAAATCCCAGGCACTGCATTAAATTCTCAGATTTGCTACTTGCCTCCCTCATATCATATCTCTTCCACGCTCCTTGCTCATCCGTCCAAATGTGTCATTCCCAGTAGCTACAGCAAAAGAACTGCCATCTATGATACCCTTACTCTGTCCCCTGCTAACTCTGCAAATATATTTCAGCTTACATTTTTTCCCTTGCCTTCCTTTTCTCTCTCCCTTACACTCAGTTGGTCGCGCGTTTCCCTCCCTTTATCTGACACTGTCTATTGCTCATGGCTGTGGCATATTACTGAAATATGCAAAACAAGTTTGGAAACAACCTGTACCTCAGATGTTCCTTACAAGAAGTACAGTAGTATTGAGAAACCATATTTTCTTTGGTGCTTTTCCTACCAAAGGAACATTTTTTCACAATTTTTCACCTAGGCAATACCTTGCTCAGAGCTCCATGCTAAAGTGGTTAGAACTTTAGCCTGCTTAAAGCGAATGCAGGTATCTCAACACTATACTTGCAACTAACGTGTAGACATACCTTATACACAGTTCTTGATGGCAATCCTGTCAACCATTAATGTCAAAAAAAACCCCAGAATCCAGTTCCAAGAATGTGTGAGATTGACATCAAATTATTTCCTTCATTTGGCTTTTGATTATTGCGCCCTTAGGGGTATTCAGGTACAGGCACATCTTTAAGCTTCACTTCATTTGTCCTGTATTAATAATTTTTTTATGGCAGTCAAGTATGCAATAGATTACTGGAGCACTGCGTGTTTTTGAATGTATTTTTCTCCACATCACTCCAATGAGGAAATCAAGTACATTCATTCCCATTTTCCAGATTGGGAATTGAAACACAGAATGGAAAAACAACTCATGGAAGAGCAAGGACTTGAAAAACCAAACCCACCCTTCACTTCAGGGATTCAGTCTTTCTGTTGTACTGAAATCTGAGACCTTTCCATAATCACATGCTTCCAGGAGATGAGACTTGAAGGTAAAACAAAAATCACAACGAAAATTCCCCTGAAAATAGAAGAATTTATGTCAAGTTGTAGACTGAGAGACTGTTTCTCTTCAATTTTCTTTTTTATCCAACTCAGTATTTCCTTTTAAGAACTGAATGCCACACATTTATCCCCAAGCCATCAAGAACAAAAGGTAGATTTTCCTTTAAATAATGTCTTTGTGCCCCAAGTGTCGCTCTTTCCCCACTCGTTAGAGTGGTAGCTCATTTTTCCAGAGATGCAGGTCTTCCCTCATCCTTTCTGCTTTATTCCAAAGAATGCACCATCCACCTCATTCCTCGCACTCACTTTCCCATTCCCATTTTGGGGGGTTTATTTCCTGTATCTCTTGGTGTTGTTGTTGTTGTTGTTGTTGTTGTTTTGTTAACTCACGCTGCTTTGGGTTATTCCCCCAAGCTCTGGAAAGATCAGTCATACGTTACATGATACGTGAGGAAACCGGCCAGATTACAGAGCGGCAGCTCTAAGTTAAATAACAATGTGTTCCCGAAACACCTGCTAGAGCGCTCCAAAACATTTCACTCGCAGTGACTTGCTGCAACACATAGAGACCTTTTAAGACACATGCTTACCTGGGAACTTCCTGGTGCCGATTCCGCAGCTTGTCTAAATAATAACCAGCTCTCTGCAACGCTAAACTTTATCTCTGAATGTTTCGACAATGATGTACAATACTAAAGCAAAAAAAAAAAAAAAAAAGACGAAAAAGCCTGAATTCTGTCGTTTAGTTTTAATTTATTTTTTACTATAGATGGATTGTGGATAGGTGGGTTAATCTGGAGATATCTTCAGGCAGTTGGTATTACCAATTTAGCATGGCTCTGCCTGCATTTTATCTCAGCTGAGATTCTAAATTAAACATGCATTTAAAAATAATGGCATCTGAACAGGGCGTCTCATTCAATTTTAGCCGGCTGCAGTATTTTGTTATGTTTGCATGTTACTCTGTAAATGTTTGTGTTCCTTATCCTGATTACAGATGCAATTTTACAGCCTGTTTATTGATTTTAAAACTTTAGAATACCATTGACATCGGCCATAAGGAACCTCATTTGTCTGGCAAGAGATTGCAGAAAGAATTTTAGACCTGATTAATTTGGTCTTGTGTTGCTTTTCCACTTGAACTTGTAATAGGAAGTCTACATATTCATTGTATTGTTTGTATTTGTAGAAAGCCAATGCATCACATTGGTCTATTTAAACACATGCAAGATTTTTTTTTCTTTCTAAGTCATTTTAGTTATCTTGTATAAACAGTTTGAAATAAATAAGTGTACACATGAAAATAGATAAGAATTCACAAGGTTCTGTTAAAGAAATACACAACTAAATATGTACTGTATTTCTCACTGTAAATAACAAATCCAAATAATACTGCATTTTTGATATTCAGTCATAACCACAGAAGCTAAGTCAATTTAAATTTTGCATGAGTAAAGAGTTCATGATCTGACCTATGAATTACCATAATATTTAGCACTAACAACATTAAAAAAAAAAAAAAAAAAGACTTCTTCAAGGACACCTCTCAGGCTGCAGTCTAAGCCAAGAATAACAACTGATTTAGACTTCACAGCAATCCTGTGGACTAAGAATCATCCCCCTTTACAGAGAAGAAAGCTAAAGCCCCATAGCTAAAAGACTCCTTAGACGACACCTATAAATTCATTGTTACCACTGAATGAAAGAGGAATTCACAAATGGTTTACAGGGGCAACAAAAGCAGCAAACATCATATCATGGCCAAGAAAATTGGTCCAATGTTAAATTGTCATTGAAGGGTATTCGATATGATGCGTGACAAATAAACATGCCTCTGGAAAACTTTTATGTTGCATTAATCCCATTATTCTCCAAACCACAGCTCGGACTGCAGCAATATTATAGACAGTTACAGTTGGAAATCCACAGGGGCAGGGGGTGTCTGGGAGGTGCAAGATCTATTGGCTACCTAATGCTAGACAAGTTCTCCTATGGGTAAGTACAGCTTTTTTCTTAGTTTAATGCTTATCTATTGGGAATACTGTTACTGGAAAAATACAATGGATTACATCTTTTTCCAACTTTCCTTAGGTAAAACTGATTGATCTTTAAAAGATTTTATATTCCTCCTACACAACTTTGCCAACTGCACTTGGCCAGGGGAAGAAAAAAAGAAAATGTAAATAATTTCAAGAATGAACTCTATTAAAAGATTGACAATATTTTGAATTAGCATTACCCTAGAAATGTTTAAAATCTTTATATTAAAACATAACAGCACTGGTATGTCAGTCATTATGAAGAGAAATTAAACCTTTCTGAAGGAAGAGAGGAAAACAAGGGAGATTCAAATTATTTCAGAAGCTAAATCTGCTGTAGGAATTACTGTAAAACTTAGAAATAACTTTTGAGAGCAATCATAACTTCTACAATGTTATTCCAGAATTTAGTCTAAAAGGGATCGACGTTTCTAAGGAAAATGACAATTTCCTTTATTACTCTGTAAAGTAAGTGTGTTTTCTTTGATTATAGCCAAGAGGTAGGATTCCATCTCATCTGGGTCTTAGAAAACTGAAAATCACTGTATTGAGCAACAACCCAATCTGTCTTGTTTTTCAAAGACGATTTAACCCATGGTTTGGCCATTCTAAGAAAAGTTTTGAAAATCACTTTATCTGATGAAATCCATACCAATGATCTTTCCATAAACTCCAGCTGCACAGCAGAAAGGCTGAAGTGATCGGCTCTGTTCAAAGAGAGAAGTAAGAATGAGGATATCTTCTGCTTTCCAACACCTAGGTGTGCAACTTGATCTAGCAGCAAATACATCGCCGTATGTTGATTTTCTAACAGTCACTTTCTTAACTGGTGGCTTTAATGAAGGGCATAATGTGAAATTTCAGGGATAGCTGGCAGACAGTATTCTTATTTTATCGACAGTTCCTATTTCCGGAAGGATTCATGTATCACCTTCACCTTGTTACAAGGCGGCCCTTTGGAGTCATCTCAGGAAATCATCAGGCTGTAAACGAGGGTAAGTGAGGTACTGCCAGGAAAAATATGAGAACTGGCTTCAGAGGGAAAGGAGAAAATACCACAGGGAGTGATGGGAAAAAATACAATGATAAACAGTGAGGAGAAGAATACCCCAGTACTGAAAACTAAAACTAAGCTAAAAACTATCTGGATAAAGCACTGAGCAAAGCAGAGGAATTCCCCATCATTTGGAGTATCTCTGGGGCCTAGAGAAAGCCAGACACTAGCAGAAAGACAGAAAATTTGGGGTAAGGTCACCCAAGGTCAAAATAGATCAAGGTGAAAAGGGATCCAATGGTTGTGCAGTCTCCATCTTTGGCGATATTCAAAACCTGACTGGACACGTCCCTCAGCAATCTGCTTTAGTCGATCCTGCTCCGAGTATGAAGCTGGATACTGTGATTTCGAGAGGCCCTTTCTAACCTCAGCCACCCTGTGATTCTGTGATTGACCTGATAACTGGTGATGTGCTATTTTTGTTTTGTTTCCCATCAAAACCAATCTCTCCACACTGAACACCTGCATTCCCTATAGACTGGGATGTCTGTTTGCCTTTAATTGGATGACCAGCAAGTGTGCATTTCCTTTGAAAGTCCAGCAGCTCTGGCTGCAAAATTTGTGTAGACGTACATTTTGCACGCATAAAGGCTTTGGAATTTGGTCAAGACATTCTACAGGCAAGCTTGGCTTCGTTCTGCTCTGTGGATTTAAAATGGTATAAGTGACACTGGTAGATAAGTATCAGGCCTGGCATGTTTTCAAATAGTCTGATAGCTATAATGAGAACGCAGTATAAACCAAACCTCCTCCTGGTAAAACGTCGTTGAAATCAATGTGTACATAATGTAGACACAATCTTGTGGGGAGGAGTCCCAAAACCTTCATGTAAGTTAACATTCCTTACATCAGGAATTAAAAGAAATGGGTCCTTTTTACGAGAGCTTCATCCGCAGAGCTCGCCCTTCGCAATCACAGAGGATGTTTCTTTGAAGATGGGCTAGGACACTACCCCCCAAAATGACCACGTTCTGTAATTACAGTTCAGTTTTCAAATGAGACACAGAAAAATGTCTCTGTCACGATGTATTTATAGTCGTGGTATTCAAACATCAGATCATTTCAAAAAGGAGATACTGCTACATTCCACATGATGGCAGGAGATCTGTTTTTCTTACTGCGAAACCAGAGCTTACTGTTTAAGATTGTCCTATTAAATATAGCAAGATAAACCATCTCCCATATTCTCCAAGCTGTTTTATAATAATGTGTTCTCAAGACATACTCAAAAGGGACAATTCTTCTTTCTATATTGAAAAAAAACCCCAAACATGCTGAAGTAGTTTTGCAAAGTTTACCCAAATGATAAAATAAGTGCCCTGTAAAATAACACATACGAGTAAACTGGTATTTCAGGGCAGATTTACAATGCTTACTTTGTTTTTGTTAAGCATAATTAGGTTAACTTAGTAGAGGTTTTTTCAGAATGCAGATTTTCTCCTTTATGCCTTCTTTTTTTTTTTTAAGTAGAAAGGAACTTTCAAGCACAATTTAATTTGACTGATTTTAGATATTTTTAATACAAGACTTCTCTACTCATATTTTTCAACTTAAGAAATACAAGAAACATTTGGACTGGTTTTTTCTAGAGGTTGAGGAGCTTCAGCATGTCTTTTCTGGAGTGCTTTTGGAGCACTTTAATTGAAAAATCAAACATGATTAGTTAAAAATATATAAGAAATGTTCTGTGTCTAAGTGTTTAGTAGACATGGAATACAAATAAATATTTTTAAAAATATAAATTTAAAATGTTTATCTTTCACTGTCTTGCTTTTGATTATGTTATTAATTCTTTTTATTCTCTACCAGCCATCTGTTATTTGCATACATGCAAAATAAGGAAAAAATCAAAACTAAAATTGTATACTTAACAACACATTGTGTTGTTTACTCATACATTGAAACAAACAAAGCAGGGGAAAATCACACATGATTTCTTGTTTTCCTCTTGTATGTAGCTCATCTTTAAGCAATAGACATGAATCATTAAATACTTATGCAAGAGTATGTTCTGCTAAAAAAGTGCATCGAGTTCATCCTGTGTTTTTTTTCTACCAGGGAGTGCCCAATTCTTTTGGCAAGTTCCTCTTTGTTAATTTGATTTTAGAGCCGGGAAACAATCATAATATGATATCCTGATATCACTTCAGGCTTCCATTTCCTGCATTGTGCTGTTTCCAAGGCTGTTAGTGGCACAAGAAAATTAGATGATGGGCAGCCATTGGCAGAACTTATTTAGACACTCAAGACACTCAAGACAGGGTAAATACATGAATTCTATTATTTGCACGTATGAAATTGATTTTTATGGACTTTTTTTCCCCATCTGTCTCAAAAGTCAACCCATATGTGGTTAAGCTGAAGTGGTAGGTGCAGTTTGCAGGACAGGGATGCCAGTGGTTCCTCAGCTCCTTCTTACTCAGTGTAGGAGAGGAGCAATTCTGCAGCCAGTGCCCAGGTGAAGCACCCAGAATTAATGTCGGCAGCAGCAATTCTGACAGGGGTCACCCCTTGGCCAGGTACAGAAAGCCAGGGGACAGAACCCAGCTTGGGAACCACTGTTGGCTGCACGTTGGCCAAGGAGCTGTGTGGTGGTCACTCCTTCCCTACAACAACCCCAGTTTTTAGTCTGTAGAAATGAATACAGTCCTGGGGATTATTTGGTGCTTGAGAAAACATGGAGCCAGCATGCTTAAAATTTAACTTTAATGGCTCTAACTCTGTCCTTTAAAAACAAACAAAAGAGGAGATATTCCCCTTTGGTTTTATAACGCAGCCAGCAGAGAGTGAAGCACACTGCTTAAAGTATAAGTCCATCAAAGGCTGGCACCTCCTTGCTTAATAAACCTTTCTCTTTGTGTATTTGACTCATACTTGATCATTTTAACTGCGTTTTAGTACTGTTAGCTCTGGGGAGACAACTCAGCTTTTGGCTCAGAGATCCGGAACAGAACTGTAGGATAATTTTCAATTATAATATCTTTCCTATTGATGATGAATGATACTCAAGAAAGAAAACAAAAACCTGAGCATGATAACCTAGTTTTAACTTGTAACCTAAACAGATGTGATCTGTGGACTTTGAGACTTAATAGCAATGGAATGCCATATTATTATTTTCTGATACTTTCTGAAGAGGAGTTTCCCTGAACGGGTGCTGATGACAATTTAAAAAAACATTTTTGCACTGATCGGTACTGAAAATGCAGTATCGGCTAGCCAAGTAACATTCACTTAGTAACTCTTCCTTGTTTGGTGCTCTGTAGCTTGCTTTTCAGCACGGCTTTTAATTTGAACAAAACCCAGAGTGATTATTTTCATTTTAGTTTCTAGTCAGTTTTATGTCCCAGCATTCATGAGCTACTACAAAATTTCTGTGATTAACTTGCAAACACTTGAGGGGAATATTTAATTGTGAGCTTCTTTTATCATCTCATCTCCTTTTTTATATATCTTAACTAGATTTTGCTTTTGAAAAATCAAACCAAAAGACTCCCCAGCAAACCCCTGAATGTTGAGCAAAAGTAGACCCAGCTATTCTCCTTTAATAAAAGTGAGGGTGAATTTTGGAGGAACTGAAGATGCTGTTTCTTTTTTCAGTACAAATGTGATCTTGAAAATCCACAAATCAAAATGCTTATCTTGTGTTGGTGCCAGCACATAACGCATGACTCCTTGGTAGATGAATGTCTACCCGTAGAATGCATTATTAGTCTATTTAGCTTCATGTGCTGTGCTGACCTACTTTAACTTATTCTTAATAATGCACAGCACTGGAGCAATATTGACTCATATACTCATTTCTCATATACTATGAGGCATTAATAATGCATCGCATTTTTTCCTCCAAAGTGAAGATATGTTTAAATCAAATTGATCCTAACGTGAACATCAACAAATGAAACAGATTGGCCCTTGTACGAGCAAAATGACATTTTATAAGGAAGGTATTTCATTCTACTTCCCCTGACAAAAGTTTCCTTAAATATGCCATTGCTATTTTTATGGTGGGCAAGGTGGGGTTTCTGTTTTTGTTAGGTTTTAGTGTAACATTTAACAGTAGTTTTTCATAGGTTTTAGTATATCATTTAACAGTAGTTTTTCTTACCTGCATCTAGAAAAAAAACACTGCTGAGCATGGTTTAAAAAGCATTGATAAATCCTCCCAGAAAGAGAACCTTACAAAAATCCCTTTAAAAGAAGTATTGTTAAAAGGGAACTATATCACAAATGGGAGTAGATTCTGAGACAATAAAAGCAAAAATCAGAATAATTCATGTAAAAGGAATTAACTAATCCAAGGAGTTTGACACCTCCTGAGTCTAATGAGTCTGAATTCCTGATGAGGGAAACTAAAAAAGAGGCTAATGCAAATTATTGTGCAAATTTAGTCGTCGTTATTTGTGGCCAACTACAGGACAAACATTTTTCTCTATTCAAATCTTGCATGTGAACTTGAACATTTCGGTGAACAAATGATGAACAAAACTTCCCTGCCCCCTGCAACATTGCTTTTCGCTATTATTTTTTCCTAGGATGAACCAACTGATTCCAATTGATGACTGCACACATTGCAGTGCTGAAATGCAGGAAATCAGATTTTCTCCTTTCCCTCTGTATCAGGGTAACTTACATCTAAAAAGCAACAGCAATAGAAACCACCAGTCCCTGGACATACAGAGCCAAATTCAGACATTTCACTTATGATCCTTTTAATTTCAAAGCAGGCTGTGCTTGGTTTCAAGACATACACTGCAAATGTCATTAACTGCTCTACTTGCACTATCAAACTCAGACTTAAGAAATTGTATTAGCACCCTTAGCTCCAATCCTTTTATTATTTTTATAATTGTGAAGCACAATTAACTCAGGTGAAACAGCACTGTTACACTATTTTCAAATATGGGATAAGAATAGTGGGATAATCTAAGTTAATTTTTACTAACTTTAACATATTGACTGCTTTATATAATTCATTAAAGGGTATGACATCTCTGCTGTACTGAAATAATTAACAAGCTCTGTTGAGTGTTAATAATTTGGCCTTTTTTTAAAATAAATGAAACCTTCCCCAAATTTTCAGCTCTAAGCCTTGGATAATACTTCAATTTACTGTCGAGTTTTAAGAAAATTAGTTAATTAGTTTTTCAGAGATCTAATCAGTTGGATATTGGCCTTCAAAAATGTTTGTACATGTAATATCATGACTTTTAAATCTCCACCAGTTTTAAAAGCCACCAACAGCAGAAAATTATTTCTTTTTCAAATACCAGAATTAGTTTTCCTTCCTGGAATATGGGAATATTCTCTTAATATGCAACAAGGAAACAGTGTTTCTAGGGATATGTGAATATGAAACTTCTCAAACAAAGGAAAAAGACTTTGACAATTTTCTCCAGCACAGTACAGAGAAATGTTTTGTAAAGATTGAAAAGATTTTTATATATTTTTTTAAAACCTGTCTTTTGTTCTTTTCCTGCACTGATCTTTAAGGGCATAAAAAATAGGTTTAGATTCTTTTTAGGAATTTTCAAGGGATAGGACAGGTTCTTTATCCATTATCTGTTTTTTTTACAGGACTGTGCCTCTGAGTAAAACAGCCAGGCATTGAAGTAGTGGCACAAATGCATCGAGGAGCCTACGCTTTCACATCCTTGACAAATGTTGTGGTGACCTGCGTAACTGGAATGGAATCACCCAGATCACAGGAAGAAAAGGTTGGGTGAGTGTGCTGGAAAGCCTGCCTGTGTGTGTGCGACTTGCGTAGTACCTCCAGCACCTCTACAATTAGATTGGGTTTGCATTTTTTTCCAAATATAAAAGCACCTTGACTTTACCCATATGGTTGGACTGAGGGCAAAGTCAACGAAACAACCAGGCTCTGACAAAAGACCCTTCATTCATGAGACATGGCATTGCTCCCTTGTAGATCTCAGTAGAAAATTTTGGGAAACACAAGTTCCTAGGCACTAACTTTAAGTTAATTAGGTATGATTTATGACTGGAGAGTGGCAACTCAAAAATTCACTTTTTCCACTCATGACTTTTTTCACAGATACTACAGGATTGGTACAATTTGTGCAATAAAATGTAGCACATCAGTGTGGTCTGAAAGTTGTGTGGTCTTGGTTTCTTACTCCTGTGCAGTAAATCGCAGATTTAACACAAAGATTGAGAAGTCTGGAGCACCTCCCCTATGAAGACAGGTTGAGAGAGTTGGGGTTGTTCAGCCTGGAGAAGAGAAGGCTCCGGGGAGACCTTAGAGCCCCTTCCAGTACCTGAAGGGGGCCTACAAGAAAGCTGGGGAGGGGCTGTTTGCAAGGGCACGTAGTGATAGGACCAGGGGCAATGGTTTTAAACTAGAGCAGGGTAGGTTTAGATTAGACTTTAGGGAGAAGATCTTTACAATGAGAGTGGTGAGACTCTGGAACAGGTTGCCCAGAGAGGTGGTGGAGGTCCCATCCCTGGAGACATTCAATGCCAGGCTGGATGAGGCTCTGAGCAACCTGATCTAGTTAAAGATTTCCTGCTTACTGCAGGGGGGTTGGACTAGATGACCTTTAAAAGTCCCTTCCAACCCAACACATGCTATGATTCTATGAAGTCTATAAATTCAAAGGCTAAAAGCTACCAGCAATATATGTTTCCACCTTGCCACATAGTCCTCTACTGCACTGACACATCCGCTAAGCACACAACGCCCAACAGCCTTCTCAAGATGGATGTTGTTCTTCCAGTGTCCTGTCTCCCTCCACAAAGAGTGGACCCAAAAGACAATAAAAGTGTGTGAATGTCCTTGAGACCCTGGGAAGGGCTGTCATGGGGGACTTACACCCGGATGGGGTATGGGGAATATTCCAGTGGGAACAGGAGAGGCTGTCGCAGGGCAGAAGAGGTGGATTTTATGAGGACTTTGGTCATCTTCTAGCTCCCCAGGAAAACTATGCCTGGGTCTATATTAATTGTGGAGTATAACCATTTATCCTGTAGGGTGCTTTTACCTGTACATGCTCATAGGAGTGTGTATATATAGAAAGCTCGTCTCCCTAATGTCATGTGAAAAATATCAGGAAACTATTTTTTGTGTTTTCTTACACAGCAGAAATCTTCAGTTTCTCTCTCTTTTCTAAAAAAGCTATTGAAAGGCTTGTGCTTAGTGAATCTATTTTGCTTTTAGAAAACTACATCACTGTGTGATTCAGAGAAGGGACTCAAACAAGCCTCTTCCCAGTTTATTGTTGTGAATAGCATGTGATCGGCATTCTCTTTGCCCTACACCATCCTCTCTTAGACTAATAATTCCTTAGACAAAAATAACTTATCTGAAAAGAAAAAAAAAAAAGCACTTGCATGAGTTTGCACTTTTTGACAAAAAAGCATCCCATTGAAAAAATTCCTAAGCAGCTCCCCCTATAGATGCAAGTGTTATCGGTGCATGTATACGGTTTATTTCATTGTACCATTATTGACATTGTCAAAGAATTTCTTATCTCTAGCTTTCAAAGATCAGCCAGACATCAACAGGATTTCTCTTCAATGAGACACGCTAGCACATGATGAAATTAGGTTGCAGCGTTGAGAGTTCATTAAAGGTGCTGTTCTAAGAAAGATATGTAGCTGGGGTTTTGCCAGCTAATAAATGACCCTGGATTTTTTAGTTATTGTATATTACATTTGGAATTGTTGCATAAGTCGTGAGGAGCCATTTTCATAAGATTTAAGCGTGTGCGCTCTTGTTCTGTTTCTAGCAGACAATATCTCCAGGTCACACTGTATTACAGGATCTCACAGGCTCAATATTTTTTGAGATCGATATAATCTTTACCTTTTTCATCATCACGGTCTGCAGTAGCAAACGCAGGATTTTCTGACCCTGGGTTTTCACAAACCAAAGAAAATGGCATTGGGGAAGAAGAGTTTTAAGTAAAAGCTGCAGGATCAGGCCCATTCTGGTTCATATGTCTGTAAATTGATGTATTAGGGATGGATTTAATTGGATATGGGGAGAACCTGTATCGTTATTCCCTATACTATGTGTCACAGAGCACATGCAGTGTCTTGTTCCCCTCCCTGCAACGATCTGAACCTGAATTTGCATAGTCTTCTAAAACAAAACAAGTCAAAATACTATCCTGAAAGAGGCTTCCACATTCTAATAGATCCACTTCTAATATAAAGACTGTAAGTTCTACCTACAGCTCAATCTCATAATGATCAAGAAAATCCTCCAATTTAATAACTAAATTCATTTTTCCTTCCTTGAACTAAATGCACAGTTATTAATGCGAGGAGGATCACTAACAGTTTCTCCCAGCTTGCACTGTAAGCTGAAAATGGCATTCTCATCACACGATTAATTAATGTTCTTGATGCAAAGAGATATGGGATAGATTTACGTCCCACATGTTATTGAATAACTCTCACGTGTAATATTGCTTTGGCACGCTTTATGTTCCTGGAGTTAAAGTGCACATCAATAGCTGAATGCATTGATAACCTGAGTGTCAGTACAGCTATAAAACCTGATTCTCCTTGAATTTTGCACAGTTTTCAGTACACTGGTGTCCTGGAAGTGGGTCCTTGTTAATGCTATGGAAGTGGCACACAAATCAGAGGAGCTGAATGATACAATCTCCTATAAAGCAGGATTTCCTTTTTTCTTTTTCTTTTTTTTTTCTTTTTTTTTTTTTATTAGCCTCCTTTCACCTTCTGAAGAGGTGCTGTGAGAAGAATTAACTATTTTTGGACCTCTGAATACACTTTGCTTTCACTTTTCCACTGCTTGGAGTTTGTCCCCGCTTGGGTAAAACAGCCACTTCCAGCTCAACTCAGGTCTTTATTGAGCTTAATACGGCATCACTGGTCTTAAGACAGAATATTAACTACTAGAATAGAATATTTTGGAATAGAATGGAGTGGAATGGAATGGAGTAGAATGGAATGGAGTGGAATGGAATGGAGTAGAATGGAATGGAGTGGAATAGAATAGAATAGAATAGAATAGAATAGAATAGAATAGAATAGAATAGAATAGAATAGAATAGAATAGAATAGAATAGAATAGTTCAGTTGGAATGGACCTACAACAAACATCTAGCACAACTGCTATTACTGTCTTGCGGTTTAGTTCAAAGGGTTAAAAATAGTGCAACGACTACTGCACAGCCCCTGAGAGTGGTATTTTTTCATTAAGGTATGTTTTGAATGCTTTGGAGAGCACTATAAAGGTATGCGAAGGAATTTGGGGGTGCAAGTTTTGTTGGACTTGTGTTGTAGGGTTATGTAGGACAGAAGGAGACTATTGAATGTGGTTTTGAAATTGCTTGCTTAGTCTCAATACCAGCAATTTTACATTTACGGGTCTAAAGTTAATTATTTCATTTTCTCTCTTTCTTTGTTTCCTTCTGTTCATCCAGACTGGACAATATTAAGCAAGCTCACAAGTAGGCTTCATGATTTCTCTGGAGAAAGAACAAGGACATGAATGTGCATCTAGCTTTAGTTACGTGTAATATCATGACAGCAGAATCTCCATTCAAATTTTTGGAGCTAAGTGCAGTAAAACTGGTGTATATCATCAGACTCAGTTCTACACTTAACCAGCCCGCTATCCTGGCAAGATATGATCTAATATAATTTGAAAAGAGATAACATCAATTGGGAGGAAAGTTTGTGTCAATAAGCTTAAGAGGGTTTTTTGTTTCCCTAGTAGCACATAATTTTACTTGCTATTTGATTTGTAAAATACATAGGCTATAGCATAAACTGGGCTTTTGTAAGAAAAAAAAAAAAATCTAGGATTTTCTGAGTAGTGAACCTTACAGTGGTAAGGCTATATTGGTATGTCTTAGGTCCACACGAGACATGGGAATAGAAAACCAGAACACAATTCATTTCAGCAGATTTCAGGCATATATATATGCATTTTTGACATCTGTAACTGAGCTTTTCTTCTCTGGCTCTCCAAATACAGTTAAGGGAGAAAAGCAGGCACTTAGAGGCATGAGTCTTCTGACCTAATTGAGAAGAATATTTGAGAATGTGATGAATAGTGCTCTGGGCTTCACGGGATATATCAGCCAGATTTCCCCTGACTGTAAAGGAACTGGAATGACTTGCACAGACATAGATGCCTTTATTGTCAACATCTGTACTTGGTCAAATGAATCTTATCCATTTTGAGAGACAATTCAGGAAGTCCGCTATGGAACAGCGTTTCCCCTTGGTCAGTATCCTGACCATCTGTCAGAAACCTGAAAAGCAGGCTTTGTCAAATGTCCCTCCATACCTCCCAGCCTTAATCCCCAGCTGTCCTGCCTATCTTATGGCCCTCAGCAGGGGTGCTAAAAAAATAGATGCATGCTGGCCTGTAAACTTGTATTATTTACTACTTAACCAGTAAGGGGGCTATACCATTTAGTTCAATGCTTAACAGACCAGCAGAGCCCATTCTCAGAGTCCTTGTGTTAAAAGTTGAGGGCAAAAAGATTGTAAAAACAACTTCAGGTCATCTCAGATCCCTCCTCTAAACGCGTTTAATCTCTGTCGGAATCAGCCTATCTCATTGTTACGCATTTAGTCTATGGTGTGCATGAAGCAGCAGACAAAGGACGTCCAAGCTGTGGCTCCTGAGTCATAAGTGGCTCATCTATGACAGCTCTCACCTTGTGCCAGGACACTGTCGTGGCTGAGGGACAGCCTGCGCATAGGACAGGAGTTTCCAAGCTAAGCCAAATTCTTGGATATGGGAGGAAGTTAGGCAGGGCTGCTAGAGGCAGGATCACCCAGCCCACATCCATTGGGAAACAGCACGAATTTGTCAAGAGCTGTGGCTCTCTCGGCTGTGAAACATGGCAAGAGTTCCCTCCATCGCTGCCACCTCGTGCTCCCTACCTCTCTCCCCCATATGAAGATTTTGGAATGCGACCCACAGAATCAGGGAGGTAGGATGGGAACAACAGTATCCAAAGAACATGGATAATTGCTTACAATTAATACTGACAATTGCACAATCACATGTGAAAGAGTTATATTACACAATCTCTTACATAACACCTAATCTTAACCTAATTCTGCTCCACTGCGTATGCCTTATACTGAGCTACTGTTGTCATTTAGGAGGAAGAATATCCCCATTTAAGTAAAATTAAAAATTGAATGTTACAGCTCTTGAATTATTCAGGAATCTGATGAAAAAGCAACATTTCTGGTTTTACTGAGGTTTATTGTATTTAAGGCATTTTTGCCATAATATCATTTGCTATCTTAACTCCTGGGATACTGATGTAGATTATTAAATTGTGCCTGAAGTAATTTCTAATGATTCTAAAAGGAGGCAAAAAATGAGCTCCTTAACAGAAAATGACAGTACATTTCCCCTGCCCTAACCTTTGATTTTCTTTTTCAGCAGGGTATTCCCAATTGACTTAAAGGCATTTTGTATTTCAACAGGCACTCTTGCCAGTCTCAGCGACCCCAAGGGTAGTCTTACCTCTGTTAAGGAATGTGCCTCACTTTTGAGTGTTTTCATGAGCCCCCAATTCTGTGTCATTGAAACACAATTGAGTGCTTTAAAACAATTCAACATCTCAAAAAAAGATCTGCCTGGGTCAGTTATTAATTACCGTTGTTATTATTATAATTATTATTAAATGTAACTGTTAAAATGCATTATTGTGCACATTTTCTAAGCACTCATCCCCTTAAGATCTGGATCCACTTACCTGTTTCTAATGTGTTTCTAATGTGTATCATGCTTTCTAATGGAAACTAAGGTCTTCTCTGGCTTCTAGTGACAATTTATCAATAGGAGCAGATTATAAAGAGGAGAGGTGGGCTCCTTAAGAAATTCTCCATACGTCTCACTACACAGGTAGCTGTTGAAAGAGGTTTGTACCCACTCAGACTTAGCTGAACTTTTGCTGGAAAGCCAGCTTGTAACTGTGATCTCTAAAGTTTTGCCCCATCTCCTGCGAAATGCAAACCAGAAGAACCCTACAGTACCTCCTGAAGAGTCTTGAAATATCCAACTTTTTCTGCTTCAAAGTTTGGAGGAGCTACTCAGAGAAACACTGTGCTTTTGTAATCCAGGAACAATAAACAGTCCTGTCAATGCTGTTGTCATAGGACAATAAGCATGAAGGCTTGGTATAATATGGTCTTAGTGTTTATTAGGCTGGATGTTGATTGCTGTAACAAATTAAACTTCTCTCTGGCTATCTTTAGATACAATGTAGCCCAGAAGTGATAACAAGGTAGGTCTTTGTGGCTGAAGCATCCTCTTCCTTACAGTTATAAAAAAAGGTAACACTTTCATCAGCTGAGGCTGGAAAATCTAAGGAAGTACTAAACCAAGTAGGATTCTACCTTGGAAAAGAGTCTGCTGAGGATGATTGTGATCTATATATTTATGAACCGCATGTTCCTTTAACATAAGGAAAATACATTTTTTCCATGCTGCTGTAGAACTTATTGACACAGGATTTTGTGAAGGGCAAAGAAAGAAATTAATCAAATAATTAACAGAACATTCTATCAAAGCTGTCACACATGATGGTCCAGATAATTTCATCTGAAGGTGATGTAAATCACTGATTATCAAAGAATGAATTATTCTTACCCTTTTTTCTTCAGTATCTTCTACCATTCACTGATGAAAGCAGGATTCTGGGAAATATTAGTTTTGCCCTGACCCTGGATGTTGTGCTCAGGTTCCTGTGCTTCAGATCACTACCATCATCTGAGAAGATGCCAGCAAAAAGTGAGGGGTCCTAAATACTGGAGAACAAGCTAGATCAGGATTCTCCTTCAAGGGGCAGTGCACCTCAAAAAGATTACAAGCACCCTTCCATTTTAGTGCCCGTCAGTATTTGGTTTGCATTTAAAAATAGATGTGAGCATGGAATGAAATGGCTTTTACTGTGAAAAAGAAATCTTATATCAAGTGTGTCTTTTTGTCATGCTTTTACATCTGCAGCTGCCATCCTCATAAACATCCTACAACATCTACCAGAGACCCCTATACTCCCCCGAACTAAAAACTGAAGCAATAAGGATTCTTGTACCAGTATTTTACGAGGAACAGATTCATCATTGCTTATGCACTGGAAAGCTGAAAACTATACTGGACGTTTCTTGGTTAAATGTGCATTCTGTGACTTAATGTGAATATACGTTGATTTAGTTTCATTCTGTATGAATTTATGTCACTCAATTACAGGAGTAAAATAGGCTTTGGTTAAAAAAAAAGCGTTGGGACAGCAGCAATTGAAAGACATGCACGCTATCTCTGTGCCTTGTAGATTTTTCTAACGTAAAAGGCAAGCTTCAATTAGCTCAGCATGATATTCAGGTCATAACTGTCATAATGAAAGAATGAATCATTTTCCATTTCAGGAGAAAGGGTAACAAAAAGTGGCTATAATTGGTGACGTAAGTTCAACTTGTTGATATATTGAGAAGGACTTTCATTTGAATTGTTTGGGTTTCAATCAGCTTTATTACTTTATTAATCAGACTAAATCAAAGTTATTACTCTGCCTTTTTAATCACTGCAGTTCTCTTCATACCTGTTGAGGGGCCCATGCAGGAAGGAGAGAGGTGATAATTACAATAAATTTTTTTCAGACACAATGAGTCCTGAAATTATCCCAATCATGTTGCCGAGCACTGGAAACTCGAATTCCCAGTTCTTCAAGAAATAGTGGCCCTGTTTAACTGTTGTAGGATGGTACGAGGACTTGATACCACTCTGAAGTTTACACCATTTGGCAATAGACAGATCATATGCCATTTCCCTTTACACAGCGCTGGGAAGGTGGTGGGGGGCGGGGGTTATGGTGTAACTCAGAATGAAACCCAGTGTTTCCCTCTGTGAAGGCTAGCAGAAAAATTCTCCTTCTCAGTATGCAGAAAAGTTCATCTTGCACTGAGGTGCTTCACCTGTCACTTGTGATTAATTTCCCTTTCTGTCCAATGTCTCGCTTTGATTATTAATGATAATGCTTTGATTGATGACTAGTGCCTGCTAAATACTCTATTGCCAAACAGGGAGCAACGCTCTTGTTCAAACAGATACATGGTGGAGGGGAACAGCACAACAAGCAGATGAGCCCAGCTCTTCTTGAGCAAGGGCTCGAATCCAGCTCATGGTAGGATCTTTGCCTCTCAGCAGATGTATCTTTGGTGGTACCTGTGGAAAGCACTACAAATTTCTCACAATAAGCAGGAAAGACAACTATAAAAGAGCTCATCTTGAAAGTCAGCCTGTTTGGTGAAGTCCATGGAATACCAGACCAAGGAAACGGCTGATAGCCTTCTCTTCCCTCCTTGAAACACTCCAGCATTGTCACCAATGAAGAGCTAACACATGTTAATTTCCCACCACAAAACGCTGGTGGGACCAGGCATTGTAATTTTATCTCATGTTAACCAAGGCGAGGTCAACCGTTGGCTGCAGGGAAGGGAGGGGAGAAAGCTTAAAGTGCTGACCTCATTTAACTACTTTGCAGAAAAAACAACAGGTGTCTACTTTCCAATCAGATTTTACACTAAGATCACTATCACACATTAATTATATCATTATTAAAAAATAAAATACCCTTTAAAGGTTCCTATCCTAAAACTAATCAGTATCTTACTATTACCTCTGCTTATCTGTGATGTTCATTACACTTTTTACTTTTATTTTACAAAAGAGGCTAGAAGCCTGAACTGGGTCGTACAACGTACGCAGAGTAAACAACGTATCTGCCCCAAACAGCTTGCAATCTAGAAGGCAAGATGCAACAGGTGGGTGAAGTAAAGAAGCAGGTGGGAGTGGGGAAATCGTAATGATAGGATGTGTTAACACTTGTACAGTTCATAGATGAATCATCAAAATAGTTGAGCTACAGCTATCTTTCCTTTCTGTCACGTAAGACAAATGTTGGAATTATCATTCAGTTTGGTTTGGCGTTTTATTCAGGTAAAAAGTCCTATACAGTTCAAAAGAGGTCTAAGCCTGTTCAAGGAACCAAAAACGGGCCACTCGGAATGGATACGCAAGTCCAAAACAAACCAGATTCCTACAACTACCTAATTCATCTGCCTTCATACAAGAATTCTTACTATTGATTAATTATTCAGCATTAATCCGAAGGTATGGTGAGAATCCAAATCACAGCCTTACTTAGAGGAGAGGCAATGTAAGTGTCCATATTTGCCCGAGCATCAGACATACCTCAGTTTCATTAATTGTTGCGGCTGATTACCCAGACATAGAGGAGACAAATTCAGAGTGACCAGGAAGCAGAGAGAAGGACCCTAATGAATCCGGAGGACTGAAAAACTAGGGGAATGGCAGGGGGAAGGGAAGGAAGCTTGTCAATAGAAGGACCTCTGTGGGATAAGAGGTACTGCAAGATTTTGAGAACCTGGAAGGAGTCTGATAAGGGAAATGTGTTGGTACCAAAATATGGCTCTGCAGAGACACATTTGACTACACACAGGAAAGACTCGGTGGTCTTATTACATCTTTTCTCAGCACATGGGGAGAACCTCAGTGCCCTCACCTCCCCTCACACTAAACGGCAGAACGAAGTGACCTGGCGTGGGCACGACCATCCTGATGCCAGTAGCTTTTATAGTTACTGAACCAGAATAAATAGCTAAAAGCCAAAGCTGCCGCATTTTTTTTAACCCTGATTGTAGTACACCACTCCCCTAAGGCTGGAACATCACATCTTGGCGTATCTAATCCCATAATGTTGTAGTGTCTCTATTGCCCAAAGTCTATGAATCAAGATCTAAAACAATCTAAAACAAATGTCACTTTGACAAAGTTACAGGGTGAATTCTCCAGCTCATGCTATGCCAGGGGTAAAATCAGGTAGTCATCAGCGGGTGTTTTTTCACACTTTGTGATGTAGGAATACGGTCTGTTCCCATAAATAAAGACTAAGGTCCAATGACTCCAGCGGCATCATCTATCAAACGAAAACTGATGCTGTTTCTGCATTTTCTGTTGTACAACTCTGAGTTCACAAGCAACGTCTAACAAATAAACCTGTAAGAAATGCTTAAGTTAAACCTTACCACATCCCAGATAAATAGTTACAGTGGAGAACGGGGAAGAATTTGGACTGGAATTAACGTGAGGACCCCTGAGACAATAGGGTTAGCTGCAGCTCGGAACAGCCCTCCCAAGCAGAGAAATCCCCATCATATCATTTAGACAAAACCCTTTTAATTATGCTGTGGCAGATGATGTCTCTGTGGGAAACAAACGCCCCATCTTCAGGGTTTCATCTTTCATAATGAACATGTCCAGTGTGAGAAAGCTGTAGGTTTGTGGGTATGCATGTAATGAATGGCAGACAAATTAGAGAAATATAAAATTAGTACCCCAAATCTCTCAGTGAACCACAGAAACGCACAGATACTTTTTAATAAACAGGTCTTTTGTAGTTATGTGTTGCCATAGAAGGAAACTACACGTTATCAGAATTTATAAATGCAGTGTTCAGAAATGGGTTGTAAGATATGAGATAATTTTTGCATCTCAGAGGAAAAAAAAATTCTTTGAAACTAACCCACAACTTAGTCTTACCCTGATATTCATATTTTATCGACGATCTCACTTGACGTACATGTTTTTGCTTGGGATTTTGACAAAGATACTTATCATTTTTGCAGCAGGCTTTGTAGACTTTGGTGGGTTTAATCTCAGTTTGACATCTTGTGCATTGAGCACATCTTTCTCTTTTTTGGGTCTGAATAATCACGTGTTTCAGAAGCAAAGCTCTAAACAGTGGAGATATTTTGGGGCCAAATGAAGTTGTATTAATGATTAAAGGTAGAAGTTATTAATGATTTAAAGGTCGAAGTTGAAGTAGAGTTTGCCTGAAGAGTTTTAGGGAAAAAAGGCAGTTAAACTCTATTGCATTATACAGTGAAATTACTGTCATTCTAGAGAGGATTGATAAGATTTCACTGTTGCACTTCATGTTACAACAGTTAATTTCCAAATATCTCAAAATTATGAGGGATGTTGGTAAAGCCTTGCAGTGCCCCAAGGAAATAAGTGTACTGGCCTCTCTTCAAAGCTGCCAAAAATACTGGTTGGGTGTCACAGACAGGAAACACTGTGTGAAGAAATCATTGTAGCTGTTATACAGGTGGGTAAAAAGAAGGAAGGAAAGCTAAAAAGTTGCCTTGGTAAAGCAAGGAAAAGTGAAAACATGCATCAGGAGCTTATTAGTAATTAAACTGGAAAAGACGAACGTCACAATAACCTGTTATGAGCATTTCACACTGCTCATTAGGAAACTCTAAAGGATTTTGTGGTCCCACATGAGAAATACTCAAATGAAATGTACTTCATTTCCCTGGGGACATCTCAGACATGCTTTTCAGAGGGAGGACTGGCACCAGATCATCCAGTTGGGCTGTGGTAACAACCCTGTGCTCTCTAGATGTTAAACCATGGCTTGGAGAGGATGTGGTGTCTTCTCAAGGTCCGAGTCGCTCCCAATGACTATAGAGACATTTTTCCTGGGTCTTTTCTTTTAAGGGAGGGGGATCAGGCATCTAGAAATCAGCAATGCCTCAGAGAGGTTCATATCTTGTCTTCCTTCTTTCCCACAGATATTTACTGCAGCTATAATAAAATAAGGGGGAAAAAAAACCAAAACCAAAACCAACCAACCAAACAACAACAAAAAAAAAACACACAAAAAGCTGTAGCCCAAAGGCTGTTCCAGCTTATCTGACGCTGAAGACTGCGACAAGGGAGGGTGCTGAGCACCAGACAGGCATCTCTGAGGGTCAAGGCTACCTCCAAAATCAGACTGAGCACAAACAACAAGCGGGTACAACCTCCTCAGTTTGGTACTTAAAGTATTAAAGAGGATATTTAGAGTCGTTCTAAACACACCAGTAGAAAATATTTAAATTTATTTAATATACTGAAAACTCTAACTAAAAACTCGCAAATGCAAATCAATACAAAAGCTGGTCTGCCTTTGAAAGCCAAACATGAAGAAAATATCTTTTCTTTAGGGAAAAAATACTTAGCTTTTTCTTTTTTTTCTTAGTGTGTTGGGTTTTTTGGTGTGTTTTGTTTTGTTTTATTTTTTTAATAAGAGGTGTTTCCTTTTAAAGATATTGTGTAATTGTAAGCATGTTTTCATATCTGAACTTTTTTGACAGAAAAATTTTAGCCAAGTTGCAACTTAGAAAATAAAGAGACAATTAAAATCAGAAGGCCTGATTTTTTTCTGAGCATGGTCTCTCACCTCTCAACACTTTCATCACAACTTTTGGATGAGCTCTAGCCTGAACGGCTGCTCTTCTTGACCTTTCATTACGTCAAAATAGTCACATGGCCAAAGGCCACCTGAGGTAGGTCAGGGAGGGACAGCGGGGAGGTGACAGATGCTCCCAAGGATCCCACCTCTCCTTCCACTGTGTGGTGGGGCTGGGACAGGTGGGTTGGTGGATCCTGGGACACCTTACACTCAGCAATTCTGGCTGATCACGGCCTTGTTCGCGTAGTTTACCCAAAGCCCATGCATCGGAGAACATAAAGATAAAGGGCGTGGTACTAAGTGCATGGATTCCAATGTAAAGCTCATAGCAAAGACTTTCCAAGGCAAACTCTTTCAATAGACTTCTATGAAATATATATCAATGAAAGGACTACCTGTATAGTAGCTATTTGCTTTCAAAGGAGCAGCGGATGTTCGTGGACAGGCTCATATTTTCAATGCAAAACAGCCGCCATATATCCTGGCTACATCAGGATTAAAAGTCTCAGACATAAGCTTTGTCAAGTGCAGGGGACAGCATAAATGACTGTTGATTCATATTCTTTTAGGCCTGTAAAGTTATAACTATGTAATACGAACACAGGCTCTTTAGGGTAGTTTAGAGCCAACCTGGAACCCTTCCAGCCTGCACCGAAGGATTTAATGGCACAGTTTTTATTTTCTGCTTAGTGCACTGTACCATTAATTGAAGGTAATTGTCAAGAGGAGACTGGCTTTCAAAAACTACATAGCTCTCAACTGTTCTGGTGCAGAATGGATGCCCTGAGTTTAGGATCACGTTTCCCCCGTGCTCTACATTACATTTGTCTTGTCGCACAATTGTGTGATTGTATTCAACTAAATAGTTATTCCGTGCTATTACGGCATTTCAAAATGGGGACTCAAGTAACACTGCAGGGAAAGACAGAGAGAGAGGGAGAGCCAGGTTTGTACTGGGATGAGGACTTGTCTACCGGAGCTAAACAAAACCCTGAAAGGTATCACAGGTCCGAAGAATTTAATGGAGCAGCTCGTTTGTTTTGCTGAAGAAGGAAGCCTTGCAGAGTGAGAGAAGCAGCTTGCAGCACAGCGCGTTAAAGGGAAGAATTAGCTTGTTAGCAAAGAGGTTCAGCAGTCACAAAATGTGCTGTGAGACCTGGCAGCGCTTCCCTGCTCCCGGGATGACACGTGTACATGAACCACTTCTCTGCTTCCTCTGCTTTTCTTTGCATGAAGACAGGAGAAAATCATGGTGAGCTCCATCATGTTCTCCAGCTTGAACAGTCAGAAGACCAGGACCGCAGGGCACCGTACCATACAGACACAAAGTTGACTTGCTGACACCAATCCTGCTGCTGTGCATAAAGGAATTACCATAATTTTCTTACCTGCTATACTATCACGATTTATTATCTCTACTGCAGTAATTCCCAGGAATCTCAGACATGATCCATGAACCACACCATGCCAGGCAGTGCACAAAGAGAAAAGCCCTTGCCCCAGTCTGGAGGCCATTTGTGTCTCAGGGTGTAACTTGGCGCCAAACCTAGAACTTAATTAACACTGATGTTGATGAGGTGTGAGGGAGAATGGAATCTGGTCCATCCTTCCACAGCTGCACTGGCTTTGCAATGCGAAAAACCAAGATGAGCCAAAAGTGATTAAGAAATTATTTTTGAAACTGGAGTCAGCACATGTAACCACACTTAGACAACAGGGATCAGCAGATCTGCAATGTAAGGAGGTTTGAGTCTTACATAGCTACTTTAAAAGCAAATTTCCCCTGTGAAAGTCCCTCCTGATTTTATCAGCGAATTTATCAGCAGCATCAGCTGAGAAGCCAAGGAGCGTGACCAGCCATGGAGGAAGATCTGCTCTCTTGTCTCTTTTTTCTTAGAAATCATTTATTTGGGTTTCGTAAAAAGAGTTTTGTTTCTCAGAGGCATTCTTTGGATGAATATGGGGGTAGTCATTTGATTGCAGATAGAATAAATGCACCTGTTTCTAGCAGAAATGCCACCTACCATAATTTAGCTAAAAAAATATAAGTGATCCCCATTATAAATCTCCCTGTGTGAGCTTCATAGGTGGTCTCTGTGCTTAGGCATGTACAGGTGGCTAAATCCTGGACAGGATCAAAATGGAAATTCCAGTTGATGTTTTCAAATACTACCTGAGTAAGTGAGTGCTCTTTATAAGTCCAAACTTCTTGAACATATAGAGAAACAGTGTTTGTGAGTGTGTGCATGTCTATATATATATATAATTAGCTTTCAAGGGACTCATATATAGATGCTGCACAGTCTGTAATTCATTAGCGAATAACTTCCCAAAGTTTCCAGCCCACTGATGATAGAAATAATACTTTACCTGGTCAGGGCTATTGGGAATGGAAAGAAAGTTGGTTTATATGTTTTTGAAAGGAAGAAAAAAGTCAAGTTATGCTGGATGAAATATAAGACTTCCCTGTGCTGGTTTTGTTGTTCCCTTCACCGGACTCATGATTTCACTCTCATTATAAAAACATCTGAAGTGCTGTCCCAGGGTTCCCCAAAACCCATTACTGATCAAGTATGGAGAACCTACGCATGCAAAAAAAAGACTGAGGCACATTTACAATCACATATCCTTCCCAAAGACAGGACACTCATTAGCTTCAGAAGGGGTTCAACTGCATTGGGTCAATTGTTGGAATCAGAGGAGCAGAGCCTGAAATGTTTTTTTCAGGTCCTAAAGCTACAACCCTCAATCACTTTTACTTTTGTTAGACATTAATGGTCATATTCATGCAGGATGTGCCATTGCTTTCACCCAACTTGTGCCCTCTCACATGAGCAGAGACATGGGACCAAAATGAGAGCTGAGTGGAGACATGCACAGCACAGATCTTCTTAAAATCAATAGGCAAGAAGACTTTTGTATGACCAAATGGCATTTTTCTTAGTGTGTGTGTATTTACAAATAAACCTGTCATCTCCAATATATTTTCGAGACACACCCTGTACTATTCTGAAAACACGTGGGTAAAGTGATAGCTTAAAAACTGTTTGGACCACTTGCTGCCACGATGCTGAAGAACTGTATGTGGAAACAGAAGAGCTCACCTGTAAAATAAATTATTTAATACATCCTCATAGATCATCAGTGATTGGAAGAAGTTGAACTAATTCTGCTGTATGTTTTAACAAATAACAAAAGCAAATCTTCGTTTCCTTTGGTGCCCCCCAACCAAAATAAATGGTGCCAACCAGTAGCTTTTAGTAATGTTTATAGCTGACTATCGCTTGGGCTCTTTGGGTGATTAATCGGAGATATAGAAGTAGGTAAACACAGTGCTATTAGCTTGTCTTCACTGTATTCTGATACAGACCAAGCTTTGCATAACCCGAAGGACATGAAACTCTTAAAAGTTCAGTGTTTGGGAATTTAAGTGATTGAGGAAAGTAATAGCTCTAATGCATTTTGCTACTAGCCATGTACTTTTGTGGAAAGCATATTGATAAACTGGGAAAAATATGTAAGAATTTGTACTGAGGAAGAAAAAAGGACAGGAGAGAAAGGGGTTCTTTCATAAGGATAATAATCACCATAAGCTTTTATTCCTATAATTAAGAGAAAAAAAAATAGACGTAAAATGATTTAGCAAAATGTTGCAATTCCATTTTTACATCCTTGTCTGCTGGCTGAAACATTTATGAGTTTAAAAAAAATACAGGTTATGAAAATAGGAACTCTCTTGTATGTCTTTCTAGATGATTCATTTAGTGTTTCTGAAGAAACTGCAATTTATTCACAGGTTTTATAGTTCATTTACAGAATGTTTCCACATTTGTAACCTACCAGCCTCTTTCTCTGAAGAGCAATAATGGAAATGTAAATGTGAAAAGAACCAGTTAAAATCAATGGAGCAGAATCAGAAAAGATGTCGGTAAAAGTATCGAAATAAGAAATGGAGAAAATGCACATTTATCAGGTTAGTTGGAAAAAAATAAATATATATATACACACATACATATATAAACATTTGTTTAATTACAATTCTTTATGAAACAAAGTGGGGACATCTAGAGATGTGTGCTGATATCCAGCCTTTGCTGAGGTTTCCTTTTGAGACAACGTTGTGGCACTTTATAAGTTCAAATATGGACTGAACATTTTCCTTTCTCTTGGTGTTGCACGATCAGACAGTGGCAGAGACCTGGACCAGTACCTTGAAGAACCGCACTGTATCCCCAACTCTATCCCTCTGTGACCATGGAGCACCCTCTTCAAACATCACCATCTCCACTTTCCATGGCAAACTTTATACACACTCTCTAATTAAACTTTTTGGTCTGTCTGTGCCCATAAAGCGGAATTCAACTTTAGTGGACTATTATATGGGGCCTCTGGATATTGCCTTAATGCAAATAGTGCTGTACTGAAATGGGGGAAGCAAAAAAGGCCTCCTTCCTCCCTTATACCCTGCATCTCCCAAACTTCAGATTATCATCCGTGCCCCGGACAAGCATGTAAAAAAGATAAGATTTCTTTTGACATCTACTGCAGTATATTACTAAGCAAGTCTAATTATCACACCGGTAAGCTGAAGAGATTTAAACCACAATAGAAAAAAAATGTAACGGAACTGGAACAGAAAATAGTGGACTAAAACCAGTCTAATGCTATAAATTGTAAGTAAATACATAATGATCTGGAAATTAGTTGTGATCTTAGTGGTCTTGGTCAAAGACTGTAGTAAATTATGCTCATACGTTTGTATTTTGCTAGTTGTAGCCTAACATTTCCAATATGGTTTGTAGTGGGAATATACGAAACAGTTTCAAATGCATTGCCGAATTTGACTGAATTTAATGAAGTGTGGGGAAACTGTAGCAATGGAAAAGCTGACTCAACAACTAACAAAATCAACAAGAGAGACAAAAATAAATAAATATCTAGATGTAGGGTTTCCGTTTGCTTCATTCTCAGAAAAGACGGAACATCCGTGCTAACACAAAATTCTTTGAATTTTGACGTGAGGTCTATTGTAAGGCTGATCCATAGTCAGCTGGGGTAAGTGGGACCTTTCCAATTGCTTTTCCTGGTTGTTGGACAAAGACTGAAATGGTCAGGTGTGAATATAGGATGAAGTATTGCTCAGGCAAAATTTTTGGTGTTCAAGAAAAGAACTGACAAAATGGAAAGGTTAGAAGCTAAGAAAGAGTCTAGCTAGCCAAAAAGGGGTTGTATCATGTTATGAAAAATATAATGGAAAAGGTCCCTGGAGAGTTTTTCAAGCAGCTCTGAAGAACAGTAATTAAGTTTGTGAAGAATTTCCAATGAAATATATCTTGAAAAAGAAAATAAAAAGCATCTGGTATATTTCTGATATTACAGTTATACTTGAAGGAAAATGGACATGAATCAGGGCCTGTTCCTAACTTAATGTGAATATATGACTCCCATTGGTGATAAATTCATGCCAGAAGGAAATCTATGGTTATTCCAGCTATGAAATATGAAATGGCCCCTCCGAATCCACGCAACAGGAATAAATACATGGAAAACATGTCTCTTTCTGATATCATTAGCTCAAAAATAACTTAGTAGATTCAAAGTAAAATTTCCTGAGTGATTACTAATGACTTGATTTAGTAGAGTACCTGAAATGTGTGTTTCTAAGGAAAAGTACACTGGGAGATATCTCTTTGCATGGGGTTCATCAGTTCTTCTTCGTGTACCACAACTGTTGCTAAAAATATATTTTGAAGTGACATATAATTTATTATGTTCATTAGTGGCCACAAATATGAAATTAGCATTCCAAATTCTACATTAAGCTAACACTGAGAAGTAGCCATATATTAAAAACTAGCGTAAGGAAACAGTGATTCAATAAAGCAGGCGCAGAGTGAGCTCCACAAACAGTTACTTGTTCAACACACAGGAGAAAGTTTTCATCACATGATTCATTATTACAAATATTCCTCAGTGCATTAAGAATCTAATTTTCATCTCACGCGTAGTAATGTAAAACAAGGGTAAGACTTCTAAAATCAATGGATTTATATTGGGGTAAGGATGCAACTGGATCCATCCTCCTCAAATGAGCTGTCTGCCTTCCCTCCATCTGATGAGTACAAAATAACTATCTCTCTGCTCTCCAGTTAATAAAAAGGATATGTTAGCTAAAACTAAAAAATAAACTTCAAACTTTTTTTCTAATTCAAGTTCAGGTTATTTTGAAGTTTCAGAAGACAGTTTAAAAAACAGACAATCAACAACAACAAAAAAAGAAACCAAAAAAAGCCCCAAGAAGCTTCAGATAATCCCAGCTGTTTCAAGAACCAATGGGGAAACTTTATTAAAATTTCATCTGAATCCAAACCATAACTCCAATATAGTCTTAAACCCAAACGTGAAATAGTTGTTCCCAAATAGTTCTTCTTCATTGTTTCTCTAAAAAATAGTACAAATCTTTTCTGTTTTGTAGGCATAATACTTACTGCAAGGAAAAGATACAATGTGTGTGAGCAAGAGTAAGATAAGTATTATCAAAATATATTCTATTCATTCAAGGACTAAACTACGCTAATATCCAACATACTATCTTCCTTGATTTTTTTTTTTTTTAACAGGGCCTGTGCATTCAGACATAACTGTGTTTCATACCTGCCAGAAAAGTCTTTCCTTCACTGTTCAGTACCTCTGCTGGGAATTCCCATGGATGGCAAAAATAATTTCATAAGGGAAACCGCATGGAGACTTGCTGCTTGAGAACAACGAAAGATGATCACTCATAAAACACAGGTAGGAAATGAAACAGGAAAGCTATCAGATCCAGACTTCCTCCATGAATAGAGGTTACCAAAACAAACACACCAAAAAAAAAAAAAAAGAGGAAATCATTGACATTTGGTCAATCAGGACAGAACTGGCTGGAGTTGTTCCGGGCAGAGGCTGAACTGCTGTGACTCAGACAACCAGGCAGGAAAGTTGCTGAGGGCCAAATGCCAGCAAAAACATGGGAAATGTGTTACTCCACTAAGGTTAAAGAGACTTCCCACCCTCCCTCCCTGTGGCTGATCCCCTCTTCCTGGTCAACCTTGGCTTGGACAGTTGCAGAGCTCCTCAGATGGCTCCTGCTGAAGCTCTGAATTTCCCCTCCTGCCCGACTGTCCCATTCCATCCCACCAGCCTTATTCCTCCTTGCAAAAAGGAGTATTTTCAGTTACCACATCTGCTTTTCGACTGTGAACCATATGAAGGAAGTCTCGCCTTGTCCCCCCTTCTCCTCAACTCCATCTACATAGCTGTATTGGTGTTTCTAAGACTCCTTAATGGTACAAACAAGTCAAAAGGGTAATGAAGATTTCACCTGAAGACATTAACACCCACAAGGGCTATTATCATCACTTCATCTGAGCTCCTGCCTGGTGCTGTCTATGGAATTTCAATGCTGATTAAGTTTACTGACCCACCATGCCCCCCCAAGTTGTACTGAAACTTGAGGGTATTTTTTACAATGATGTTTAGTCCATATTTTTTAAGTGCAAATGGCTGAGACTCTACTCCTCTTGATAAGCTGCAAAAATGATTAATTACTCACACTTAAAAAAAAATAAATCTCTATATACACCCTCACATGGCTTACTGGAGGAATTTTGGAGGTCAGAATCTCATCTGAGGTCATTCCAACGGAACTCACTGAATCCTAAGAAATATTTGTGGGTTATTTTAAATTTTTCTGTTGCAGAATCCAGGTTTTATCTCATTTTTAAATTCCTTCTCAAAGGTACCATTATTTTGATGACATAGAGTTTAAGCTCTGAGTTGTGTGACTACGGTTTTATACAGTCAACACTAAGTATTGACAGATAAATTACGCTCCCACTTTCTTTACCACACAGTTTGTTTTATTAAAGTTATAATATTATTAATGTCTTTATAACTGTACATTAATATTACCCTTGTTTCTAATGTTTCCACACCAGTTAGCAGAGAATAATTATAACTGAGCCAGGGTCTTAAAAAAAAAAAAAAACAGAAATGTGGAATAAAATGAATTTTGACACAGTCACTGCAATATCGACAAATCTGAAGCTGGAATACTTTACTGAAACTGATTCAGATATGAAAATATGTACACCAGAGCTAGAAGGTGTAAGTGTTTGATAGAAAGAGAACACATTTTATCTTCTCTGTAACTATGGTTTTAACAAAGTCATTGACTCACACTTTCCTATATATTCATTTGAGATTCTATTCCTTAAATGCGGAATGCAACCAGAGAAGGGAAACAGGTGCAATAGCATGAATTGCTATTCCAGTTATGTGCTGTGCATAAGCATATTCATAATAAAGGGAGTATACAAGTATGAGATAGATAGATACATAGATACACAAACAGATAAAAAGTGGATTCTCATTTGCAGAACTCCTCAATTAGGTGCATTATTTAGTTCTATCTATTCAGATATCTGTCTTCAGGGATGGGGAAAAATGGCTAGGAACTCATTTCCTTTGGGAATTCCACTCATTCTCAAACTTTGTCCAATGAGCTGAAATTTGCCAAAGGTTACTGTGGGCATCTTGCAGATACACAGTAAAGGCTCACAAAGTCCTCATATCCTTACAAAATCAGTCTTAAAAGCGTCACATTTGTAAATCTTTCTACAGAGCTGACTCCAAAGTGGATCTAGCAGAGTTTCGTGACCCAGTTGGTAGCTCCAGCTTTTGAGCCTGCAGTAGGAGATGTGGACATGACTGCACAGCTGTTTGTCTCTTTACTATTTGGATCTGCCCATCCCTTTTTCCTGTCTCTGGCAGTACTGGATACTGGTTTTTTTTCCCCAAATCAGAGCGCTAAGAACATGATGTTGTATTACATGGATGCTATCATATCTGTCACTCTCCTCAGCCTAAAATCACAGCATCTCAGCATCAGCCAAGCTGCAAGTGACCTCAGGAGATCCCTGATTCAATCTCCTGCTTCCAAGGTAGGCCAGGTTGCTCAGATCCTTGCCCAATAAAATCTTTAAAATCTCTAAGAATGGAGATCCCACAGCCTCTCCAGGCAAACTGTTTTCCAGTGCTTAACTGCTTCCGTAGTAAACATAGCCCCTATGTTGAAATATCCCTTCTTGCAGTGTTGGTATTACCTTTTTTTTTTCCTTTTTTAGCACACTGTTTGTCAGAGTCTGGGCTCATCTGTCCATAATCCACGTTTAGGCAGTGGAAGATGGTCCTACCAAGCCTCTCCTTCCTCCTCAATTGTGCAAGAACCCATGTGTAAAGCTACAAGATGGAAACGCATAGCCAACACATCACATCACTTTAGAGGCGCGTGTGACCTGCTTGTGGCGGACTGGTCCTGTGATACAGGCCAAAAGAACTTCCATCATGCTGCACTCGGGGAGTGCCTTTTCTAATGGGGATCTTCCCAATGCAAGATCCTACTGTGTGCTGTTGCACCCATTCTTGCAGCCAAGAGCTAAGCAGAGCTCATTACCAGGCTACTAATCAGGCTGAAAGTTGTCTCACAAAGAGGGAAAACAATCACTTGTACGCAAGTTTTGGATAAGGAGACATTTTGTGAGACTGACAAGTTCACTTTAGAAGCCTAATTAGCTTGTGTAAATCAAAGTAATTCCTATACTACTGCTCTTCTTCTCAGAAGATGACCTGTCCTGTCCTGGCTGAGTCACCAGAATTTCATGCTATGCTCTTTAAATAAATGAACAAAACATGGTCAGTGTGAAGTTGTTCAGAGAAGTTCAAAGACAAAGGAGTAACTCTAGTGCTCCAAAGTCATTGGTAGCACAGTGATTAGCTGATAAGCTAATCCTTTTCCTCATTCCCCACGACCAGATCATGAGAAAGTACAATATACAAACACAAAATCACTCTCCACTACTGTAACTCGTGTCACTATAGGGGAAGTATGTGTCTCTGGAGGAGTGTGCAGACATAGACATATAAAAGTTACGCATCTAAGTCTGAGCTGATCACTTCAAGGTTTCTTTAGCATCAACAGAGGGAGAGAGAAACATGTGAAGAAGGTGATTCAGCTTATTGAAAAACATCCATCTGAGATGGGCCAGATAATTTCCCCTCTGAGAGTACCTTTTTCTTTCCACTGTGAGAGCCTGATGTGATTAAAACAAGTACAGAGAGTAACTTCTGGATATTTAAAGTATTTGTGAGATTCCCCTCATATGAAGACAGTATCTGCATCATGAAGAAGTTCAAGACTTCTTGAGTCAGAAAGACTGATTTCTATGCATCACCAGAAAGTTGGCTTTGACGGTGATCTGATCTGTCAAAAGACCAACAGAAACTTCTCTCAGCACTTTGTACATTTGCTGCAGACTATTTGCCTCATGTGTGTTTTAAACCAGATTTTGTCTCTGAGAAAACTCCCGTACATTTCAAAAGCAGCCCATCTGTGATTCAACTTCACCAAGAAATAAACCTGTCCACAAAAGCAATAAGGTAAAATAGGAAGTGTTTGAAGCAAACTCATGGAAAAACAGTTTTTATATAGCTAACCTCTGTAAATATTAAAAAAACTTGCTGAAAAATTTGCCCTTTCTTCATGCAACTGGAGACAGAAAGATATTTTTAAAAACAACTATGAGATAAATGGGGTAGTTCTAGAAAGATGTCAAGATGGGCTTTGAATAACCAGAAGCTTTGAATATTTAAAAAAACCCTCATGAATCTTGAAGGCTTTTCCTCATCTGAGCCATCTGAGGTTCATTGCTCACTGAACTTCTTAGAGGTGGCTCTGCCCTAATCGCCAGTCCTTGGACATACGAGCCCAGGATCTCGAAATAACACGCTTAGAATCATTTTATCGTGGTGTGGGAGAAGAGGGATGAAAATACTCAGAGAGAGAGACACGTCACCCACCGCTAAGCTCAGAATTTTGCAAAGCAAGTTCATAAATCAGGAGGTGACAGTAAATTTTTAACGGTGTATAAAATCAGGCGGCAGCAAGAGCCTAGTTTATTTTACGGGCATGATGATAGCTGAGAAGAATGCTGCAGAGTGATATGGATAACGTGGTGGCACACCTGTAACCTCCAGGACTGAAAGAGAGAACTGTTTGCACTTCATCATTCCAGGAAGAAAAAAATACCCAGTACTGCTGCCACAACACACCCTTAATGGAGCCTTGCTGTCCCGAGAAAAGAAAAAAACATAACGTACAAAGTATACCTTGTCAGTCTTATTCTCAGTGATTATGTACTTCCATGGTATGTAGAAGTTTTATAGAGCAATTACATCCATTGTGACTTCGTAATTACAGTATTAGGAGGTCACAGACAGAGAAACTTCACCAACTCTATTGATTTTTGAGGCTAGCCCGAACAGGATATAGGTTTACACTGGACTTGTAACTTTTCTATACGTACACAAAGTGCACCGTGCTCAAGAGACTAACATTGATTTGTGATGTTCGTGGGCCAGATTCTGATCTCTAGTGCTCTTTCAACATAAATCTGCATAACTGCCCTGGAAAAAGAGTGTATTTATGGAAATAAGTAATTAGGGAAAAGCCCTAGAGACTGGAGGAAAACGTTTAAAATAGTTTTTAAAAATTTGAATAGCTTAACAACCAAAATCAACGTTAGTGAGTACCAGGAAGATTTGGATTTTGTCTATAGCCCTTAACTATTTACATTTTGAACCATTAATTCTACAGCAAAAATTCAATCCTGGACAATAATGTAACAGAAGAACTGATCAGTTTTTTTTTTAAACTCTACAGTCCATTTTCACTAGAGGAAAAAATCTAAGAAAGAAAGAGCTTTTATCAAGTAAGCGACCAAATTGCTTGAGTTTTTGAACTGAATGAGGTTGAACTGATGTTACTGAAGTAGATAAGAGCTGTGTTCACAGAGCACAGTGGGTCCCCACCACAGCAGTGTTCGTGAGAATAATGGGAAACCTCAGCCATTCTATATAACATGTATTCTTTATTATAAGTTTAGGTACAGAGTTTCTTGTCAGTTGGGGTACCTGCATAATAGACTAATTTTCTGCAAAATGTTAAAAATTATTTTAATTTTTTGGGGGGGTTGGGGGTGTTAAAGCAAAATTAATTTTGTTTTTTTTTAAATGAATGGAAAATGTTTAAAATAATCATCATAAACTGCACAAAACTTTCCTCTCATTCTGATATAACATATTCTAGATTTATTTCAAGTGTCATAAGGTTTCTTACAAATGCTTTCTAATAAATATGCAGAAAATTTACAGAAAAAAAATGAACTCTGGAAACAACATTTCCATAGAGAATATTGAAATGTAGTGCTATAATACCAACCACAATTCATTTTTTTTTAATTCAATGAACAATTGGGTAAACTGTAGGTGGCACCACTAAACATTTCGGTACCACTGACTACTTTTTCAATGTAAAAATACAATCAATGTAAAAATGTACCAACACCTGCTGAGAAACTTTTAACAGCCTTTGGAGCAACGTGACTTCTCAATATGCATCTGAAAAATCTAGATTTATTATTTATTTTTTTAAAAATCAGTGAAACTGGAATCAATCTCCCTTTAGTTTATTATTGGTTTCCCACTCTGGCATGTGCATATTCTCGATTGATCTGAAACTTTTGTCTGCCTAAAATCTGACCTGAACTGCGCCATAGAGATGACTTTTGATGTTGCTTGAAAAAGAAATATTCTTTTCAGGGAACAGAAACATCACAAAAAGTATAAATAATTTTCTTAAGACAGCAGAGTGTAGAAGGGTACCTTTAACTGACACCATGCACAGGACTGTCATTTACATTAGGGTTACCGAGCACCGCTCTGTATAATATAACGGGGACATTAAATAAGGGTAAGTGTAATTAATACATAACATTAGTAAGAGTCAATTTTCATTCTCTTCTTGTGGCCGACTGGCATTATCATTATTTTATTTTTTAATTTCCTGGTGATATCGCCGCCTTTACTAGCCTTCTTATATGAATGAGATAAGCTGTTGCACATTTTGATTTGAAAGCAAGAGGAATGGTAATTAAGTAATTTGAAAATGAAAAGAGCTTAATCAAGGGGGCTTATACAGTATGAAACTGTGCAGAACCTCCATTTACCTTTGAAAAACACCCTCCTTCAAAATCTCCTGGCAAAACAACAGCCTGAACCCAGTCTCATCTATTTGAAGAGCAGAGCCTCCATGAAGATCTCTGACACCGCAAAATATCATTACTTCAAGGGGGTGAAAGTCACTTTTTTAATGCATGGTTTTGGGCTGGAAATACCAAAAATGCTCAAGTCACTTTGAATCCAAAGTGTGAATTTGGTCTAGGGGGATGCCAAGGCACACCAGGTTGCACGTTGAGTTGGTCACACCATTGACATCAAGTTCACCCCCTGGCCCCACCAGTCTTCAATCCTGTGCATTGTTTTTTTCCCACCCTGGGACAGAGCCTGCTCTGCACCAACCCCGTCTGTGAGTAGCCACTGGCTCAGTCTGGGGCAAGAAGGGTCACAATGGAAGAGACTGCGGTGCTGTGAAGTGTGTGACATCTCCTCGGGCTTTATAATCAATGGAGATGGGATAGAAGGATTGCTTCCCTGACGCAGCCAATGCCATAACTTTCCTCGATTGTCTGAGCTTAATCCTTCACTATGAAAGCCAATGCTGGAGCTCATACCCAGGCAGATGAGAGACTTGGAGAGATCTAAGAGAGGTGACCACTTACCAAGGGGATCAAGGTGCTACATCTCTTCACAAAACCAGTAAAATGTCCAATAAAGAATAGTGCAATAAAGCAGACACAAGTAGAACTTGTTTTTCTTCTTGTGTCATTTGCCTTTGTTTCCTGGGACATATAAAAACTGCATGGGAAGAGAACACGAGAATGATATCAATCTGACTGTGTACTAATTACACAGGTCTATTCAGGGATCATGACAAAGAAGGCTTCAGTGACACCCTGGGACCCAGTAGTTACAGCACTCAAAAGAGGGGAAACTGGATTCTAGTTCTAGTGCCCCAGGGTTTGCTCGTCCCACAGCTTACCCCATAAGTTGTAAAACAATAAATGAAACTAATGTGGGGACCAAAACTCAAGATTGTTTCCTTTTTTTTGAACATCATGACAGTCAGTTTACAGACACATACAATTATAGCGTCCCCATGGCACGAACCCCCAGCTCTGGCCTCCACAACAAAAAAAAAAAAAAAAAATTGCTTTGTTTCAGTTCTGATACAACCTACTATCTGGTGATTAAGCAATGACTTTGGACAAAAAATGATGGAAGTTTGAAGACCCTATGGATAAAGAAAGAATGACATTTGGGACATTCACATCCTGGAGAAATGATCCTGTATACATAATGCCTAGATAAGGGAGAAAAGAACCAGGTCTTGTGTTTCCTTTCCAACTAATATACATGTGTATGTGCGTATAGTGAGATACAGATTGTCAAGGCCATTTTTCTATACAGATTATGGTAATGATTAAATGAGCGTGAATACGGACATCTGAAAATGATAACAAGTAGGGGAAATTCCATCCTATTCTGTATCTCTATCTTTTCTGTGAACATTACTTTGTTATCTGCAATATGCAAGCCTTTTGAATAGGTGCTATTAATTTAATATGCATTTATTCTTTCTGATCTTTCTTTAATTTTAAATTAAGTGAAGTCAGTGATCAAAGAAAGGCCAGAATAATAGCCCTGTAGGTTGATTTTTTTCTTTTCTTTTGGTTCACAGAAAGCAATGAGAAGTATCACTGTGTGTTTTTTTCTGGGCCAGTTCTGCAATGTGTACCTTGGTGACAATATGGCCTGCAGTAACACTGAAGTACATGGGTGTCACCCAAATAAACAATTACCAAGTAGAGCAAAGGCCTATGGCTGAGCTCTAAACACCCTTATTTACCTTTTGTGTTTCACCAGTTGCTAAGAGCCCTAAGCTTATTGCTCTAAGCCATTAAACTTGGAGCAGAAAGATGATCCCTGCCCCAAAGAATTTGCAGTAAAAGGTTGTTTAACTCTGTATAATTTAATCTCCTTCTGAGTGAAAGACATTTGCTCACACACCCAAACTCTCTTCAATGGAATATTTAACTATGTTCTTTAAGAACCATGGCCAAGACTAGAACCTTCCATGAGCTACCAAGTTCTTTGTCATTCTGCAGAAACCAAAGTAGCGTCCATTGCAGAACCAATACCCAAACATTACTCAGGAAGAAGTGGGCTGAAAACTTACCAACTAATTTCTCATAAGCCACTACAAAAACAAATTGTTTTCAGACAGACCTCTCTAGCACGTCTACAGTTTTATACAGAAAGATAAGCTCTGCAGAGGGAGGATACAGCCTTTATTAGACTAACCCGTATGGCTGGGGAGGGTGAAAAAAATAAAAACCCCAAGTTCTGAGGCACAATAGAGCTTCAACCAGCCAAAGGGCTTGTGTATCAGAAAGATAAGAGATGTATTTATTCCTTTTTTCTTCAGTTATTTTCACCACCTCTTTCTTCAAAACTTGCCTTACATCCTTATAATATCAGTCAGTGATGTTATGGTCTATAAGATGCCCAGCCTCTGAACACAACTCAAGACTGAATCATCCTTTTGAACAGTGGTGCCTCCTTGGGCCCAGGAGTTAGGCTCTGGACTGTGGACACTAGAAGTGAGTTTAGAAATTCTTGGATTACCTGCCCTACTCTTGCCCTACTCTTGCCTTGCAATTCACCTTTTAGCTAAAGACATTAAATATGGAGCCCTAAGGTTTGAGTTCTGTGTGCTGGGACAGCTGAGGAGGCCAAAGGAACTTCTTATCCAATCTGGACAATTTTTTTTATTGAAATGTCTTAGAGGATATTAAAATATTTGAACATTTTTTTCTTCATATTTTGAGTCGTGATATGTAGTAACCAACCAGATCCCAGAGCCAGTTCCAGTTTTGCTAAATTATTCTACTGAGTGAAACAAATAAAATTTTGTTGAATTCTTTATGGACTTTAATGATTAAAAGAAAGCCTACTAACAAAAATTCTGTTTATATTCCTAAAATTAATTATTTCTGGCCAGCCTTTGCTGCTTGGCTTATGCCTACTGTGGTCAGAATTAGTTGACACTACATTGGACTGGCTGCATCTGTGTTAGCACGCAGCCTATGTCTCCTCCTGTCTCCTGTAGTACCTCTGCCTCTATCACCAATTTTTTTTTTTATTTGTTTTTTTTCAGTTCATGGTAACTGAAATAATGAGAAAACTGTGTCACAGTTGGTTGGTTTTTTTTTTATTTACTATTTTTCCAAGAGGACTTTTTTAACAGCATGGTGTTGAGGTTGGGTGCCTTGGAGTGTGTCATAGGGATTGTTGGTAGTGCTTCAGAGCATAGGGTCTTCTCTGGTAAATAACTGGGGAGCTGGAGAGAGACCTTGTCTTCATGTGGCCACCTCCTCCTCCACCTTACAGCATACAACCTTACAATTGTTCCCCTGTACTTGGCACTGGTGAGGCCCCACCTTGAATACTGTGTTCAGTTTTGGGCCCTTTACTACAAGAAAGACATTGAGGTTCTGGAGTGTGTCCAGAGAAGAGCAATGAAGCTGGTGAGAAGTCTGGAGCACAAGTCTGATGAGGAGCGGCTGAGGGAGCTGGGGGTGTTCAGCCTGGAGAAAAGGGAGTTGAGGGGAGACCTTATCACTCTCTACAACTCCCAGAAAGGAGGCTGTAGAGAGGTGGGGGTTGGTCTCTTCTCCCAACTAACAATCTACAGGACAAGAGGAAATAGCCTCAAGTTACACCAGGGGACATTTAGATTGGATAAGAGGAAAAATTTAATCACCGAAAGAGTTATCAAACATTGGAACAGGCTGCCCAAGGAATCGGTGGAATCACCATCCCTGGAGGTATTTAAAAGACGGATAGACGTGGTGCTGAGGGACATGTTTTAGTGGTGGTTTTAGCAGTGTTAAGTTGATGGTTGGACTCAATGATCTTAAAGGTCCTCTCCAACCTAGATGATTCTATACAGCATATGAGAAGAAGCCCAGGGAGGGATTCATCTGCAGAACTGAACCCAGGTCTGTGTTACACTTTGAGTACTGCATCTTTTTTCTTCTGAGGCTACTAAGAAGTTTAGCAGAAAATTGGGGTTTGTAACAATCCAGAAGACTGTTAGCTCCATCTTGAACAATGAGCAGAACTTAAGTGCTGCTGTTTTTGCAGATGCATAAATCATTTTTTTCCATTCTCACTGAAATGCGTCTGTTTCTGGGGTGGGTTGCGGGAGTTGCTCATTTCACTGGTATACAGGGTTAAGACAGGAGGCACAGGCTACTATTCACAGCCAATGGAAGGGATGACCTGGGCAAGTACAAATTCAGGCGTGAACTTCTGTTTCTGGAAAGCATTATTACCATTTGGAAAACTTTGCTGGTTAAATCCCACAGGGTGTACAGATAAACATCGCGTCCTGATATCAGTGGAAATTATCCTCAGTATCAACAATAAGAGTAATTACTTATGGAGAGAATCACCTCTCCTAAATTTAGTTATCTACAAGTCAGGCATCTAATCTAAGCTAACCACCTAGGCTCCCTTTGTAATGAACAGACAGAAATAAGCACCAGGAGACTCGTTTTATCCCAAGATAAATGTCCTGCGATAGGTAGACTGAATCACTTTCCAGAGGTGCCTATCTCTCTTTATTGACTACAGAAGGAACATAGATAATTAGCCATGACTAGACACCTAATTTTTAGATACCTAGACACCTAAACTTTAACAAGATGAATCAGAGCCGAGTGATTACTGCTAGGTAAACTTCCTCCTACCCATTCATCAGTGAGAGAATGTCTGACGCCTGAAATATAAAGCTTGGATCGTTTCCAAAATCTTCGTTTTCCTTGTTGTTTAGATTTTTTTTTTATTCTTCTGCGTACTGCTTTATCTCATATTGCCTCATTTTGAGGATATTTTGTCAGTGGTTTCACTTATGTAGTTTGTTACTGTTAGACTGTGCACAAATTGCTATTTTTGTTGAAAGACCTGAAACAACGTGCTTTCAGAAAGGGAAAGGACGACACATGATAAATACATATTTTAAAACATTATAATACCATCATCTCTATTTTATTTGCTTTTCTTCTAAATCCAATGTAATTTTATGTACAGCTTCTATTTCCTACAGGATTTAAAAAATTACATCTTTTTAAGAAGATCTGTGCCTACAAATAAATCCAGCTTCGTTTTATTGCAGTGCTTGATATAATTTGTATAAGTTACAGCCTAATAAAAGATAGGGGAGCAAACTTCAGGCCACATCATCTGTTTTCCCCCCCAGTAGAGATATAAAATTATATTTGTCCTGGTTCTTTTTATGTGGTTCATCAGATTAGGAAATTTTATTAGACCTCCTACTTCGGGCTCGTAACAATAAGATCCTTCCCTATTGCCAATAAGTGAAGCTTAGAGAAGTTCTGATGCGCTTATAAGCAATGTGAAAAATATAGGTTGGAAAGGCATCTTCATTTATTTAAGCACATACTTAGTACAAGATTAAAGTTATTTGCTTACATGCTGTCCTTAATATGGATAGGCTTAAAGGCATTTCCATGTATTTTCCTGAATGGGAAACACATTCTCAGATGTGCAATGAATTTTCATTATTGTTTATTTGATGTTAAGAATATTAACATTACATGTGCTAATAGGCATAAATGGAGATAGACCCTGTTAAGTAAAGTTCATAGGGTGCAATGCAGGGGCAAAAGAGTTGAATAATGGGTGAAGAAAAAATCATACCATTGGGTTGAAATTTCCATATAAAATTTTGCTCACATTTCAAATGTGAACAACGCATAGTTGTTACTCTGGATTCTGGCACATTTTGTCTTATTATTGCCTATATTCAGCAGAGGTTTCGGTAGGACTGCGCATATTTTTCAGAATCAAAATTTCTCCAAAATTCACTAGGTGGAATACAGCCATGTGCTGTGTGAGTTGGCTGCTCAACCACATGTAGTGGGGAGTCAAATGAAAAATTTACCCATAGCCAATATCCTCAAAATCATGTAACCCTTTGGAGTGCCTGGAAATATGGACATTGAGATCCTTGGGTCCGGTCACAAACAAAAGGAAACATTAATGGAATTTGAAATTATCACAGACTTTGGGGAGCTGGTTTCTGTTTTGCCAGATTTGAGAACAACAGTGAAAACAAAACATGAAATCACTATCATAAAACAAGCTGAACTTTATGTAATGGATAGGTGGGTATTATTTTCTGTTTCTGAAAAGCCTGAAACCTTTTCTTTCACAGGGAAAAACAAAACAAAACAAAACAAAACAAAACAAAACAAAACAACTGTGGTTTTGTGGTTAAGGCACTGAATTAAGACTAGGCAGTGCTTCACTTTGGCGTGAGGCTGGGAAAGTCTTTTGCTTTTCAGTCCTGCAGCAATAATTAGGTGCACGCCTGGAGGTAACCAAACCAAATATCCCATAGGTCATCCCAGTTAGTGAACTTATTTGAGAGTATCTACATCTGCAGGACCAAGACCTTAATTTCTCTGTCTCCCTTCCAAACGTGTACATTTAAGTATAAAATACTGCCTTCTTTTTCTGTCTCTATTTGTGCTGTATATTTGAATAAAGCCTGTGAAACAGCACTGTGGTTCTGCTCGTCTTTGTTTGAAATGCAGTGTTCAGTATTGAGGAAGATGGCTTAAAAAAGAGGTAAGACAGGTAAGCATCCAGAGGAAGGTGGGGGAAAAAAAGCCACTGGAGAAAAGATGGCAAAACTGGGGCTTCCTTAAGATTTAGAAGGGAAGACATATGATATCAGTCATCTGCTATGTAAAAAAAGGTATCTGAAAAAGGTAATCTGCTCCTTGATGTAAATGTCAGCAGAAAAAGAAGGGATGAGTTACACTGGATGACCCTCCCAGCATTTTCTCTGATTTCCAGGACTGCAAATTTTGTTTGGATACAGGATGTTATCACAGCGGGTCCTGAGCTTCTTACACACCTCCAGTGCTACTGCAATATGGAAAAACTGGGCATAAACAAGCATCTTTGTGTTGTGGTTGCTTTTGGCCAGAGTTTATAAGAAGCCATCCATCAAAGAGCAGGAACGCTTACAAGTTTGGAGTTGAGAAAGTGCAGCGGCAAGCTTTTGGGGCGATTTCACAATACTGATTTCTTGGTTTGAAGCAAAATATATTTACAAGAGCATCTGCTGGTGTGAGTCTCTTAAATATGGCATATACTCCGTGTTACTGCTTCATCATCATGTATAATTGGCAATAAACCTATTTAGAATTCAAGATGCATAAAACTGAAAGTCTTTGAAGGGAATAGCTGCTGAGATTATATTTATTGTGCTTTCCCACAATATTTTTCTATACATAATGTGATAAACCTCCAAGGTGGTTGTAGGCAAAGCTAAAATATTCACAAGTATGCAGTTATTATGAATTTAGACAGGTTGTAAGACATTTTGATATCAAACTCTTAATGAATGGCAGTAAACATATTCTACATTACTTTATTAAAATGCCTATTAAAACATACACATCCACAGAATGATCACTGGATGTGTTTACTTGCTAGTAAAAAACCCATGAAGGAAACAGCATGGAAATAAATTTTCTTTTCCTGCACTACTATGATAAGAATTAAGGCATGCATTTAAAGTTCATATTATTTTCAGTGTGTTCACAGCACATCCAGATAATCAGATATTCAAAGGAGGATCCCCAGTCAATTCCAATATGCCACGACTCATGGTAAATTGAGTTGCGTAAATGGTAGTTCCATATCCCACAATGGTTTTTGAGATTTCAGAAAATCTGCTCCACTCCAAAACAACAAACCAAAGGAACAACAAATATCAAACAAATACCTTCTGGTTAATTTAATGTTTTACAAATCAAAGTTGTCCATATTTTTTTTCTATTTTTCTAAATTTTTATTAACAAGAGTTTAAAACAAAAACGTCATGTTGACCCAGAAAAGCAGGGGATTTTTTTTCTTTTCAGCATTCCAGAGTGCATATTGACAGTTTGAGGGGGAAAAAAAAATCAAATTATGAGTTGAAAACATATGGAAATTTATTCCCTCTGAGTATAGGTTTTATTTTCTTCACAAAGTCCTGATCAATGCTAGTGACAAACACAAAACGAGAAGTCTCCTGTAACAGCCAATAGTGGTTACATAGCTCCATACCATGTTTTTAATCAAGAGATATTGCAGATTTTAAGGGGATTGAATATGCTACATTTTCTGTAGGCAGTGGATAGCAACTGTCCTCCTAACGGAAATATCTCTGTGTGTTGCCTCCGTGGGAGGCATCCATGCCTCAGTGTGAAATAAGTGTCTACTAGACCAGCAGAAAGAAAAGAGCTATTGTGCCATAAATCCACCCAAAATGTTGCTCTAACATGAAGCGTGTGCTGGACCAGCACATGGTGCCCAGTGACTGCAGAATTGGGAGGGGACTGAGGAAAGGCACCGGGATGCAGTTAATCTACCCTTAGGGTAGACTGAGCAAACGTTAGTGCCTGGAGCTTTTTGCCTGATAATAGAAAAAAATAAATGATCTTCAAATGTTGGTGTCTTGCCCAGAAAATACTGGTGTCAGCTGGTTGTGAAAAGCTTCTTGTGCTCACAAGCACAGCCAGCTGCTGCTGTACGCTATGGGTCACATCATGGGATCCCTCCTTTGCGCAAGGGGTAAAATCTTGGCCCCCACAATAACCCGCACTCCTGCTCCCCTTCCCTTTGACAAAGCAACTATCTTGCTCTTGGTACTTGTATTTTGCAGTCCTCCAGAGAAGCTCGATAGTTTTGATGGGTAAACTGAGTCCCAACGGGCTGAATTAACACGAGGAAAGTCTTGCAAAGTGGGTAACTGGATTGGTTTCCTTGCCTTTTTCCTTAGCCAGTCACTCCATGCACATGATCAGTACTACTCTAAAAGAACAATATTTTACATCCTTATGGAGTTTACTGTTTTACTTTGCCATGATTACACAATAGCACATTTCTACCTGCCTGTTGGAAGTATTTTCTCATTCAGAAATGAATTTTTGGATAATGTACAACAGCAACATACCCTACAAAACTCCTATTTATCCAGCACTGCAGTTGCTATAAGAACTGTTTATACAAATAAGTAACATACCCCACAGTGTAATATCTTTCACTTGCCTAATGTACTTTTTGACATATGATGAGAAACTGCAAGCCCTAATCCCCAAGCCTGGGTTAAAATGACTGAGCAATGCACCATCCAAATGAAAGACTGCCATTGTTCTTGCTGGAAAGAGACACACTTATTTTCACGTCTGGCAATAATATTGTTTTAAAGCAAACTGTGAAGAAATTATGCAAGCTGAGTCAAAAGCTGGAATATGCATTTAAACATCCTATTAATAGGCTTGGAAGAGCATGCATATTAAAAAAATTTGCTTTACAAGGAAATGTTTTGCCTAAGCAAAGTCTGCTTCACATGTCTTTATTTACTGTCCAAGCTGTAGTACACCATTATAGCCCTTCTGATAGCACCGATAAATGTGTTGCGGGATGCCAGACGAACAAAGAACAGAGTAAGAATGGGGAAAGGAAGGGGAAATAAAGAAGCAACCGTGTTGCGTCCCTGTGTCTGACACATCGGGAATTCAGCAGACCAGCTTCCCTGCCACGAGGGGTGCTTGTATTCTCATTGCATGAGGAAAAAGGATATTATCATGAAGGGTTCAGAAGAAAAATATGTGATAATATGATTCCAGGGTGTTTCCCCCAAGCACAGACACGGGCACAGAGAAACAAGGAGAGGCTGGAGGAGATGCGTTTGCACCAAGCACTAATGGTACAAACGCAGCAACCGCTTTTAAGGATTTCTCAGGGCAGCTCAAATCCTCTCTTTATAATCTTTCAGAACCACCGCAAAGGTGGTTGTATCCTAGTGAATTTGCATTAAAGCAGAAAAGTTCTTTATCCCCCAGGAATGGGAAAAAAGAGCAAACTCTTCCCAGTGTCCACATCAGTTACATATTTCCCCTCTTCTTTCCGCCCTTCCCCTTCCCCCCTGTCTCCAGCCCTGCTGCTCAAAGGAGAAAGTAACAGAGATATTTGAGCTTATAAAGGGTTTTGGATGAGTGAACCTGGAGTGAGCAAAGCTCTTAGAAAAGAATTTAAAGGATCGCAGTGGCATGCAGTCATGTTATATAAACATATTCTGAATGGTACCATCATACGCCCAGCCCTGGCGCCACAATTGCATTAAGTGAAATTTTATACAGAAATTGTGAAAGTGCACCGGGGTTGGTTGATTATCTGCTCCTTCTGTTCCCTTTCAGACATGAAGCAAGATGCCAAGGTGCTGGAGAAAAATGTGGACAGTGCCAAGAGGTTCCTGACCTAATCTAAGCAAAAGGTTTTCTTTCTCTTCTTTTTTTTTTTTCCCGCTTTTTTTTTTTCATCTTTCCCTCTCTGGTTTGGTTTCCTCCACAGAGTTCAAAGCTGTCACTCCCGTCAGAAATGAACACCTGGAATTGACTGTCACTGGGATTTAAAATTTTCAAACACCAAAGGAAAGAGAGGGAAGAAATTGGAATAAGGCCATAGCGTAAAAGCTATATGGTAACTTCCTGAAAAGTCTAATGAATATTTTCCCTGTGTACCTTGACAGTTTTGAAGTATGTGTGGAGGGGGGAAAGTTACAATACTATTCAGGAATTGTTTATTCTTGGCAAAATAAGTTCATTAAAGTGAGGTTCTGATTAAAATGAAAGGGTCTGGCTCATTTTGAAATATTAATTTAGGTCTTGAATTCTGCAATCTGCCTGCAAGGGTCTCCCTGCAAGATCAGGGTTATGTTAGTTAAGTAGTAAAGCATTGTTGCAAGTAAAGCCAACTTTTTTGCTTTTAATGTTGTCTGATCTCTTTCCCTGAGCTAGCCCAGGTCTGTTGACCTTCGGGGCAAACTGCGAAGCCTCACTATTACTTGCACTAAGGATGAATGTATGGTTTACGTTTAAAGGGGGAAGGGAGTTGGGAAAAATCTGTTGTGTGGGGTATGGGGCAGATTTGTTTGGAGGTTATCTTTCCTAGCAATGCTCTTATTTATCCCCGGTACTACCACTCGTAGGATGTTCCCCCATTAGCCCACGTTACTGACAGTCATTGCACTAGCAATTAGAGAAGAGATATCACTCTCCAGCCACATATGAACTAGATGGAAACATTTGAAATAAAGAATTTTGATATCATTTCTACGACTTTCCACCCCCCAAAAAAAACCAAAACCAAAACACATTTAAATTTATTTATCATTAAATAAAACTTCCAGTCCCCGAGATACGTGCAATTCTGAATTAAACCCTTTTCCTCACTTTCTCCACAACACACACCCACACACATGTGTACAAAGTGAAAAATACAAAATGAAAAATAAAAAAGGAAATATGCCTCCCCTTATTTTTACCATCAGCTCTGAGTATAAATGTTAACCTATGTGCTTCTCTAGCGGAAGAATTCAATATCCCAAAAAATGTTAACCTATGTGCTTCTCTAGCGGAAGAATTCAATATCCCAAACAACAGAAGAACCCAACAGGGAGCACCTATGTCAGAGTTAACATCAAGACACTTTCTCCAAAACCCTTAAACAGACAAAGCCTGGGAAATCGCTTTGCTGAAATCCCATACGAGGCATTATAGATAAACAGGAGAAATTGGTTCTTCTTATGCATGAAGCTAAAAACTCCACCAGCCATGTCAAATAACGCCTGGTTTACTACAAAATGAGCAAATACATTGCAAAAATTCCGTGCAAATCCTGTTATTTTACTGGCTATACTGACAGTAAACTAGCAGAGAATCTCTTACTTTTCTTTGGACAAACTTGGGGGATGCTGGCAGTGCAGTGTATTTCAGATCTCTGGAGGATGCCCCTCTGTTTGTAGCCTGACCAAGCAATATCTCCTGTTGGCAGTGCAGCACTGCAGCTCCCAGTGGGAAGGGGGAAGCCATCAGATTGAGCCATTTTTTGTTTTCTCTACAGTAGTTGCTGGCCCCTTACTTCCTCTGAGCCAGGGGAAGCGAAGGTGTTAAATTGTTTAACATCACTACCAGTTCTGTTTGCCTACTGACCTGAGAAACTCAGATATGGACTTAAACTAACTTTAACTCAGGCTGTAAGGAGATGCTGGGGCATAGTCTCCAGAAGCAGGGACTGGCACACATTAAAAGCTGTTATGAAATGAGAATTCATGAAAGGCATGAAATGAGAATTTTTTATCCAAGCGGTCGTTGAGTTAAAACATACCCACAGCAACAAAGAGTTGCTGAAACTGTCCTCCTCCCTTCCAGTTCTGTGAGTCCCCCATTAGAGACAGAGTGAGGATACTACGAAAACTGTTCTTGCCCCAGTGTCATTTTAAGGGTGAGAGTCCCATGGGATGCCACAGTACGCAACCTGAGCAGACAAGAAACCAAGCCATCCCAGAGCTGTCTCTCTGCTTTTTACACCTCCACAGCTTCTCTTCTCCTCAACTTCCCTCTCCTTGCCATACTCACTGGAAAGCAGGACAAATGAGCAGGCTGACTTAGGGCTGCAAGGAATGACATTTTCTACAGTTCTGTCCCTAAATAGTAAGCGCGCTGTCCTGATTCAAGGCACCTTATTTTTTTTTGGCTTTGCGATTGTTTTTTTTTCTCCATTGAGCAGAAGGTCTTCACAAGAAGGTGTGGAGTCCTTGGTCTGCTTGCCCAAGAGTGTGTAGCCTGAGCAGCAGGCACTCTGCTTCCCCTTTTAGGTGGGAGAGGACCACAGAGGGAATGGAAATAGGACAGGACATTCCCGGGAATGGATGGAGACTGAAAGGGGGTCTTCCAAATCCTGACTGACACTAACTCTACCAAGTTACTGCGTTACTGCCATCATGAACAGAAAGCAGATGCCCTTCCATTTAGAATGAAGCCAGTGTGTCATGCATGACCTGGAAGCACTCTCAGGATCGAAGCTTTCAAAGAAGAGCAGCCTGTAAGGTAGGCTTCAGTTGAAGTGTAAGACATACACAGGGAAGTTTCAATAGGAGGTGTTTACGTGTGTGCAGGGATTCTAGGCTGCCATTATAGTCAAGACATATATAGGGCTCAGCTGCCGCCACGCTGACATTTACTGCATTTGAGAAGCTTTAGTGTACTGAGAGATAAACCAAGAGTCCTGAGTATGCCTTATGTCCTGCTGAGGATGACTCATTCCTAATGGTACTGACTTGATAGATGTGAGAAGGACATGGAAGACAAGTTCCTTTCTGTAGTAATAGCTGGAGATCAGGTGGGATGCCTCAATGTAACTCCAATTGGCACTAGACACCTCTGTGTAGGCAACTGAATCAAACCCTTAGTGTGGTCAGAGGAGCTTAGAGAGGCAGTCACTTACCCCTAAAATAGACACCAAGATTTGGTGAATTGACTTGCTCTCCAGACTCCATTCAGTTATCCAGTTACTAATATCTACATCATCAATATCCAGTTATCTTCATCAAAACACTTAAACGCAAGCGTCTCCATCCCAGACTGAATCCCAATCCTATATTTCGGTTTACCTAAGTTATGGTTGAGTCCTACAAGATGGTATCAAGAGTGCAGTGCACACCACTATGCTGTTAGAAGGTCACTGCTTACGCCTGGGGCAAGCTAGGATTTTCCTCAACAATTACCAAGCACAGTCTGGGACTTAGCACAAGCCAGGGACTGGTCTCAATAAGTATTTTAGATGCAACTAGCTTGTTTGGAAGGGTGATAATTCATATAACGTGGATGTGAGCCGTGCCATGTTTGTTACCCTCTGTGCCAAAGAAAGATCCTGTAACACACGTTCCTACAGCTCTGACCTATGCATCGTATAGTTGAAGGTCAGCTAAGTGAGATTTACTGGGATTACAATTTTGGATCTAGGTTCCAAAATCCCACATTATTTATTTTCAACCCTTAGTCTCTAATTGAGAGTTTGGGACTGTAACTATTTCCCTAATGGGAAAATAAATCAGGTTTTGATAGTTTGAGAATAAAGCTAAATGTCTAACAGAAACTAGTTGCCTAATTTCTTTCAGGGAACATCACTAAAAAATTCCATTATACCACTTAAAAGTTCTGTATATTTCTGGTATCTGGAGTCCCTGTTAATATGGGCGCTGGGTGCAATAGAGACCCCAGAGTTCATCGGAGACGGTAGAGTTTCTTAGGTCAGATAAGATACTGTTTATATGTAGGTTTATATTCGGGCCTGATACCCAAACATCTGGTCGGAAATGAAAATCCCCCCTGAGCTTGGTCATTCCGGCTCCAAGTGGATTTCCAGGGAAAGTTATGGCTGTATCCTCCTCCTCTTGGCATCCCACGTGCAGGCACTGAGCATGAGACAGGAAAGAGCAAAGTCCCTCTCCTGAGTCTAGCTAAGATCACCTGCTCGGCCTCCATAAAATATGTATTCCCTTATCTATATTTCCCTTCTGAGAATGTTTATGTTTATTTTCCTTATACAAAACATCCCCACTCAGTCCATACTTGCATTCCATCCCCGTCGGTGTGGACCTCTCCTTCTATTACAGTGCAGGTATTTGGCAAAACAAGATAACAGCAGGGAGCTTTGTTACAACCCAAAGACTAAAACTGAAAAGCCTGTAAGTAGGAGCATTTTTTCTGATGGAAAGTGAGGCACCAGCTGCTTCTCGAGGGTAAAACCTTTCCCTGAACCAGTACCTCTGTACTTGTATTATGTGGTTCTTCTCCTTATATCTCTTTTAATTTTCATTTACATCAAGATTGTTTTCTTAGAGTTGTCTCACATAGCGAAGAGGAAGGAAAGCATGAATAGACTATTGACTGTTCTAGTTTCATATATAATGCATATGGCACTCTTATCTGTGGAAAATATTATCTTTACAGCAGAATATATTTAAGAGGCCAGTTCACTCCGTTTGTTTTGGCAGGGGAGAGGCTTCAGGATGACTAGCCACATCTAGCAGTATCGTAAGAGTCAAGACGCTCGGGTTGTGTTTTCCCCTCTTCCTGCGTTCCCTTAGGAAGCCACGGGGCTGTTCTGTGCTTATGTATGTTAAATATCTTCCTCCAGAGCTGCAGCGGGATGCTCCTGCACTCACTCATAGAAGCCTGTTTTCCTCTGTACAAGCCCATTTTGATGCCTCTCCTCTAGTTTCGCAGGAGAAAAGACAGAGGGAGTTTTACCAGCCTCAAGGTGCAGCCATTTTATCTCAAACTCTTAGCTCCTTCTTCCAACTTTCCTACCAACACTTTAATGTCTTACAGCTGCCTTTTACATCACATGGCTGCCTCTGTCCCTTCTCTTTCTGCCCACGGATCTGGGCTTCATTCAGAAGTGAAGGAGAACAATTGAGAAGGTGCTGTGCTTACCTGGTAAAGGGGTTTTTCCTTCTGCCAGTGAGAAGAGGTGAGGCAGTCCCACGGTACAAGGTTAAGGGGGAGAGACTGGGACAATGCCCCATCCCCAGACTTGCCTGGATCCAGGACAGGGCTTAAATTCTGTCAAAACCTTTGGAATCGTCAGATGAAAGATAAGGCGATAGCACTGTTCTAGGTTTGCATGAGTACAAAGTAGGAGTCTCTTCACAGATGCTGAGTAGGTTTGTTGATATTTTTTTTCCCATTTAATGGGAATTTCTGCACTCAACAGAGTAGAAAATGTTTTGATAGTCTGCTGAGAGATGTTGAACCAAACATCTTGGGAGAGTACTCCTCAATACATTGCTATTTTTGTTATACATCCAAATAAACATGAACAAAGGCAGGTAGATGCAAGAGGAGAAAAAATCTACTCCTTCCTCCTTTCCTCTTCACATGTATTGCCATGAGAGTACCAAATGAGAGAAAAAGGAAGAGAAACCTTCAGAGGTCCAACTGAAGCTGGAAGTATAGAAGTAGTTCCTGAACAACAAAGCAATCCCTAATGAAACTTACAGCCTAAAACAGGAGCGCCATCATGCAGGAAGGGAACTGAGGCAGAGATTTGCAGTATTACACGCTGCGTGATCTGTTGGAGAGTACATCAGTCATAACCAAAATTGAATTTGAGTAACTTCAACCTCTGCTCAAATGCCTAAAACACAGGACCAGGACTGCTATTAGTACTGACAGAAAGAGTTACAGTTTGGCTGATAGGGGAAAATTATCACTCTTCATTTCTCTTATGTGTTGTAATACAGCCCTTTAGATCAAACCAGTACGGTTATTGACGCTAAGCTGTTCGGATTCCCAGAAGACACAAACTTTCAATGAAAAGTACTGGCATAGCTACATACAGATGAAGGATAAATTTGCCGTATCTACTCACCTGATAGGCAGGATATGCAATTTAGCAGGTTTGTGTACATCTTCAGTAGCTTGATGATCTTCAGCAGGGTGCTCACTTTGAAATGCTTCAACACAGACTCAGGTATCCTATATTATATCCTGCGCAACGGGAACTTTGATACTGGCAAAGAAAGGAGAGGGAAAGCACATGGCAGGAGCTGTTCGAGCTCCTTCTTCAAGAAAGAGTTTCACATGCCATTTTGCACAACGTGGCGTATTCCAAGGACAAAAGTAAAAAGCTCTTCAGAAGTTTCTTCATGAGCTGGAGATAAAAGTAATCCCTGCTAGGGATGGTTTAGCAGTATGCATATATGGGGGAGGAATTTCAGAGGAAGGGAAATACCCCTCCACCCCATCCTGAGTTTTCAATACTACTTTGTAGTTCTGCCCACTTTTGAAGTAGCTTAAAAGAAATGGAAGTAGTTGGAATGTTTTTACACAAGAAATACTTCCTTTTGTATAATTAAAATTATTGTGGTTGGCTCCTAGAGTGAGAAGCTCATAAATTTGTTTCCAGTAGCAATCAGTATAGTTAATACCCATCCTATCAAACTGAGTTAACTCATGTTCATTTTGGGCCTCATCCAGAGCTCATTGATGTCAGCGGAAAGAAACTATTGACTTAAATGGGCTTTGGAGTAGACCCTACAAGCTGAAAAGAACAGATAATCTGGTTACTTCTGCAACGAATGAAAAGGACATCCAATGAAAATAAAAAGGAGAAAGTAAAAATAAAATAATAATTAAAAACAAAACAAAACAAAACAAAACAAAACACAAAACCAGACAAAATTATACCATGATTAAGGGACAGGGTGTTTTGTATGACCCAGAGTGGTGATAGGGAGAGACAGGGAACTTCATGCTTCAGAGGGTGCCCACATCAACTGTTAGAAATCAGGAGGAGGCATAATGAGAAGACGACAATTTGCCTTTCATATCTGATACTGTAGGATTCATCTACCTTTCTCTGGATTAGCACTTGACCAGTGATTCAGAAAAAGTATCACATGAGATGACCTTAGGCTTTATGTGTTCTTGCCAGACCTGTGATATTAGGTGTTGAAGTTGTCCAGTTAAAAATAGAGAATAAAAAAAATATATGAATCAAGGATCCTGAAAGACACACAAATTTAGGGAAGGTTTATAAAGAATCCAGCATGTTGAGTGGTGGTTCTGGCCGAGCTGGATGAATTATCAAAAGCTACAAGGACCTCTGAAATGAGTTCAGTACTCAGCAGGTTTCCCATGGGAATAGACATCTGCAATGCAAATTCTGTACCCAAGCCCTGCAGCATGATTGCCAGATCCAAACATTAGAGTCATAAATAAATCCCTGTTTCACCCCCTTACAAATAATGAAAATATAAGAAATAAAAAATTTGAAGTCCTTTTATAATTTGTCTCGTGGTTTAAGGAATTACGGTACCACTGGCACTCTAAATGCTCCCCTTTCCAACTATGAATATGAGAAATTACTTTATTGTTTAAAACAAGGATGAGGTACTCCCCTACAGATCTCCACTTATCTTCCCACTTGGCTTGTCTGCATCCCATTTCCATATTCTTTCTTCGAGTTCTTTCCTCCAACCCATCATGCCCCTCCATATTTTCCATGACATCCTGGAGGTGAACTTCTTCCCTACAGTGAAACAGTAGGGAAGTTCCCTACAGTAAAATACCTGTTGAATGGAAGAGGGCCAAGTTAGTGTCAATGAAAATTGGTTTCACTTTGTGCTTCATAATTTCTTACTATGGTTAAACCATTCTGTGAAGGTTTCTGCTCTGCAAATTTCACCAACATTAACATTCATGGATTTCCTGTGGTCAGGATGCTGCGGTTCCCCTGTGCCATTTCCCCATCCAAAATCAAACAATATTGTTGGTTAGGTATCACTGTCTCATTCCCATCACAGTTATATCTACAGTGATATTGCATAATAGTGTACACATGATGTTGGATATTAATTCTTACATGTCACTCTGCTTTGTTTTGTTCTTTTCATAATTTTAGGTTGTAAGTTCAGCCAAGGTCATGCTTTATGTCAGGCTTTGTGTTCGACAGATTTTAAATCGATGTAGAGAACCATGCCATTCAAATAACAGCCTAGTAACCCAAAAGATCAGCTCAAATCTCCCAGGCCAAAGAGCTGACATAAAAGTCTAGTCTTCCAAAATCTTCTGTAAATCTGCAAAATACCTCTTAGGTGATCTGATAAGTCACTTGACTTTTCCATACTTTGATATCTCCAATTCTGAAGTGAGGTAACATTCTTATCTTTTTGAGGGCAAAATGAAACTAGTTCTTCTATTGACAGATTATTCTGGGGACTTCTGCCAATGCAAAGCTTTACTAAAGCATCCGACGGACATACGTCCAGAGAAACAATGCAGAGATATGAAAATAAGAGAAGACTATAAAGGGTCTAACCTCAACTGACCATTGTAAACATATGATTTCCTTGTTGTGAAAATAAATCCTTGACTTGTGTTTACTGATCCAGGTCAAAGGATGAGAGTGTGGGAAGGAAGATTACAGTTTTTGCTTCTATATGCATTTTTAAGGCATCAGTTCCTTAGTTGTACATAACCAAAAAAACTCCCTTTTTTATCAAAAATGTAAAGGGTATTGGTTGTTTTAAAGGTACCAGGAGTGTGTAGGTAAAGCAAGATTTTATTTATAAGGATTAAAAAAAAAGAAACAAACTACCCCAAGCAAACATCCCTTCTTCAAAACAAAGAAAGAAGAACAAAATAAAGCTCTAGACTCTGCCCCATACTGTTCCCTCTTAAATCCCAAACTACAACAGAAATAGTCGATACAGCTGAAGGAGGTAAATTACAACTACTTGGAAAATCAAATAGAAAGCTATTTTTGTCATCACATTATGGTTTTAAAAAAAAAAAAGAAATAATGGTGATTAGTACTATGTCTGTACACATGCAAACGGAGCAGTAATATTTACAAAAATTACCATGAAGGAAGTTTTCCTGTTTGTTTGCATACGGGAGAAGCCCTTTCATTCCTGTGTTCGAAAGGGAGGGAGAGGCCTCATCTGCAAGCAGAATTACAGGAAACAAAAAGAAAAGTGAATGTGTGTTCAAGTACTTTGAGAAAAGTATTGGATTTGTTCCAAAAATCCGGCACCATTACTGGAGCTGATATGCCTCCATAAAACTGTCAAAATGAATCCCTTGATCAGAAAAAAAGAGTCTGATGCTGCAGAAGTCTATCAGTGTTCTTGAAATATTAACTTTTGATACAAAGAGTATCTGAGTATCCAGTACAGTTATGAACAGATGTATCATGGTTAGAGAGAAGCAAACGAGCTCGTGCAGTGTTTTCTATATAAGAAAAGATTAGTTTGGAGGAATTTTATTTTTGCAGTTAAGAGTGTTCGCACCAAAAAAATATCAATAATAAAACCAAAACATTAGATGAAAAATATTGATAACACGTTGGTTTTTAATTGCAAAAATTGGAAAAAAAAAACCCACAAAAAAAACCAAAACCAAAAAAATACCAAACATTAAAATTCATATTCTTCAACCAAGACAAACAGATATATTTAATTTTGACCACTGATACTACCTCCATGCTTTGCCAGCCTATCTTACCACAAAGAAATATCTTCCTAATATTACCAGGTAGTTTAGAAGGAAACTTTTGATTAAAGGGTGATGTGGCACTGAAGATATGTGTTTACTACCTGTACTTGCCATAAAAATAATTTTCGTATGGAAATAACCAATTCTTTTGTTATTTCAATATTTATTTGCAAAAACAAACAGTTGTTTTTTTTTCCAGAGAGGTTTTGATGTGATAAAAAAGTAACAGCCTAGCTGATCCTTAATGATTTATCAATTGAAATACATTTTTCAATGTGTGCTCAAGCTGCTCTGGCAGATAATCCACACTTGGGCTGACATTGCATTGTCTTAGTTCTCAGATTAGGTGTGTCTTTGTGATCTTTGTTTATATTTACATAGAAGATCAAGTTGAATTCTCCTATCTTTAATTAGAAAAAAAGTTAGTTATTTAGGAAAAGATTCCTCTAAGTAAGTCTCAAAGTCTAAATTCAGTACCTCTATCCGAGGTCATTCCCGTGACCAAATCTCATTCAGATTTTTTATTCTGAAATAGATGTCTCAAATAGGTGGGATGAGTCATGCCTAAAACACTCGTGCAAAGGAAATTGAGAAGGGTTAGTTCAGCTGCAGTCTTCTCACTGAGATGGTTTGAATTTCAGTTTACATGAATCACCTGGTCTACCATCGCTGGAAATAGAGGAGAGACGTGGGGTGTCAGCAGGACCATTTATCTTATCCTAAAACAGGCAGCAATAATTGTCTTCTGAAGCTGTGTACCTGTCTTCATAGACTAGAGAGTGAGCTTTGATGCCTAACCTCTAGACGGCTAAAATGATAGAAGATAAATCCCACACACAATATATAAAGCAAGAAGTCCGTGACCCCAAAGTAGATTTCTTTGCTTTTACAACAATGCAAATAATGAAAGCAATATAAACTCACCAACACAACAACAATAGGTTGAAAGCTATTAAACCTTCCAGGCCAAATACATCCTTCCAGCTTTTGTTGATATTAATGTTTTTCTGCACCAGGCCAGAAGAGAAACTTTTGGACCGTATTTGCCAACCAGCATCCAGTCAAGCCAGAGACCGATCAGTGCAAATCCCATCTTGTAATCAGTATTTGTGAATTTACTGTTCAGAACACACAATTCTGGATTTCTCTCACAAAACTGCACCAGAGATATCAGCATATATAACATTACACGAACCTAACCTGAAGCTTGTTCTAAGGTTACTCAAAGGCATCCATCTCTTATCAACAAAATCACTCAAAACTAAGATTATCACCAGATATACTGACATTAACATCCGCATCTACCTCAACCCATATCACAACTCAAATGTCAGAACACCCAAAAAAACGCAGCTCCACAGCCCACTCCCTTTCAATGCCAGTGCACAACTGACCACAAAAGTCATCAAAATTACATCCCTGCCTCCTCTCTGGGGCTGTTCTTTAACTTAACCACTTTATTTGCAGAAACAGGGAAAAACATGTATGTCTGAGCAAACAGCAGAAAGATGAAAAGAAAACCCACATTGCCATCCTCTCTGCTCAGTGAGTCGCATGAGAAAATAAGAGAAGTCACCTTCCTCAGGGTGTCAGATGCCTACAGGTGGCAACGTAGCCCCTTTAGGCCTCCTTACAGCCCCTGGGAAATGAAAGCTGCCACCGTCAAAGTGTGCCTTGAAATATGAAAAGCAAATGGCCTCTCAGAAACACCCTCACAAAATGTCTTGCTTGACCGACAATGGAAGGTGTCTAAGAAGGGTAGATTTCTTAAAATACATCAATAATAAAAAAGACACTCAAACAAAGAAGCCTGCTCCCTCCAATAAATCACCTTCTCTGCCACCTCCTTGAACATTTCTGATTGTTTGTAGGTACGTTCATGCATCCATGAAAGGAATTTAAACCTTTTGGTACACACAGAAAAGACGCAAAAATTACATTCCTTTTGTTAAGTTTAACAAATGAGCTATTGAAAACCAGATCAAATTTGCCACCATGGGAGCTAAGAAGAACTTTAAGGTTTCAAAAGCCAGACTGTTTTAAGAAGGCAGTTTTACACCAATTCTACAAGTCCAATCATTATTCAAAATGTTTTGCAAGATATAGATACATAAAAGTACTGAGACACTGACCCTGGAGCATTTCAGACCATTACTGCTAGAATGGGGCACGGACGTTTTTTTTATGTTCATGAAGAGATACTCTCATGCTTTCAAGATTCCCAACTTGGATGCTTTAAATGGAAAGTTAGAAAGAGTATTTAAAACAGAAAAGGAAAGACACCCCTTCCGTGCCCTCCACAAAACAGAGGGGAACAGTGAATGTGGTCTCCTATGTCCTGGACAATTCACTATTCCCCTCTGTGTACCCATACACACATCATTTAAGAAAGGACTCTACTTGGAAACCTATGGGATAACTGATGGTAGACTGAGTGATGGGGGGTATGCTGATATAGAAAATGTCGTTAGAAAATGTCCCTGAAGAAAAAAGGAGGAAAAAAAGCCACTAAAAATCCCTAAAAAGCAAAAAAAAAAAACCCAAACAAACAAACACAAGATTCATTGAGCAACAACAAAAGGACATGCTTTAAGAGCCTAATAATTACATAGCTTGTCTGTGATCAGAAAGCAGCCTAGATGCTAGTTCATATTCCAAGGGTGATTTCTGGTCATTTCATATGTAACAGTCATCAGACAATATGCAAAAATCAGTCTCCAACACAGGGCTTGACATACAGGACTCTTCCCATCCAAATGAGCCCTTAATCACTAAAGAGCAAGGTTTTCTTTTAGGCTTTTTTGACAAGAGAATGGTGAATCATTTTTTAGACATCTTTACGAGGGGAGTACAGCGCACCTCAAAGTCTCTAAAGAAATAAAGGTTAATACCTTTCTCAGGGAAATGGAAGCTTAGATTGTGCTCCAGCAGGAACTGAACATACATTTACTATGCTCCTCAGAAGTGCTCTGAGCACTGCACATTGAAGGTAGACTTGTCTGCTTAGTTGATGAAAGGGAACATACCCATCCAGCTGGGACTGTAGGCCAGGCAGTGAGAAGTGAATAAACTCTATTTTGCCTAAATCCTAGGTAAACCCTGTTTATCCTTATTCATCTCCTACTACATCACCACTGGGTTTAGGAATGGTAGGATTCAAGGCAAAAATTCAGATTTTCATGAAGTTTTCTTGAAGGCTACTGCCCAGTCATTTGTGCTTACCAGATCCCCTACCATGGCAGCACTTCATAAAGCGTAGATAGGATTTTTACATGATGTACATTAGTCATGTGGCTTAATGCAGTCCCAAAAAGTCCTCAGATATTTAAGTACTAGGGGAATACAGACACTATATAAATATAATAAACGTGAGTAAGGCTGGGATCTGTATGAGACAGTAAGAGAAATTAGTTCCATTTCAATAGAGCCTGTCCTGGTTCCCATTTATGTTAATGCAGAGACTCTATAACACAACTGGAAATAGAAAGAGGCTGCTGGTGTGGAAACAGAGCAGCCTGAAGGCAATTTGTTTAAAGCTTTTGCATGATTGTGAATTAACTCTGTAAAGGACTAAATGTACGTGCAGTTTCAGGACAGATGCAGGGGAAGAAGCTGTTTCTAGCCAATGTAAAGCAACAAGCTTTCTGGAATTTGACCTTCCAAAAGTTTTTGCTGCTGTTGTGGACTGAGTTAAACTGATATGCAGTGGGAGAGGACATTGCATTTCTCTTGGAAAATGAGAAGCACATGGGAAATAAAATTGTCAGGGGTTTTTGCTTGGAATTGAAAATTGTTGAAGGTTGAAGTCTTTAATGTAGGGGGTTTATCAACAGAAGCAGAATCTGTGGTTTCTATCTGACTAGCAGTGAGGTCTGCAAAAGGTACTTCCTGCTGATGAAATTATATAGCTAGAGATTTTGGTCCAGATTTTGTACTCAGGAAGCCCTTGAAAACTTGTTTGTCGCTGTCGAGCTGTGGGAATTAATATTAACTTCTGACATATTTTTGAGGCAGCCCAAAGCATAACAGCAAAAATTCTAGTCCAAGTGGAATGGAGAAGTGTCCCTCTGTGTCACGGTGGGCTGGAGGACTGGCAGCATTGCAAGCAACCGCTAACAAGGCTGCATTTTGCATAGGCTGGAAGGTGATCTATATTCCAAGATGGCAAAGCGCTCTTTGCATCATCATATCCTTAACCTCCAAAATGGATAGGCCACGGATTTCCAGTCACCGTGACGAAGATTTCACAACATCATTCCTGATTTTCAGTGTCCACAGTGAGGTATCTCAAAAGCATCCAACTATCAGACTCTGGGGACTAAAATACAAATAAATCATTCCCATTTTGCAATGGTTTAGCAGACATGTTAAGTAATAAAAGAGCCCCAAAATCACATATTCTGCAGGGAAATATCCAAATCTCTATGTTGAGGGGTTTTTTTGGCTAAGGAGATGCAGGTTACTGTTACTCATTGACCAAAACCCTACAAGTAACTTTAACTACTTAACTTACATGTGGGCAGCAATTGCCCCTTTTTGATTGTTATATAAGAAAGGCTAAGATTTGAATACAATACAAGGCCATGAAAATAGAACTAAGGCAGAAGTGCTAAAATAAAGGATGGCCTTGAAGAAATAGTTGTGGGCACAAAAACAGTAAAGAGCATGTAACGCTGTCAGAATGATATAACAATATTAACGTTGGCTGTGATCTTGCAGTCTGATGTGGACAGGTGCTCCCAGTGCTCATCACCTCTGTGGAGATTGGTACAAAGGTTTCACCTGCCAGCTTGCATCTTACCAGGGGCTCAGAACCAGCAATTAATGAGAGAGGATGAGGAAGAGAAGTTCTGAGGGGGATGGAAAGATCCACAGAAAGCATGACTCCTGTGAATCAAAAAACACCTCCCTTTCCTTCATGGGTGGCATAGAAGCAGCATGAGAAACATGAACGAAGTGTTTTTGAAAATGTAATCCTAATGCTGGATGGAATTCTTCAGTTCCTAAAATAGCCTGAGTTGTTAAGAGTGCAGGTAGGAGTTTCTGCTTCCAGGAAATTGCTTTGCCTTTGTGAATAGTACAAATGTTTCTCCAACAAGCAGGTCTATGAAGAAGTAGAGTGCTCCTTAAGGGCATGTTTCTGTCCTGAGGAAATCAATGAGAGCTTTGCTATTAACTGTTTTGGGAGCAGGATATGGCCCATAATCTGATTAACAGATGCTTTGAGTCTGTGTAGACTGAATTTTCGAACACATACACAGATAAAAGACTTTTACTTTCATGTCACACTTAACTTTCTTTGTTGTAGCGTAAAAATCTGCAAAATGTTACCTTACTCCTAACTCATAATACAGCTGTTTTACTTATGCTCAAAATATTTCATCCTGCCAGGGCCATGATGGTAGATAATCTAATTATATAGTTAATTCCACACATGCATTGTGGCCTTTAGGGAAATGACAATTTGGGACTAGATGTTTCGCTTCGAGCACGGTTCAGTGCTGACGGAGAAGCGGAGCCAGCACCATCTCTCCTGAGTAGCAAGAGTATCAGCCTGATACTCTTGCTGTTCTCTTGAGATTTAGGCAATCCAGCTTGGAAGGGGATGAGGTGGTTTATCTGTTTGGGTTGAAGAGAGTGAAAGAGATAAATCCTTGGTGGGGAGGTGGACAACCAGGCTTACATCAGTTTTCCTACATCAAAATAAACTGCCTTTTGACTGCATTGCAACAGTCCTTAAACAGTTGATGTGGTAATGTGGACAACAGTCGAGTAAATTTGCAAACAGGGATGCATGGCTTCAGAGGGTGGGCTCCTCCAGGAGGTGGTTCATGACAGCTTCATGGCAACAGGAATGTTGTCATGGCATGCTTTGGGATAACAACTTCAGATGGCTCAAAACAGTGTCCTGGCCACAGATGCTGGTTGTGCACCCTACAGAAGAGTTTTCTTCTCCTGGAAACCAGGCATGTGGAGGACAAAGGTGGTGCACTGCTGGGTCAGGATGCAATGTGGCCTCATACCATGTTCTGGGAAGAGGGAGGTACTGCTGGGTGCCCCAGTTCAGGTAGATCTTTAGAACGTCTAATTCAAGCATCTCGATAGGTGCCAACTGAAAGTGCCTGGGTAAATTAGGTAGTTGCAATGTGGCTTTAAACCATCAAAATCCATACTGATGCAGAAAATCATCATCCCCTTGTAACGGCCCCCTCCCTCTTCCCTCCACAGTCACTTTTTCTGTTAACACTCTGTTGGCCATCCAGCAAGCCGAATCCAGGAACCGATTTGGCAGAAGGCAGTGTCTTTGTGTTTAACTGGGTTACTCTGTGCTTAGCTCCCTAAAGTAGGTGGTGGTAATCTCTCTGCTGCAGAAGTTGGATTCGTCTTGATATGCTGAGACATACCAAATGTGAGGTCAGCTTTTTTCCCCTTGTCACCTCGTACATTAACATTTGAAATGGAGGAGGGAAGGTCCCTCTCAAATTCTTTGCAAACATTAGAACGCCTTATGGTGAAAGTTTGGACTGTATTCCGTCAGGAAAAAGCTGAAAGAGAACTAAGAAAATCTCTTGCTCTAAAAAAAGTAGGTATTATATTAACAGGTCTGTATTTCCCTGTGTTTGACATAGGAACTGTTACTGTGTATTAAATATTAAACTTGTTTAAAATTTTATTTTGCTTATTTGAAACTTCATCTTTCTCTATGAAAGAACTCCGTTTGGTCAACAAAAAGAACATAAATTTCATGGTAAGAGCTGCCATCTTCTGAGATTTTTAATTTTTTTAATTACAATTTTGGCATCTTCAAAATATACATTACTTGAACCATGTGATTTCATCATAATCTCAGGTTTCTTTCCTGTCTGTCTTTTCTTTTTTTTTCTTTCTTTTCTGTTCTTCTTCCTTCAACTACTTAAAACCATGAAAAAAGCTTGAAAATTATAGTACCCCAAATGTCAAACCTCCATTAGAAAATATGACGCTTCCTATCAGGGAATGCTAAGCATATTGGATAGAGGACATTGTGTCATATATGTGCCTTTTTCATGGTATTTCAGAGGAATCAACAACTGTCTGTTTTGGTAGGTGTGATACAAGATAGATATTTCAAATTTCTTACATAATTTAGGCTACTTTTCTTTTAAGCCTAATATGCAAATATTGAAGGACCGGGTTGAACAGGCCTGTTATATGATTTATTGCAACACTGAGATCACAACTCTTCCCCCACCTCTTTCCCACCCCAGCACATTTTTGAAGGACGTCAGTTTGAGGGAACAGGCACTTTCAGCTTCATAAAGTTTCACCGAAGTGACTGTGACCATGGTTACTTCTTGCGAGGTGATCTTAACTCTGGTATCTATTTTTTTTCTTCCTTGCTTCTACCCTTAACTACCGCTCTTTAAAAGCTCGTATCCTTCTGTGAAAGATGCTGAAGCCCCGGTGTGGAGAGAAGAACAAATTCTAATGTCCCTTGTTCTAGGCACAGCCACATTTCCCAGTTGCCAACCAGGCATGTCAAAGGGCCCAGCTTATCCAGCAGTGCATTAAAAAGCCCTTTCCAAAGCATAAAAATGTCAGTCTCATTTCTTTAGAGCTGAACTTTTTCTCTCTATTGGAATAAATTGATTCAGCACAGAAACCATGGCTCTTACCTTTCTATCTAATCCCGACAGGTCTCAGACCCCAGGTCTCTGCTTGCAGCTGCTGTGAGTTTTTCTTCTCTCTCCTCACACTCATGCTCTGGTTCACAGTCCATCAGGTCTGGATCTCAGTCACAGTCCCTTCCACTACAACTAGAAACATGTGGGAAATAAAAAACTCAGGCAACGTAACGTGTGCAAGAAATAAAACTGAACTTTCAACCCAGAGGTTGACAAATTCCACTTACCCTGCATTTACTCCTTTATGGCACTATGATGTTGGACTAAAGATTTCTCTTCTTCATTGGGAAGGTGGGTTGAGATTGTTCTAAGGTGAAGGTGAAACATATCTTCTTTAAGAGGCCAACATGCCCTTAAATGGCTTTATTGACAGCCAGCACCCGCTCTAACCCCTGCAATACCCCTCTGTAGATGTTCCTCCCTTTCTGCCTCCCAAAAAATCCATGCACATTTCAAACAGCAGCAGGGCCCACTCTCTAAAAAATGGCACAGACAGGATTGTTACTGCTCCAAGGGCAGTTGCAAACTAAAGCTGATGGTTCACCACGTGAAATTCTCTGCACCTTGCCCATATGTAGTTGTAGAGGACACTGAGATTTCACATGCATGTATGGTGGTCATGTCTCTTTCTAGTCTTTGGACTGAAGTCCATTGTGGTTCCTCCTGTGCAATCTCCTGGCCATCAGCAAGTTTCAAAACACACATGGAGCATCTTGCTGTTTCCTGCTAGATTATCTCATGTATCTTCGGTTCTACTGCAAGGGTGGGCAAAACAGTCCCTATATCTGCTTTGCCTAATCACAAGGGCTTGGGTGTTTTTAAATCACTCAGTGTTGAGATAAGTATGTTCCCATTGGTGTCAGAAACAGTCCAATCGCATACAGCAGTGTGGAGACTGGTGTCCATCTTCGTGTAATTAATCTGGCAGAAAGACTGAAAGGAATTTGCGTTCCCAAATCCCAAACTGTCATCCTAAAATCTTCTTCCTAACACTAGGGGTCACTCAGCCTCACCTCACTTGCTTTGGTTTAAGCCGTCCAGGTGCTTGAGACTACATGTGCCCAGAACTGCTTTTCTCCTGGCAAGACAGCATAGAACCACACTGGCTTGTGTCTAGACAGCTTCACAGTCTACAATGAGTTGCACTTCTGCCTAGGTCTCATGAAAAGGCCTGACTGTCAGGCATCATCAGAGCATTCCTGACATGAATCAACAGGCCTAAAAGCCCTGGAAGAAGCATGGATGACTACTACTTTGTGACTGGCAGAGTCACCCTGGCATTTATATCATAACCTTTAGGCTAGATCACTTGCCTAAGCACTGGAAAACTAAGTGTTCATTTCCTAATTTAGCTTGTTGCTACTTCAATCTCCTAGGAAATTTGTCTGTAGTCTCCAGGCCAGAAGATATTTGGCACAATGTCTCCTGACATTGGGCAACATCTGCAACAGCAAGGTTAAACTGCAAGAAAAATCATGATCTTAGTGCAGGGCTCGTGACATTCACTTGGAAGGGTCACGCTGGGTCTCTTTCTAATGTCACCTATGCACTGATGATAATTTACTTGAGGACAGAAATGTTCTAGCATGTGTGGAGCAGCTGTGATGAGTCCTACCTTTTTTTTTCAGAGTGCGGTAATTATGATGCTGCAGAATTAGGTTCTGCCTGGCTTGTTCTTCGTTTCTGTTTCTCTCTACAACGTTTCAATTTTTTTCCCTCTCCATCTCTCTGCACAGTCTAACCGTGCTGCTTCCAGAAGATAGGAGTTACTTTCTCACTACTGCCTGTAGTTAGGGCCCTTCTCAAGAAGTAATGCACATGGTAATGTGAACGACATCAGGAAGAGAAGGGACACTTTTCCTTGAATGAAATGGGAAGTATCGCTATCTTGGGGATCTTTAATGTAGACTTCTGCATCTGAGCTAGTTTCGTTAGACTCCATCGGTAAGCAATGGAGCCAACTGGTTTATTTTTGCAGCTACTTTAGGATGTGAAAAAATATGCCCCAATATCACCTTTATTTTTTCAACTCAGTCTCCCTCAGTTAAGGGAGACTAGCTCAGCTGTGGGTGCAAGCACTACTGATATTCAAAGCTAGGAACTCTGCATCTCTTCCTTCACCCTTTGTGGGACCTTATTTTATAGTACTATTTGAGATGACCCAACACAATCAATCCAGGTACCTCTGAACTGAGAAAAAATTAGATTCAAGAAGAGTGCAAACTCTGTACTCCGGTGTAAATTCTAGTCTTTAAATATATTTTCTCATTTTCTTCCAGAAAGCCTAGTCAATAGATACCACTCTCGCTGTTTCTGCAAGTGAGACACTAAAGCATGATTATGATTGATCACTCTCTTCCCCAAAGAAGTGGTATTGCATCTACTGAACTCCTGCTCAGAGGAGGATGGAGCTCATAGCAGGCTGAAAGCTTCTGAGCTGAACGATACCTCTTAAGGAATGCTGACGCACGCTACACTAATTCACAAGAATGTGAAAGCAATCTCCGGAACATGACAATTCAGTGACTGGCTGCAGTTAGCAAGTGATTGGGAACATGATCTAAAACTCCAGCCTCCCATTTATCTCAGGCTAACTGTTGACAAAACAGTTTTCAGACTTTATGAAATGCCGGCAGGTTGCATAGGCATTTAGGCAGGAATTTCTTGGGTTTAGCCCCTGGACAACCTTGTAGTTAAATAGTTAAAAAAAGCTGGTCAGAGAAACAAATAGCATTCATTATTTTTGGCCATGTGTGTGTGTGTATATATAGAGAAAAAGATTTATTTTTTTTTAATCTTTATGTCACTTTAGCTACATATACTACATTTTGGAGTTTCTAACAATGTTGCCTTTCACCCAAGGCTACCCTGCTAACAACAATGGTTTCATGGCCATGATGGGTTGTCAAAAGGTTCTCCAGAAAACTTAACACTCCTTTGGTAAAGCATCTCAGGGTATTGGTGATCTGATAAGCAAAGGTGGAACTGCTGGCCTGAGGAAGGAGAAGGTCAAGTGCCGCAAAGCATTCCCCATGAAGGGCTCGCTGTACGTCACGCGCCTCCCGGCACACTCATGCTGAGGCTGCAGCTGAGTGGAAGGTTAGACCATGGGATCCTGCAGCCAAACCACTTGTTGATCTTCTGGTTTACTGGCATTTAGGCAAGTCACTACTTGACAAACTGCATTTTCAGCAGTGCTCAAGGTCAGATTTTTCAGGCTCAGAGCTGGGGCTATGTTTTTAAGACTGCTTCATACCTGTAGCTCACCCAGCATTTAAAAAGGTTGGTCTCTGCATTGTTTTACTCCCCACGTAAAAGTGAGTGAAGAATCCCTACCTCTAGGTTAAATATGGAGGGAAAGATCTTATTTTGAAAGGGAAAATGCTGCAGACCTGTCCTTTCTAACCAGAAAACATAAGTTCATTTACCATCGTATCTTTAATTCTGAGAAATCTACCAAGAAATCTACCAAGACTTTCTTTTGACGGTAATATCAGCAAATAAATTAAAAAAAAAAAAAAAAAAGAAAAAAAAAGAAAAAAAGAAAAAAAAGAGAGGTCAGGAAATAAAACTTAAAACTAATTCTGGATCATAAAGCTTCTTCCACATGTATATTTGCACGCAGCAAATCTAGCAAAATTATTTTGGCACAAGTCCCAAGACAGTCACTTCAATCAACTGCAGAAGGATAATAATCACATATTAAACTGCTCTCTTGCTCTCTTCACTTTTTTTTGACCCATATGATCTCTCTCCATACCATCCCTGGGTTTTCTTTCTCCACCTTCTTCCTTCTTCCAGTTTCCCATGTTTTGGCAGATTAGCTCAAGAGCTGTTCTAACCAGTACCAGGCTTCTACTCCTACTTGCACAGGAGAGGAGTAAATCCTGTAAAGATCCCACATAAAAAATTAAAGTGAAAGCTTTGTGTTAGTCATTTCCTTCATGACCAGACCATAGCCCCACTGGGGATATTTGTATTTTCCACTCAAGAATGTAAAATATTTTTGAAGTATGGACCTTTAGGAGCAGTTGAATATCTGTTCTGATAGGCAGCGGAGCTGAAGCACAAGAACCCCTGAATTCAACTTGAATTTAGCTGTTAGCAATTTCCAGTCGCTTGAGTGTCTGACTTCTCTGATTAAACAAAATAAAATTCTCTAAAGTTAGAAGAATATTTTATATTGAGCTAAATGGTAAATCTACCATCAACATTGATTCCGATGACAATAAAAACACTTAAAAGCCAAAGTTCCAAGCAAAACTTATTAAAAACTCATGTTTTCAACATAATTATGAGTAAGTGTTTCCACAGAAAGCAAGAGTGCAAGGTACAATCTAAACTGAGTCATTCATTCAACGACTTTCTTTGCATGGGCTCTGATTCCAAATATCAGCAACAATTGACATTTAGTTATGCAGCAAATGCCCAGTTTTGAGTACATATGGTGAATTTGGGTGCTACTTATTGATATTGGCACACACCCCTTGGGTTAAGAACTCGGGGATAACATAGACACATAAAAATGGGATGAGAGGAAGAGATCAAATCCTGATCTTTACAGAACACTGCACTGGCAGGTGGCCTATAGTAACAACGACAAGAAACCTGTCATTCAGATATACCTTCAGGAGGGTCCTGTCTTAGAAGAGACTTTCTTGAACATATGGTAGAAAATCAGTTAGCTTCCTGGAATGTGAATGCCAAAGCAGTGAGGTTTGCTCTTTGAAGGACATGATTCAAAGTTGACTCCACTCTTCAGGTGAGGCTGACCATTAGCTCAGCCAGTGGCACAACAGGCAGTCTATAGGCAACCTTTTGTATGGTCATAGGATAACTCAACTGGAAATCGTCCAGTCCAACATCCTGGTTGAAGCAGGGCCAGCTATGACCCTTCTTTGCCTGTGCTATTTCCAAGTTCTGAAAGTAGAGAAATCACCATAACTTTTCACTACAAGCTTCTCCATTTTTTCAGTGCTGATCTTCAGATTCATGCCAGATCATGCACTGCCCAGGAACAATATTTGCTTAAGCAAATAACATTAACAACTCGGTGCCAAAACCTGACACATGTTGAACAACTCTCTGCAAATTTTGCTGATGCTAATTGGTTTTGAAGATCCTTCGCAAATTCTCAGCCCTCTGAAAAGTTTGCTTTAGTCTGGAGAGCAACATCTACAAGAACAAATTCTTATTTCAGGTCCTGTTTCTCTGTGATTCTTAGTGTGTGTTCAGAGGTTTCCTTTCCACTCATATGTAATAGTTGCTCACATAGTGAGGCTCTGCGACCCTCAGGAGTGGCTAGTCACAGAAATCCAAGAGTGTCTAAATTTAAAAATTCTTTAGGTATCAAAGTTCCTGTTTTACATCTTCAGATACATGGAAGAGTGGCACTACAAAAATTTAAAAGCCCTTCATAAATGCTGATGGTCACTCTCATTATAGGCATGCTCATTCACTGGGACATACTACCAAAAAGAGGAAGATACTCTTTTTGTAAAAATATAAAATAATAAAAAAAAAAAAAATTTCAGTAAATACTGAAAGTTCACAGTAGCACAGGACACCCTGTAACGAGGACTAACAACAAGTAACAAGGTCAGAGGTTTTGATGTAAACAAAACTATCACCATGAGCATGAAGTTAGAAACTGCCTTGAGGCTTTCTCTCTCTTTTTGCTAGAGAAGTGAATCCTTGGAAGCCCAGTTACACCTGGTCTATATCTTAAGTCATGGCCTCCTATACAATAGCCACATCAAGCTGAAATCGCTGTCTGATTGTGCTACAAAGTGCTCTACACCACAGATATCCCTTGCACAAAGGAGCTTGCCATCCAAATAGGAGCTTACAGTGCGAACAGGCAAGTCTAATAATTAAAGAATGGGACAGAAAACAGAATCAAAATATTCTGTTCCATATGCCTTGTCCTAAAACTAGAACCATTGAGCGCACAAGACCCCAGATTACATCACGAACTATAAAAGCAATCTCAATTTACTCTTTTTTTTATTATTATTTTCGGCAAAGTGTTTTGTTTTGGTTCGTCTTCCAAATCATATACACAGCCATCTGTACTCTCCTTCAATGGCTGAATGAGATTGTAGGGCTGAGCAATTTCTTGCTCACTTCCATTTTTTAAAGAAACCTCACATGTACACAATGTGAGTTGGTTATTTTCCTTCCCTTTTCATTTTTTTTTGTTGACAGAATTTTAATTGAGACAGTCTGATTTGTTATTTTGTGCAGTATTCTGAAACCATTAAGCAGCCTGCATGTTATCAACTACTCAATAATTCTCCCCCATTTTTTTTCCCCCTGCTAACAGGTTATCATCTTGCCATGCTCTGTGCTTTAGATTCAGTCATCACTGGCGCGCAAGGAAAGCCTGCAGCAACCAAGCGGGGCATTCCTTCAATCTGTATTTAACAGTTAATTGCAAACCTGTTCCTTGAAGTATTGCCACAATTCCTTGCTTCACTGCAAAGTCTTTGATATCAACCTACTGCTTTTGGAAAGATTACAACTTGTGCATTCGGCTACTCTGGTCAGATGTGCACAAGAACATCAAGTATGAAAGTAAAATTGCTTTCAGCGCTGCGTGTGAACCCAACAAACCTCTCAATTGCCATGTTAGACATGCTTCAAACCAGTGCAAACCTGCAGGGGAGATGCTTTGGGAGAACGGAAATTTCCAACAAGGAAGCTGACTTTCTGGGTGGGAGGGGAGGGATGAAATGTAGAGGGGACCCATAATACAGGGTACACTCACATATTTTGCTGGAACTGTGCCCACATCAAATGATGATCTATCCTCACCTCAGTCTCTTAGGATCAAATATTGCTCTCCTTTCCAGTAATGTAAATACAGAATAGCACCCTAATGGTGCATTCAACAATATTTTAATCAAGATTTATAACTTCTCTTAAAAAAGAGACATGATGCACATTGAATGGGAACTTAAAATGACAGTTTCCAACTAAGTAGCTCAACTAATAACCTGTCAATAGTGAGTTAAACCCAGAACACCTAGAGCACACAGAACAAAAAGCTATCCATAACTTACACAGAAGAGCAGATGTGTTGAAGAGTATGAAGGCTTACATGGCTTGCGATACTGTGTTAATATTTGGAGTCCACTAAACGGGCTCGACATTATTTATCTTTTGCATAGTCACATTTGTGTGATTTCAGTGTCCTCAATACCTCGAGTACTTCACTAATATTTTAGTGGAGTCCATGTCAATATTAATGCATTGCCACAAATGTATCTCTAGACTGACAGTAGAGAGTTGTGCATAAATGCATAAACTAACTAGGTATTGATCTGCTCTTCCTTTTGTGGAAAAGGAGTTTGAGCAGAGTGGGGTCAGGAAGTGCTGACTGTATTGGGAGTTTTGAGATATCTTTGGCTCCAGGCAGTCTTACCTTATAGCTGGGTATGGTCCAGGATTTGCATTGGCTGTGGATGAAGATGGCAGTCGAAACTGATTTTGGGTTTTTTTTGCAGATTCATCTATAATTTTGAGTACCATTTGACTAGGAGGATCTGCTTATAAGTTTGCAACTGCTCCATGTTCTCCATGTGGGTGTTACACCACTTTTTGTGAAGACCGGGAAATTATGCATCCACACAGTTCGCCTCCTACTCAACGTATGCCCATACAGTAGGGTCCAGTAAATTTTTTATTCTAGGCTAGACATCCAAGATCCAGCTGCCACCTGGAAACTCTGGTTATCATGATACTTCTCCACTGCCAATAGACCCTGTTTGCCCTATACACATAGTCATAATCTACGGGGTATGTTGTCAGGGTTAGCAAAGAAATGCCATGGACCTGGGAGCTGTCAGTGAGTTGATAGGCCAAAGGTATGTGTTTCTAACTTGTCACACAACATTTTTGCCTCCATCTAACCGAGATCAGGGATTACATGATGGCTTTCTGGGCTGAGGTTCAGAACAGGAGGGTGGGAAAAATTCTTGCAGATTGTAGGAGAAGCAACTGGAAAGACTATCCACATACATCTACACTAGAAGAGCAAATGGCAGACCAAAGTGATCAACAATAGTCATATTTTAAAAATCTTAAACACTGGAGAAGCTGCTACAATCATCTTGCATGAGTGTCTGCAGCAGAGGTTAAAGAACTTCACTGGAGACTGGACATTTTTGGTTTGGATCCTGAACTCAAATTATTCTGCAGTTGTCAACACTTTCCAATTTCTCCACATCCTGGTTTAGATATGCATACCAGAATTGCACATATTATTTCAGTATCAGTCTTAGTGATGTCATGTATCTGAATAACATTAGCTTCTCCTCAAACTTAATAATCTACAGATCCTACATGCCAGAACTGTATCCTGCACTTTAGCAACTTATACAGAAAATGGTCTTATATACAAAATAACCTTCATATTGTTTAAAGGTCTTTTCTAAATTGCTCTTTTCCGGAATGTCTATGGGTTGTGTTTATGCGTGTTTGTGAGTGCTGTGTGTACACATACATCTATTGAACCTCGTGCCTATGGTTCCTCAGTTCCAGATATATTCGCTTTATCTACTTGTCTGTTAACCATGATTTTTTCTTGTACCTAAGGACCCTTTTATGAGATGTTTAAACATGACTAAGTAATTGTCTTACCAAAGCTTTGTGAAAAGGCTGTGGGTAATAACTCCTGTAACTCTCAAGATAGCAGCTTACATCACTTGAAGAATTCACCCAGGTTTCTTTCCTCAGAGAGGTGAATTATTTGTTTAAAGTCATAGAATTCCAACGGCTGCTTTAGTAAAACGAAGCCGAGATCCACAAATAGTGTTTCAAATACAGCTGAATAATTTTTGCAGTGTTTGGGGCTATATTTACATGTCTAGTGTTACTTGCTGTAGTGCAAGCAAAGTATAATATTCTTCTTTGCTTCTTATTTTCATGTATGAAACCACGAATTGGAGAAACACCAAAGAATGTTTTCACAGGGTTGCTAGCACATTAATCATTTTAGAGACTTCAAATAATTGCACGTATGAAGTTATAAAACTGAGAATAGAAAGACCTGAACTAAAATCTTGGAGCTGAACAACTTGAAGTGTCGAGAGTACATTAAATTAAAAACTGGATCCAGATCTGAAGTTTTCAAATGGCATCAGTCTGGCTTCCCTGCAAGCAGAACCTAAAGCCCAGTAACAAGTTAAGCCTGAATTTAGGGAAGTTCAAATACCACTTTTAAATCTGGGGGTTTGGCTCATTTCTACAATATATAAATACCAAGATGGATACTACAGGTTAAGGAATTTTGCCTTTGACTTCAACAGGAGCAGGTTTGTTGCCAGAGCATCTTTGCTGTTGGCAGTATTACCGACAACATCTATTGAAAACAACTTATCAGTAACGGGTATGGAAATTCACCTTAAAATCATATAGTCTTGGGGTTGCCTTCTGTCTCAGGATATAAAAAGAAAAAATCTCTACTGTTACTCCTCACAGAAGAATGGTTTGTTTCTGCAGAACAAGTGACTTTCGAATTTTCCACATCAGGACCTTATTCTCTTTACTGCAGAGTTTACCATACAAAGTCACAAACATATTCGTTTCTGTTTTACTAGCAATTAGTTCTTCAATACATAGGCAGATGGTACTCTTTAGCTGTAGCCTAAATATATGAGGTCCTATTTGCCATAAGATGTAATAGATCATGTTCCACATACAATTTTCAAATGACTTCAAGCCTTAATCATAATAAAGACTCAAGAGTTAACGCTCCTTTCATCTACAGATTATTACTGAACATTTCTAATAATCTAGTTAAGTTGTATGAAAATCACAGAAAGAGACATGAAACAGATTTCTCTTCTCATTTTCTTCAACACCAAGAGAAAGAAAAAGTAAATCCAACAGCAACAAAATTTTTGTTTCCCTTCTTTCTTTAACACACTGAGTGATTTTCTGTAAAAGAAAATAGGTTGTAAGCAGCTAGAAAAGATATTAAATGTTGCTCTTGTTTTCTGTGTCACCTGTGAAATACCAAACAGAGATTTTAATCTTTTTTTTCAGTGTTTTTTCCCTAAATTCATTCATTTACATGGAACTAAAATTCCTTTGATCCAAAGAAAGAAAACTACAGCCACAGCTTACTTTTTTTTTTTAGGTTCATTATATGCCTTTAAATAATACACTGTGCGTTTAAAAGGTATGACTTCATTGACGGGCTGGTGATACGCCTTGGTAATTGCATTGTACCAGTCAACAATTACCTGTGCCAATGACACTTTCATGTCCTACCCCAAGGACAGGTAGGGAAGAGAAAAAGGAAAATGTGAGCCAGGTGCAAAGGAAAGGAGGAAAGAGGGGTGAAAAGTGATTCCCAGCCAGGTGGGAGTTTGTGTAAGAGCTTTTCCTAAGATAAAGCTGCAACAGTACTTGTCCCTCCTGCAGTTCTTATTTTAGATTAAGTGACATGGCCCAACAAGCTGGAACTTGATTCACGAATGAAGAAACCATTCCTTGAGCTGGGACACATGGCTTCATGAGAAACGTAGTTACGGCAAAAAAACCTCTTGCTGAAATGCTGGACATGACTCACCTAAGCTATGATTTCTCTGACTTCACAAGAGCATAGCTGGGAGCAACCGAAAGCCAAAGTCACACAAATATATTTCAGCATTTCTGACTGAAGCATTCATGAGATTCTTTTCCTTTCCCCAAAAATGTGACTTTTTTGTCCCAAACCAGACTGAAAATAAATGTTGACGGAGTGGAAATTTCTCTGTGTGGAAATTCCAACTTTGGTTCTGATCATCCATATTTGGCCAGAGCCACCAGACATTTCTTAGCTATTTATCGTTGTTTATGTTCAAGATGCCCTTTCCAAACAGACATGAAAATATTTGGTCTCTGCTATTTAGGTCTTGTGTAATGTTATAACTTAAATAGTTAGTTCCTTTCAACTGTTCACATACATAAAGATTACACCTATGTTTAGAAAATAGAAGTGTTTGTCCTCATCTTCACTGAACATACAGAAAGCCATGATTTATTGTATTTTATTTAAAATTTTCTGAGGAAGATGAGAGAGAAACTGAGATGGATACCATTCTCAAGAAAGGTTTAACTGGGAAAAATTTCTCAGAGCTCTGAAAAAGACCTGAAAGGAAACAAAACTGAAGGTATGAGTGGTAGGTCACAAGTGATTAACTTCTGCCACAGAAGGGGAAAAAAATAGGGAAATTCATTCTTCTTCAAATCAGCTTAACTATGTCATTTGTACTCCAGGAAGTCTGACACGTGGGAATCTGAGTGTTAAAAAAAATAAGAAAAAAAAAAAGAAAAAAAAAAAGAGAAAAATAGTGAAGCTTATTTCATTTTGCCTCAGTTTCCCTGTTTGTAAAGTGGGCACAATATGGCTGATGTGGTGCATGTGCAGATATACTGAGTGTATGAAAAAACTTTTGAGAGTAAAAAGCAGTTTTAACTTTTTCCCTCTGTGGCGGTAGGTGCTGTCATTCAAACACCTTGGTATGCTTTTCAAGTGCCTGACTAAACCCTCTGCCCTTACCATCCTCTGCCCTTACCATCCTCTGCCCTACAAGCAACGTTTTGTTGCTGCCACCTCATTTTACAACCAGCTGTAAGTGCCAGCTCTTAAAAAGAGGCTTGCCTCGTTTGACCAACCCATTTAAATTAGGAGAACAGGTTAATAAGCCCTTCCGAGGACTGACATTTAGAGGCGGATTCTCCCCTTCCTTAGGAAAGCTCTTTAGAAATGAAGTGAGCCATCACCATCATCACCCAGAGCAGGATCCACACCAGAGCCCCTCGTTTCCCTGCCCGCTCAGCAATCGGCACTTCTCCATAGCTTTGCTCCACCGATTGGAAAGGCTGTAGCTTAATGGCCTTTCATTGCAAACTTCCTTTTAGCGAACAACCCAGCAATTAGTCCCCAGCCATGCTTCACGACCTCTGGCTGCCTCGCTGCGAGCTTTGATCAGAACTTTGCTCACTGACACACATCTAATAACCTGCCGTGGCACCAACTAAACTATCAGGTCCTAATTTATGCCTCACCCCGCATCCTAGGCCAAATAGGGGATGTAATTAGCTATTATACCAGCCAGAAGTTTGACCTGACCTCCCGTTTGGAAGTCAGGCAGGGAAAAGAAAAGAGGAAAGCTACTGAAAATGAGTTTCATGGATCTCTGTAAAAAAAATGCAAGATCCATGCACAGGTGGTGGTGGCCCCTTCTCAGAGGAGCCTGTGCTGGTTTTCAGATTTCCATTGATCACGTAGTACCACCAGTAGCAGAAATTGCAAATTGTCTTCCCCTTACCTGACAGTATCACTCTCATTTTAGCAGGTAATTCCTGTAAGATCATGCATCGTTGCATAGACAAACGGAAAATGCTAAACCCAACAGTTTTCTATATAAATACATGAGATATGGAATGAGATGTCAAAGACAGAAAAGCTTTTTCTGGGCCCCACAGTTTCTGGGTTTCACAGTAACTTTTTTCATACTGTTTCTGAATTATCATATTTTTTAAATGACATAAAAATTAGAGGTGAAAGGAAGAACAGCAGCAAAAGAAGGAGTTTTACTTTAAGTCTATTTTTTCCAGGCTGAAATGAAATGTTGCGGTTCTGAGCCTTTGGAAAGGATGTTTATTCTACTCTAAATAAAACTGAAGTATATTTTAAAATGAAACATCACCTCAAATTACTTCGAAAGCGTCCAAATAAAAAACATTTACATTTTTTCCAAATCCCCTTTCCCATTTTCCTACTGCTTTTTTTTTTTTTCCCCCTCAATTGAAACAAATCTCTTTGATCAGCATGAATTCACAAAACATTCCAGTCAACCGACTTGTATAATTTCAGTGGGAAAAAACTCGTATTTGCATCAAGCCTTCTGCCCAGTGTGGCCACCTCACAGGAGGCAGAGACGAAACAGAGCCGGGGAGAGATGAGTGGGCTTTCCCGAGGCCAAGGCTGCAGCAGGACAGTGTGGAGCACACTCTCATCTGGCACACACACACCAGCACATGGGTATCCACCTGCCAGACCAGGCAGTAGAAGGTTCAAGATGTCTTTTATCCCACTTGGAGGAGGATGAATGCGCTGTGAACACCCGGCCTTGTCGTGCCTCTACTTCTAGTTGGGACAACCACCTCTGGATCACTCTGGCGGAAACGAAACATGATCTGCATTCAGTGTTCAACCCATCGAGCAAGCTCCTTTTGGCTTCTGATGTGGGATCTCTGACACAAGCACATAAAGGTAGGAAAATGCTGGACGGGTTTTTACTATCTTTAAGAATAGAGGAGAAACTAGAAATCTGGAGCACTGATGGCCACAAGCTGGCAAGGCGGCTGTGTTAACTAGCAGGAGCTGAAGGTCTAGTGTTTTTGTATTTCAGCTGCGTTGGAGATCACAAGTGATTCTTAAAAAATGTAGGCAGACTGAACTGCTAAAGTTTACTTGACCGCTTCTCTGTCACATGATGGAGGAATGAAAACAGCTCTCTTATGTGTTTTCATACCCAAAAAGTCTGGTCACAACTGTTATCTTTCCATCTGCGCTGCCAGCTCAGAAAAAACACAGTGGGTTTTTGCCCCAGGATATTCTAAAATAATCTAAGTTACGATATCAATGATGCACAGAGGTTTCTAATGTGGCATGCCTTCTTTTAAAGGATCAATTAATACTTTGTTGGTACTCTTAAAAGCATATTTTAAAGTTGTTTTGAATTTCCTTATAATATAGAGGGGTCAGAATGAAAAAAGCTAGCAAAAAGAATTAAAAAAAGAAACCATGGGCATGAATGTGAAAAGTGTTTTGTCTTTTCATAACTTCTCTTTGTCTCTGGTGCTATATTTCTTATTCCTTTTGGAAAAAAATGTAATGTTCAGATGTGAACTTTTATATGATGGGAGGGCGTCAAATTTTGGAGCTCAGGCCTGCACCTCTCTGTGAAGAGCCATCAAGGACAAGGTCTCATAATCCCAGGTGACCTAAAACTGGTCCCGTCCACTCCCTGCAAACCTCTTCCAGCATCTTTCTGCCAGTGGTGTCCCACGTCTTGGGCCATGCAGCATCTTGGAGATACTGCTCCTGACATACTGAGGAACATATTGTCAGGCTTTGTTGCAAAAGCTCTGGCCACTTGAAATCCAAATTATGTCCTCAGAGTATTGCAACTCAGATAAATGTCCCCTTTCTTGCACTAACGAGTACCACCGTAGGTCCCTTTTCTGGTAGAATGGACATTCCCTAGCTTGAACAGGAAGCCATTCAGGATCCAGTTCACGTGGGAGGTCAAAGTTTCCAGACTAAAAGGATTCTTCTGGCTTGCTTGAGATGAATTCAGTCATGCAATACCCCCACTAGGATCAGACAGCTGATCTCCAGGAAATACCTCTGCTAGCGTTAATGGACTCGCTGTCTCCAGACAGCAGTAGCATTTCTCTTTCAAAGGAGATTCAGCAGTCCAAAGAGGAGGGAAAGGTTCATCAGAGGTTAACAGAACGCTGTTAGGAAGGGATTATAAATTTTAGAAATCTGGGTTATGCCTCAGGACTAATTTGCCTGGGAAAGGAGATGTAGTATCTAGAACATACCACATCTTAGCTTTGGAGAGGAGAATTCTAATGGGGGACGGTGCAGAAGCTCTTGGCGTGTTATGCAGACATGACTGGAGCAGGTCATTGAAGAAAAGCATTGCTTTTAAGCACTGTGGGCCTGAAATGATTATTTGATATCGCACCTGCAAGCAACCTTTAAGTCAGTGCTGATAAAAATATAACGGTGATACAAAGAACACAGGAGAGGTGAATCATGGAAAAGGGCCAATTACGATCTGAATTGTCTAACGTGGACCTGAGCAAACAGATTGTGGTACCTCCAACAAAAAATAAACGATGGACAAGGAGGGGGATAGTTATTCTGTCAAATGAGGATATAGCAAGGTCCAAAAGGTAGAAGTGGAAGCTAACGAAACACAGGCTGGAACAAGTAAGAGTGGAATATCGGAAGCACTCCTTTTACCACCAGCCACTTTCAAGTCTAGAGTGATCTCTGCTGTGAAGTCAGGGTCTAGTGCAGTTAAAGCAGGAATAACTTTGGAGAAGTCCCTTGGCCTTTATCATTTAGTACGTCAAAAAAGATGACAAAATAAGCCCTTTTGGCTTAAAAATCACTGATCTCTTACCCTTACCAAGTTGCTAACTGTTCTAGGCATTTAGCGAGCAACGCAGCCCCTGTGAAATGGATTAAAAGCTTTTCTTTTTTTTTTTCTTTTAACAAAGCATATAATTAACTTATGGAATGTGTTGCCATAGGATGTAAAGGGAGCAAATATCTCGGATTCATGTTAAATACTACACACCCATTTGAATAACCACTTAGTTAAATGGTGATCCAGACAAATTTGAGCATTTGGTTAGGTAAACTTAATTTGGTTGTTTAAGATGTCTTTTTTTTTTTGAAGTGTTAATTATTTTCTTCTTGATGGACAGAGAATAGCTGGTTCCCATTGCTCTGCTGGGAGATGATAATTACTAATTTCTGTTTCACCGTGCCAGATGTTATTGCGATTTTTACAGCTCTTTTTAGAGGATATTTCTTTGCTTCAAATGGTTTGGTCTCCAAGGATGATGCCTTAGGCCAAAGGTACAGAGCAGACATTTTTGAAAGCATTATTTCCCTCAAGACAATTCTGTTCCATTATACAGAATGAATGTTGACCTGATACACGTAAAAGACCTGGATTCAAGACAGGATCTAGCCTGCAACTGCTAAAACTATTCAGAAATATCCAAATTCCAGGTCCAATTAGACTATTGCAAAGAAATTGCCAACAATTAAATACATTTATGTGTTTACCTTTGCTCTGGGTCCTAATTCCTTCTTAGCTATTGAAGGACAACTTGCTTATGTAGTAGCGATTGCAGCTCTTGGAACAACCTGCTTTAAACAGAAATCACCATATAATATTAATTATAGGGTTGTTGCTGCTGCCTCATAATCAAAGCCCTGGGAGAATCTATATTGTGAAGCGTGCACCTTATATTTAAAAGGTATTTAATTTCAATATTAACATGGTTGTGTTTCAGAGAAGGCCTTTGCTTAATATTTCCTAATAACATCTTACACAATCTAATTTCAAAGCCTCACCCTCCTTTTCTGTGTTATTTGCCCTCAGTTATTTTCTATCAAATTTATTCATGGCCTGCACACCTATTTAGCACTGTACACACTATTAAAATAAACAAAAAACAAACAAAAAAACAAATCCAAAACCTTCACAGGGGCAATTATTTACCTAAATAAGGTTATTTTCTTTTTCAGGAAAGGTATGAGGCTGAGTCTTTTTTTTTTTTTTTTTTACCCTGGAAAGTGTTTATTTTGAGAATTGCTTGATTTTTAATAAGATATTTCCAAATGAAACATTTCCTTTTGAACTGCTATTTCAAAGCATTCCAATTAGTGCCATTTTTGTTTTGCCACATTTCAGGAAAACTGAGGTTTAAATAGCAGAATTTCCTGGAGGAAAGCTGCTGTTTCCTAGAAGAAAAGAAAGCTTTTCCAAGATGGAAGGCCAAAAAAGATATTTTCTTGGAGGGAACAGACTCTTTTCTAGAGGGACTACAATTTAATTTTTTTTTCAGTATTTCTTAATAATAAGATATTCCAACAAGCTTAGCCATAGAAACAGTGACATGGGTTTTTTCTTACACATGGTACAGAACTGCTGAATGAGTGTTTGCTAATGAAACTCTGCGTGGCAGGCACTGCTATTTTGGGCACATACATCTGGGTTCTACATACAACCACGTTGACGTGGAATCTATGTGCCTATCTATCTGCTTTTATTTCTCTCTCAGCGAATATCCTGCAGGAAAGATTTTCCTCTTGACTCACCATGAGCGGTCTGAAATTTCAGTTTAGATTTGGTGAAGTGATGCGCCAAGTGTCCTCCCCTTTTCTTTCCAGCTGAAACAGAATCTTTATGGGGAAGAAAACCGCTGGTGTCTTATTCTGGTCCCTTATTCGCTATACCTATCATGGAATCATAGAATGTGTCAGGTTGGAAGGGACCTTTAAAGGCCATCTAGTCCAACCCCCCTGCAGTGAGCAGGGACATCTTCAACTAGATCAGGTTGCTCAGAGACTCATCAAGCCTGGCCTTGAATGTCTCCAGGGATGGGGCCTCCACCACCTCTCTGGATAACCGGTTCCACTGTCTCACCACCCCCATTGTAAAGAACTTCTTCCTAACACTATATACTAGTGCACGTCCATCATCTTCATCACAGTGATTTTTAGTGTACAGTTATACAAGTAATGACTAAGCTATAGCTAAGGTGTGAACTTTCAACCCATCGGCTGCATCCTCAGCACTGCCTGCGATGCCTGCAGAAAAAAATGTGAAGAAGCTAAACTCTCCATAAAAAAGGGATGAGATACCTTGTGTGTGCAGTAAGATGCGTAGACATCAGCATGCAGATACTGTAAAGGAGTGATACACTGCGGGTTTATGTCCTCTCTGCTTCTCTGTGAGCCCCTCTCTGAGTTAGCACCTACGAAGCTCTGGGTATTCCTGGCTAAAAGGCAATATTCCTGAGTTGAGAACAAATTAAATATTCCAGAATACATAATGACCAACAGTAAAATCTGATAGTATTTTTTAAATCATCAAAATTTAGTGATTCAAAGGATATAAACATTGATTTTTGAAACACTGTTCATCTGGATAAGAGCCTCCAAAGCCTTTTCTCTGGTTGTATTTCACCTTGCCCTGAGAGCCAGAAGCAATCTTGCTGCTCGTATCAAAATCCTGCTGCAGCTGGAAGGTGCTCGATGCATGTGAAAATGTGATTACCCATAGGAAGGAGAGATGCTGTAGCTGTGGTCGCACCGGGGTGGTGTGCTGACTCAACAGAACGTCCCCTGCGAATTTGCCGGCTGCGTGGTTTGCAGTTTCGGAAATCCAAGCATCTTTCTGGGTATTAGTCTGGAGGCTGCGGAGAAGAAAGAAGCTGCAGAGCGGTGGATGAGGGATTAGCAAGTGCGCAGAGGTCATGGTGTTAAACAATATGTAAACTTCACAATTTACGTCCTGCTCCAATAAACAGGGTTAGGGGTTGACCACAGCTGTTTTCCTCAGTCTATGCCTGCCCTAGAGTCAGTACAGCAAATAATATTCGGTAGCTGACAACAAGATCCCGTGATCAGAAATTTGTTTTGCAAATACCTGTATGTCAGAGGCTGGTTACAAAAGAGCTCGTAACCTAAAAGCAGCAGGCGGGCAGAGGTTGTGAGCATGGGCAGACGAAATCCAGGTCATCCGTTCTACTCTGCTGGGTTTTGGGGGGAGGAAAACAGGTCTGACGCTCTCTCTTTCTCTGCTCACCCCTCCCTCTGAATCGGTGCTTGATTTATTTGAGGTGTAGGCAGGCCAGCTTTGTACATTTAGCTAAAGAAGTTTAAGGAGTTACTGTTTGCTACAGCTTCTAGCTACAGGCTGCTGTGACTGCTGCTCAAAGCGAATAAGTGAGCGTGCCTGGTGCACTGCAGGGCAAATTAGTGGTGGTTCAAGCAAAGCCAACTGGAGCTTGAATTCCAGCTGTTTCTGCTGCTCTTACTCTCACAGAGAGGGGACCTGTGGTGCAGAGGGCTCGGGCATGTCATCACATCGCTGCTGTTTAATACAGGAACAGGTAAAAGAAAGTGGCTTTACACTTTGCTTTTGCTGAATGTTTCCAGGCGTGGGGAACTCTAACTCATAGAATCATAGAATGGCTGGAGTTGGAAGGGACCTTAAAGATCATGTACTTCCAACCTCCCTGCCATGGAGAGGGACACCTTCTATTAGACCAGGTTACTAAAAGCCCCATCCAACCTGACCTCATGATTTGAGTCAAATTTATCTGCATCCAACAAGACAAATACACCCTACCCAATCTAGTTCCCCACAGCTCCCTTTGTAGTTAATACAGAAATAGCTGATTTCTTTGGCATCTTTATTTCTTGATAAGAAGAAAGACATCAGTGATGTTTCAACATCTGGCCAGTGATTATGAAGGCAGTCCAGCCAGGCACATCGTAGCTGCATTGTGGGTGTCTCTGATGAGTCCCTTCCTTCAATCTCTCCCCACTCTCTGCTGGGCACCTTGGTGAGTTGGAGAACAGAAATCTGGACCCATGAGAGAGCGAATGCAAGACCTTCTAAAAGCTTTTCCTTCTCCAACCAATTTATTGTAGCCTGCATCCCTTCGCTGACCGAGCTGGATTAAGTCTCCATGACGGGAAGTCAGGAATGTAGATTTATTCAGACTTGTTAAAACAGTGGCACACGTCCCAAGGAAGACAAATAGCCTTTTGTGAGATAATTTGCTAACACTGTTCCACCCTAACATGTATCTGTCCTGTTATCGCATGACTAATATGGACATAACCCTGCGCACTTTTATCTGACACGCATACGTATGTCAGTCTGATTTGTGTCTCGCTTGGTTGGGTGAAGAAGCCAATGGACTTGTGCCCAAGCAAAACTTGTTGAACTGAGATCAAAATCTGGTGTGTGTTTTTAATTCGCTGCTCGTGCCTATTTGCAACAAGCCACTTTGGTTCGTAGGAACATTTGCGGAAAGGCTGTTTTTCATTTGGTTGTTTTTTTAAATGTATGAAGAATTCACAGAATAAAAGTATTTGTCACTCACTATCAATGTTACAGTAATTTCTGTTAGTCACGTGATTATTTTGCTTAAAAGGATGGTGAGCATTTTCCTGATCAGGAAAAAAACTACCCGATGAGTAATCCTACAAAATGAGTAATGAATCGTAGATGAATCTTGTTGTTTTATAGCGTTTTAATGAATGCTATAGAATTCTATAGCATTTTAATGACTAACCTGATGTAAATTATAATCAGATGTAAATAACAATCTGATGTAAATAACATTATATACTCTCCCTGCAGACAGGGAAACTGAGGCACGGGACAAGTCAACGTCTCCGGAGGAGAGGTCTTGGCTCCCAAATCAGCAAAACTTCTACTAAGCTTAAACAGAAGGCAAAGAGACCTTTCCATTTTGATACTAACATGGCGTTCAGGAGATTTAATTCTAGCTGTGCCTCTGCCGCAGATTTCCTGTGTGCATTTCTCTTCTTTCAGCAAATAGTAGGCAATAAAAGACAAACCACCTGCTTAGGGTAGTGAGAGCTTTGGGGACGGAAGTGATTCTTTTTTGGGCACTTGAATAGCGCTTACCATAGATGGGACCTACTCCTGCCTCTGTTGTCAGTGTCAGCGGTTGGGCAGAAGGTTTCCAAATACATTTTGGGTTGAAATATATTGGTGGTTTTTTTATTCTTTCAGAATATCTGACTTCCACAAAATCAGCCCCCTGGAAAGCTTTTGCTTTCCAGCCCAGACCTGAAGTTTTTGATTGTGAACTTTTGGACAGAGTTCCATTTTCTCTCCATCCAAGCAGCACATATTATGACCTTTTTACTGGGAAATCCAGCAAAAATACCCCCACTAATTAAAATCCCAATCAATGGATAAACAACCAGCTCCAGCTACATCCTAGACACAATTTCCAAAAGTACCTATGTTCTTTTCTTTAAAGTAAAAGAAATCAAGAAACCCCAGAAATATTTATCATCCCTGGTGTCTCAGTGTCTCACTGAGAGGCATTTGGGTCGGTTGGCTTGGCTTTGCTCTTCACCCACGTGATGAGGACAGGCAGATTCTATGCTTCAGAGGACAGAATCACAGAAATGCAGAATGGTCTAGGTTGGAAGGGACCTTTCAGCTCATCGAGTCCAACCATTAGCCTACCACTGCCAAAACCACCACTAAACCATGTCCCTCAGCACCACATCTACCCATCTTTTAAATATCTCCAGGGATGGCGATTCCACCACTTCCCTGGGCAGCCTCTACCAATGCTTGACAAACCTTTCTGCTGGCTTTCCTTTTACACTGGGATGACTCTGCTCTTACGTGGTAGTTGCTCTGCATTTACCTTGTTGGTGCTGGTAGCACTATTCTGTGCAGGAATCAGCTCTCTCTTTTGGTTTCTACAGGTGAAATTGTGCAAACAACTCTCTCTTCTGCCAAGAAATAAATAAAAGCTCTAAAATCATTAATATGTTACATAAGGAAGCCAGAGATACATGGTTAGAAAGTGGATCCTTGACAAAAGTGATGCAGCAGTTACTCAAAAGGAGTGATTGCTTCTGAGTATTTTTAAAAAGGTAAACCTGTTGCATCTTTTTATAAAGTTTGGTAGGGAATAAGTCCAGGTTAAAAACACACCTTAGAAACTACCTTCTGCAGAGACCCATGAGTCTCTGTTTTCCCCCAGTAGAAGTTAGCTTAAAATTCCTCCACTCTCCATCTTCCCCTATCACAAAATGCTTTAAACAAAATAAAAGCTTTGAATGAAATTATTTGAAGTTGTAACTATTTCTATGAGAAGAAAAAAAAAAATTCAATTGTATTGTACTGTAATATTTTTACCTTTGTTTCAAAATAACTTCAAATTGCATTTATTTTGCACAATATTTTTTTTTTAAGAAAAAAACCTCTAAAACTGAAATTAAATGCATGATTGACCTGAATCTTTTATCATTATTTCATTTCAGTTCCTGGAAAATTCTCAGAGAAAAACCGCTTTGTTGCGATTCAGAACAAGGACTAATTTCCAAATGCTGTAATTCCCCCGAGAGTGGAAAGTGCGAGCACAGGCTAGCTCTAATCACAGCTTTCTCACTCACTGCCACTGCAACTGGTATTGCAGTGGTCCTTCCCATTTTCGTTGCCATGTGTCTCCACAGTCTGCAATATCCACCTGCTCTGAGCATCCCCAGTGAGTCTGCAGTCTCTTTCCACAGTGACTCTCTTCATATTTTCGTGGAGAGGGATAGGTAGCTTACAAAATAAAAAGAAAAACTTTTTTCATGTTTTTTCATTCTTGACTGTATAATGCATTTCCTTAGCATTGCAATTATTTTCTTCTATGTTCTATGAGGACACATTAAAAAAAATATTTTAAACCCATTTTTATATCAGCTTGTGCTCCAGTTGAAAGAAAAAGGAAATAAAAGTTTTTCATTTTAATATCCAGCATATTTTAAGATCTAATATGGCTCAGGTGGATTTTCCCTGGAATAGTAAGCTTGATGCTCACTCAGCAGTATAAATCAAAAGCAACATTTCTGGTGGTCATTAGACCTCATTCGCCCACCCTTAAACAGATGTAAATCAAGACTAAGTGAAAAATAAAATAAAATCAGTGGCATTATGATTTGAAGAACTAGTCCTGCTGAGTCTGCATGACTGCATAATTTGGCTGCGGTGACTGCTTTGCCCGCGGATGAAGAAATTTGTTAACAAGGCTGAGCCTGAGCAGAAGTGCTTATTTTTGGCATAACATAAATCAGACAATGAGTCCTTCCAAACACCATTCACACTTTCCAGTTATTCTATACTACAAGGTGACACAGGAATTTTCACCGTTCATGATAAATCATTCCAGGAAGACAGTAAGAGGGCTGGGGTGAGGGGAACAGGGGAGGAAAATGCCAACTAATAGCTGAATTACTGTGAAATAAATACTTTTAGTGGGTTGGCTTTGATGTAGTGAATAGGCTCAGGTGCAGGGAAGTGGATTTAATTGCAATGTATGGATTAAGGTAGACAGGGAGAACAGATTTGCTCTATGTAGAGTAACTTCTGTTAATTCATTTCTGGTGCATTTTCATTTTAGTAAACTTTGGCTCACACACATATGTATATACATATTCATATATGTATACATATACATATTCATATATGTATACATATACACACACACTATAGAAATATTTTCCCTTTATGCTTCTAGAAACTAAGTAGTGTAAAATGTTGCTTGGAAAATTTCAGAGCACCTGGGACACAAATTTACAGTCTAACCCCACTGAGTTATTGTAAATTAATCCATTTCTGCTCATCAGCTCTCTACTGCTGTGATCGAGTAAAAGTCCTAAGATTCCAACTTACTGGGGAGTGAGTTCACTTATTTTTAGGTGTCTACATCCCACCTAATCTTCCTGAGGTCCTCTGGTAGTCAGGATATATGATTAATACAATCTATTCTATATGTTTATTTTACAAGGTGAACGTTTCTCTAAAAGTGACCATTTCCTCCACCAACTACCAAGGAAATGTAACTCAGATGCAGATGATGGCTACTGATGGGTATGCAGAACATAGATATGTTCTCAGTACCGCCCATCTGGTTCCCATGTAGCTGCAACAGCTGAAGCCGCACTGTGACTTGTCCCTCAAGCCCTTTAGCTGATGATTAGCTCCCCGAGATAGCAGAAGCAAATAAGGATTAGATCTTTGCATGCCACAGCCTGGTAGCCCTATCTGGGAAGTTAAACCACACTGACTTGAGGCTATGAAACAGCAGAACGAACAGGCCACCTGGTCATCTCTGCGACAGATGTCTGCCAGGCAGGTGAGGCCGAGGAGAGGGAGCGATGGCAAAGGCAATGTCACCAGTCCTATCAAAATCCCTAAAGACTGTGAGTCATAACACCATTTAGGAAGTAAAACTCTTCTTGATGTGATCTAGAGTAGCTTTTGGGTTGCTGCAAGCTTTACTGGGAAGCCACTATCATTTCCAGCTAGCTGAAAAATCAGATAAGTGGAAAGTCATCTTAGACCACCTATCTGATCATTTGTCATGTTCTGGGCCCAGCGTGATGAAACCACTAAAACTCAAGAAAATCAGCAGTGAAAAGAGCTTAGTTTAATTATGAATTATGTACTTGAACATGATCTTGAAGAGCAGGCCGTGAACTCCAGCTTAGGGAAGAATGGGTGGAGGGAAGACGTCTGTCGGTATATTTGGTTATGATATTTTGCAAAAGGCACATGCCTCAAAGCTGCTGGCAGTGTTAATTCTGCTTTGATAAGTGCTTAGTGATGCAGTACACAGGGTATGACCATATGCAACTGCAACACTGACAACACACCTCTGTGTGGGAAATTCCCCTGGTTTTGTCTTTTTAAAGGAAAACAAAGGCTAAATTAATCTTTGCGAGGATTATTGTCCTTTGACAGAATTTATGAAAACCTCTGAAGCCAAGGGCTTTCCCTGTAGGCCTTTCCACATCTAACTATGGAGTGAGTGGGAGTGAGTTATAGCCGTGTGCTATAGGAAATAGTTGAAGGAACGTCAGGAGAAGAGGCAGCAGCTTTTATCCAGACTAAACCCATAAACAAACACAATACAGTAATCTGGGAAATCTGATTAAGGAGCTGACTATACTCCTTACCCCCATCACAATTTGCAAGGTGTGCTTCTCTACCATCTTGTCTCTCCCTTACTGCCATCTACCCGATTCATTCAGCCCACCAGTGTGACTGTGACCACCCTGAAGTCACACCAAGAACACATCAGAATTACATCCGATCATCACAGTGTCTCACTGGAGCCTCTTGTCCAAGAGAAAGCTTTAAATGGAGATTAAAATACATTAAACCCTACTTAAACTTAGGTTTTCGCATATTTTTTTGGCATATGCACACAATATGTGTATTATTTAATATACATGCTTATGCACATACATATATTATACAAATGAAAATACATTTGTATTGATATATATATAAATGTAAATATGCATGAGTATATTACGTTCTGACAGTCTGGTTATATGTGTATGTACGCATAGAGATATGAGTGAATATATACATGCACATATTTACGTTTGGGTACATATAGGTATGGCATATATGTATCTGTATCTCCAATTATGGCCATAGGTTCGTGCAGTAGTATCTGCTTGTCCGTGCTTTAGCCAACTCACAAACACGTGTGCTTGTAAATCTTGATCTGCTAAAGCGCGTGTGAAACACAAACACACATAAACAAGCACACAGGGACAGATCTACATGTTACAGAGTGTGACGGTGCCTAAACATTTACACACGCACACGCATGTCTTTGCGTGTGTGTTTGATGCAAAAAATTAATGATGTTTACATACTTGCTCCCATCACTTTTGTTTGCCAGAGGGCCTTCTTTGAAAGGCAAGATTATTAATTTGTGTGGTTTGGGTTTTTTTTAGTGAAAAAGCAGGAACAGAAGCTGTGATAGTTAAGCAAACGTAAAAAAAAGTGTCATCTAATTGTCCATCAAACAGCTCTTGTCACACAGATAAACCTTTTATCTCTCTCTCCCAGATTCTAATCGAGGGTACAGTTTGCATGTTTCTTGTGTCACTGCAGCAACCAATTCAGCTGGGATTCCCTATGCCCTGGGAAATAAACTCATTTTGACCCAAATGAGCATTTCAGTGTCTTGTTTTATCTTTTCACATTAACATGACGGTTATTATTTGTTAGTCAAGACAGCAAGAGTGCATTTTCTCACCAAAGGGACGGGTTGCAAAGCAGACTGTATCTGTTTATTTGGAGAGTTTTGTATGCAGAAGGAAACCAAAACACTTTCTGGGAAATGTGGTTTTAAGACAAAGTTTTCATTGTGGTTAAAAAAACATTTGAAATACTATGAAATCTGAGGGCTAAAGAGTAAAATTCCACCGGTTTTATTACTTAAAAATTCAGTTTATCTTTTCTGGAATCTTTTCTATTATCCAAACACAGTAATGACAGTCTAAAAGAAATTTTGAAGTTTCAAATTCTCTCATATTCTTACAATATTTGGATTGTTGCAAATTCAAATTGTGCATTTCAGTTTGGCTGTGCACAGTCAGTCATCTTTCCCAGTTTTACACTCATACCTAATTGCTCACATTGAAGACAGAAACCAAGTGACAAATATATTGTTGTCTCAAGTTAAGGCTTAACTCTGAAAACATAAAACCAAAGCCTTTATGTCGTGTTTTTATTGTGGGTCTTACGATTCTTGATGACGGGTTAAATAGTCTTGGTTTCTGAAATTGTTTACACCAGCTTTCATTCTTCTGATTCTAATTTCTTGCGTGCATGTTGTTGGCAAGTAGTTTAAAAAAAGAAGACCTTGGGCTATGTCTATACTCGTAAACTGAATAAGGCTATGGAACAAGGCTTGAGCTGGTTCCTGGATGATTTTCACCCAGACAACTACCCCTGCCGTGGGCCATTTCACTTGCTTGTGGAAGGCCAATAAATAAAATTCCACATTGGTTATTTTTAGCATTTCTTATTTTCTCTTGAGTATCTGAATGCTTGAGCATGCACTATTGAGCAAAACAAACATGAAGCTGTGGAAGAGGACGAGAGGTGGGACATCACCTCCTTGATGATGTCCCCAGCACAGACATCGAGGGCTGATCTAGCTGCCTTCACCTCCGCTCGTACGCATGGGAGAAACAGGAACTTTTCAGCATGTGATTCTTGTGATGTGTTTTTACGTTTATTTTCAGATGAGATGGTGCCTGGTGACACACCTTCTCCCTCCTCCAACGCAGGAAGGGTAAGGCAGCCCAGGCTGGATGTGTTATGGGGCAGTAGCTCATTACCTTTCCTTACCACAAGAGGGGATTTCCCTTCTCTCCTCTCCAACTGATTGAAGAGGGTTTTTAGGAATTTTCTTTTCCTTAAGCATTGTTCTTATTAAAAATAGTTCACCACCTTAGGCCATAAAAGAAATTCTCTTCTGATCAGGCCTCCTGCCTCAAGCGACTAAATAAATAGCATCCGTTTGATGTAGCAAATGTGAAAGCTGCATGTTTACTTCTTCACTTTGAAAAAAATATATAATAGCAGCTACTTTTTTTTTTTTTTTCCCTAGGTTCATGTTGTTGTAAAATAAACAGATGTTTGGTGGGGGGAGAAATGTATGCATTATAAATGTTTAAAATACTCCCAGTCACCCTGATTAACAAGCATAACAAAGGGTGATAAGGAAACAGAAGACATCAGAAGTCACTGGCTTTGTTTTTGTTTTGTATTTTCTACTGTAAAATGTCTGGCATTGCCAAAAAAATAAAACCTGCTTTGAAAATCAGACATCTGTTTTCAGAGCCTTTGAGACTGCAAGCGTGAAATGTAGGAAACATATAAGAAAAGACCCTAGCAAAGAGTCCTGTCCCCCCCTCAGAACATGAAAAGCTATAAGAAAATCGAATCAAAATAAATATGAGAAACCATTTCATGAACGAAGGTTCTTCTTTAAAGCAAATAGTTTCTGTGGGGTATATGTGACCCTCAGTTTTCAAACCTGAGTTTACTCATAGCCGTTCACAAGGACCTTCTCAAGGGACTCCCAGCTCATCACCTCCTTGTGTAGCTGCGCATTTAAGTCTGCTCTGGTGTGATCATATTCCTACGTCACTGACCTATCTAAGCATCATGTAGTGGGGGATTAAGTGGAGTGATTAAGATTGCTCACCTTATTTGCCCTCTTCTTCTCTCACACTCTGAGGATGCAGAAACGAAAAGCCGGGATCGAGCATCACCCCTATCTACTTAAGCACGGTGCCTTTTTCCTTCCAACAGCAACCTTTCCAGATGTTTTACATGTTTTATTGAAGTTTAATGTGGAAATTTACAGCAATTATAAGCATCAGGGTCATTTCAGATAGGCCACTACATAGATTTCTACTAATGAAAAGGTGAAACCATCCAACAGATTAGATGTGACCTGCAGAAAAACTCCTAAATAATTCTTCATTTATTAGCAAAGTGTGAATAAGTCCTGCTGCAGTTGTAAACATTTCCCTTATAAACCATGTTTTTTCACGATTTTTAACATATTTGGTGAGATGTCTCAGAAGGAATATCGAATCCTACTCCCTCCTGCCGCCTGTATTCACCATTTACCAACAACCACAGACTTTGAATGCTTTGCACTTCCCATCCACTGACAAGAAGACAGGAACATGCACACAGAGAATTTATACTTTATAGTGCAAGACCAGAATAATTAAAGGAAAAATAGAAGTTGATGGAGAGAAGGTCAGTGAGGATGTGGGGAAAGAAAATCCTTAAGGTTACACTTATCCTGCTTCCTTGTACAAACAGAAGGAACATAAATCTGACAGCTGCCTCCCAGAGGAGCTTGGAGGAAGCATGATATAGGCTGTGGGTCATCCAGAAGCAGAGATGATACCTCTGCTGAACTGTGTGGGTTTTGATGATATTCAGATGGAAAAGCTACTGCTTCAACCTTACAGAAACTAGTGAGACCTGGCGTTCAGATTCTTAATCTACGCAAATTGTTCTCATAGTCTGATGATGATTTACACCCATGAAAATCCGGCACAAGTTCTTCTTCATCCGTTGATGCCCAGTAATAGGCTATGAGTTTATGATCTATTGAAAGTTTCCCTCTTGGGTTTACCCTCCCTTACCTTAATTAATAAAAAGTCTATATTACCTGTTAATATAAAAGCATAAGCTCTATGTATAAAATAAAAGCTGGGACATTTTTGCTTAAAAAACGCCTGTCTTTACAAATTGGAAATACACATAAACACATGTAACGCTGGATATTTAAAATTTGCTAAAAACCTAGTTTCCACATGCATGATTCATTGTTTTCAAGTGGAAATCTACCTCTAGTAAGTAGTTTAGGGTTAGAAAACTGGGCTTCAAAGGAATTTGGTATGCCTTCTTCACCTTTGAGATTCAAACACTGGAGCCAGGATTGAAAACCAAGGTATTTCAGGTGTCTGCATTTAAAAGACTTTGTTTATGTTAAGGCTTAGGTCACCTTAGCAGGTATGTTTTAATGAAAACATTACCTCTCTGTGACCTTTGGGATTTGAAGGTGAAAATGCAGTCACTGGAAAAAGGAATCCTAATTGTCATGGATGAAATCTTCAGCATTAAAGACATTGTTTCTCATCCTTGTGAGTGACTTAGTGCAACAATAAAGTTCGCTCACTTTGCAGAAGAGGGGACAGGGTGGCTTCTGATGAGTTGTCTTCCCTAGAAAACACTATTCCAAAGCATTAACAAAATTAAGGAATGGCTTAAAAATATTTCAAGACAGACCCTTAAAAGCAGCATGCTAAATTTTTCATTATGTAACTGAACCTTGGCCTGCACTGCTCAGATATGAATAGAATTTGTGCTGATATCTGTGTTTTACAGGACATTACCTATTTATTGGTGATTTATTTTATTCCCTGTTGCTCAAAGAATAACATCCAGTTATTACAACAAAATAAGGTAAAGTCACATAGCAATAACACACTTTCTGTAAGCATAGTAATTTATAAATTATGTCAGACATCTGGGACAGAGGTTTTTTCATGTCAAATATTAAATCTATTTAGCAGTTTATTCGTAACATATTTGCAACTTCAAAAAGAAAGGAAGAAAGGAAAGAGAGCAGGGGTTTTCCTGCATTTTTTGCATTAATGAAACTGACAGCCCTTGTGCATTTTCAATAAGTCAATTGAAGTAAATGACTTTTTACAACCCTTATTAACTTCAGTTGTCACTGGGATGTCATCAACAAGATATTCATTGCATTTCCAACTGGATATTTTAAGTACAATAACATCAAAACTGCTGAAATCCAAAACTTTATTCTTCCTTACAGGGGACAGGGAAGGTGGAAAGAATCTGTCGGTTCCCTAAATTCAGTTCAAGGCAAAGTGGGAAGAAAAAAAAAGCTCATGTTTCAAAATCGTCATTTTACACTAGGTTAAAAGCCTGAGTGATGAGCGAAATACATCATATTTCCACTCAAGTCTTGTGCCATCAGAACTGCAAGATGGGTTTGTGAGCCTTTCTCATGTTACTTACCTAAAACAAAATCCAAAACAAAATAGGACTCAGCAACATGTATCTCTTGGTGTTTGAGGGAGCCCTGTTGTGGGAGGTGAACAAACAGAGATTGCCTTTCTCTCTGAACCCAGGCTCACTCTGTCCAGGCATTTCCCAACTTGGAGAGGAGCCAGCCTTAAGCTGGAAGTGACACAGACCCATTAGTGCTGTCGAAAAGCATTCTGTGGACACAGGGGATACGTCTGCATCGTCAAACTCGCTGCTCCCCTGGGCAAAGCTCTGGGATAGCTCACTCCAAGGACCGCTCTTTATAAAAAGCATGGCTATGACCACACCAGCTTTGGATGCCTCCTCTCCAACATAATTTCAGCAGGTCTTCAACCTGCTGACATCACCTCATGTCCTCACGCCCCGACACCATGGCTCTATCCTTGGGTGGCTGCAACACCCTGTCCGTCTCTTTAGTGTTCTGCGTCTTCACATTATTTTAAGAAATGTGAGTTCAAAACTTCCACAAATGCAAAAATAATTACATCTGTGGGCTACCAAGGTTCCTGAGGGGAGTCAAAGGAGAAGTGGGCCATGTGCAGTCTAACATGGATGTAGGTAGTCCATCTGGGAGAAGACTAATTTGAGCAGAGTGGACAGAGCCCTCGCTGTAACCGTCATCCTGGCACAGGGATGGCTCTGTGGAGTGGATGACCTTCACTTTGTGGGTGCTGGCAGTGACAGGGTCAATGTCTGAGTCTCTCCTACACCAGCCCCATGTTGCTGCTCCAGTGTGCAAGGCTGCCTTTCTCTGAGGATGTGGTCTTGAGGAGATACATGTTGGTTTGGCACATGGGTGCTGTTCAAGTAAAGGATCAAGCAGGTTGCCACAACTCCCACATATGGAGACCAACTGAGTTTGGTCATAATTTTGGTGTGTATTCCACCTCTCTTGGTGCCTTCAACAACCTCTTTGCCCTTTTCATCCTACCACAGACTGAGTTACTGGCTCCAGTGATTCTCCCGTGGGAATTCCTAAATCCATTTTCTACACTAAATATAGGGTAAGTAACAGAGTAATTCTACAGAGTACTCCACTGGTACAAACTTGAGGCCATTGGTATCTCCTCAGTAGATCACAGACGTGAAGTTTCTGCTACAAGATTTCTGGCACATGTGTGTGGATTTAATTTGAAGCAGGAATACTTTCCATAGAATCATAGAATAGAATCACAGAACCGTTTGGGTTGGAAGGGACCATCTAGTCCAGCCGCCCCCCTGAAGATGCAGGGACATCTTCAACTAGATCAGATGGCTCATTCAACTTGACTTTGAATGTTTCCAAGCATGGGGCATCTACCACGTGTCTGGGCAACCTGGGCCAGTGTTTCACCACCCTCATCGTAAAAAATTTCTTCCTTATATCTAGTCTGAATCTACGCCCTTTTAGTTTAAAACCATCAGCCCTTGTCCTATCGCTACAGGCCCTGCTAAAAAGATTGTTCTCATCTTTCTTAGAAGCCCCCTTTAAGTACTGAAAGGCCCCTATAAGGTCTCCCCAGAGCCTTCTCTGCTCCAGGCTGAACAACCCCAACTCTCTCAGCCTGTCTTCATTAGAGAGGTGTTCCTTTCCTCTGAGGAGTTCCATTCCAGTCCACCTTTCCTACCTGTTTCAAATAGACCTCATTGTAATGCCTCCAGAACAGAGGAATGGTAGGAAGTGCTTGCTACAGGGCTAGTTTGAAGGAAAGGCTGGGATAGGAAATGGGATGGAGTCAGGCGATGAGACCTGGTCCTAATAGGTACAGAGGGTGAAGGGACAAGGCCAGGCTGGAAATGCAAAGAATCCCCCAGTACGGGGGATGTGACAGGTTGGGCTGCAAATAATTTTGCAGTTGCAGCCACGGCTGTGTCCCATTCCCATGTCCCTGTGCATGTGAAGGTCATTCTGCCTGCCTGCAGCCCCTCCTGTTCTGCTCCACCTGAGACCAGCTTCTGAGTAAGAACATTTTTCTGCTTCAGTTTATTGATCTGGAAAGTGAACACACCTTCTAAGCTATTTCTGGATCCTGAATGAATGCCTGCTTCTGCCATTACAGGTTTGACACCAGGAACAGGCAAGATTCTTGCATGGTTTGGGTCAGGAAATGCAAGAATCAGAGACTACACCTAGAAGGTGAGCTTAAAGGATGTGAAAAGCAGATGATCAGCTCAGACAAGGTTAAGATGTGACTGCAGCACATATAGCTTGAAAGTAGCTTCCTCAGGCATTGCTGACAGCAGGGAGTTTAACAGAGTTATAATTTTACTCCTTCGGTAGGCTTTGCAATTTGGGCTTTTCTCTGCACTCTCCTGCATGCACTACCCAAACAAGGCAGTTGGAATTAGCTCAGAGGTATCCAGACGCGGTGTAGTCACACCTTGTCATGGAAAACATCTACAGCTTCTTCCTGGAATGAGAAAAATAGCCTTTCCCAGTTCATTAAGGTCAGGACACCGCTGGAAGCTTGAAGAGGCAGGAAGTTTTAACTTTGAAACTTCTTTATACAAGGGAAGAAAGTCCTTTGTGTTTGGCTGGAGAACAACAAAAGTCTTTGCTTTAATAACATTCTAATAATTTGTAATATTATATACATTTGGCTAGTAAAATGCACCACAAATTGCTTTCGTGTAGCACTTTAGACAAACTTTATAAGGAAGGAAGTCCAATGCTTGGCCAAATATGCAATTAGCTGCCACCCTGAAGCAGGATTTGAGATCAGTGTATTATCTTTTCAGGATTAAAGAGGTGGCAGTAAAAAATAGGAAGCCATAATTAAAAAGAAAAAGACTTAAAGATTTAAGAGTATTTGTGGTGGAACTCCTCACTCGTGACACAAATTAGTGTGCTGCCCAGACGTAAAGAAGAAGGGAGGTGAAAAGAGCAAAGAATCCGAGTTTGTCGTAAATCCAGCTGGATCCTACAGGCAAAACTGTGTGACCACGTGAAGTCATATGGTGGTAACCCAGGCAGAACTGCCTCCTTCAAGTAATTTCCATGACAGTGAATTTATAAGTGCACCCATTCTCTTGGTTGCCTTTCAAGTCAATTGTAATACTCCTGGAGGCTTCAGTGGCATTTGACTTTGGTTTTCATTTGAATCCATCAGCAATTTTGCCATCAACCCTGGTGTAAACAAGATCAGGATCTAAATCACTGGAGTAGGTTTTCAGCCAATATAAATTACCTTCATTACAAGATAGGGCTGTAGCAATTCCACTTTCAAGCTGCAACAATTTGCACCATGGAGTTATGACAACTCTGCCTTAGGGGCAGGATAAATTGCCCCATATAGCAATGGCATTTTTTTATCTGCATAAGATCTGCCCCTTGTTTTAGAAACCCAGGTGGAGCTTGCAATCATATGTATTAAACACTTCTTTCCATTTGATTGAAGCCAGCAGGGCTTTTGTCACTCACATCAGCAGGGATAAAACGCAACCCTTAATCAAATAATGGGAGAAAAACACCTATATGAAACCACGTGTTTCAAAAGAGAAAAAAAAAATTCAAGCCATAGTATCAGCTTTGAGAAATAATCTGCTGTTTATTTACTGGTGGTGTAGTTAAAGACAGCAAGAGGGCAAGGTTTAAAGTTATTATAAACATTAAATTCTTATCTCTGGCCTGTCCCTTTTAATAACTCTATAAAAAAGTTGATAAAATAATAATAATTAAAAAAAAAAAAACACCTTACGAGAAACAGATGCTGAAAAAAAAAAAAAAGAAAAACCCAAGCATTCATCTGCCAAAGAAGACTTATGCTTACATGAGCTGGAGGTTGATGTCAGACAAATTTCAGTGAAGAGGAGATTTACAAACATGATGTAACTCTGACAAGCTGGGCTTTGCATCTTGGCAAAGGAAAGTTTAAGAAAATACCCATATAAACAGGCGCACGCACACAAACACACATATGTATTGTATGTTGGGTTTAAAGAAAACTTATTGAAAGAAATTATGTGTCTCATCTTGTCTCTGTTTAAAAATAGAACACTTATATGTGTTTCTTATTAGCTTGTTTTAGGATTACCTTAATCCTGCCCAAAATTTTTTTGCCACTTCCCCATAGTGCAATTTGCAATGGTAATCTGTTTATGAAGTGTACTGTTAGAATAACTGTAAATATCTTTCCAACAGAACCCAAACAATAAAAACAAAACCTGCAGCTTATGGGAGCTTTGGTGTGCTGAAAACCAAGCTCAGTTAAGCAAACCCTGCAATGAATAACACTCCACATCATGTCACTGAACCACGGGAAGTTGCAAAGTATGGGATAAACCCGAAGAAACTTCTGTTTGCTGGAAAATCCTGCCCTTATTTAATTTTCATGTGGTCTCATGGGCATAACTGAGGATGATTTAGATCCTTATGTGGTTTCCCACATAGATATATTAGTTTATCTTAAAGATGAAAATAATCTACATTATTTTTTATTTTATTTGGAGAAGATTTTGCAGATCTCTTTGAAATTATTTTAATATGGTCCTTATTTCACAAGCCTGGCGAAGCCTACTGAATTTGTGTGTAAATCAGGCAATGGAAATGGATATGGATATGGATATGGATATGGATATGGATACGGATATGGATACAGACACAGACACTCTGTGTTGTACCAAGGTGTCCAAGTCCCCTCCTGTCCTGATCAGAGGTAGGAAGGGATGTGTTACACCCCCCGTAATTAATCCACGTACACGGATTTCCTTCACATGGAAATTGTTGGGATGAAGAGATCTGTGTCTACTTGGGACTCAAGCCTCTTCAGCGTCATGGCTAAAGCGTCCCCAGACCTTCTAGATTAGACATAGCTTGGACGTCTTGCAGGGACATGCTACCATTTAAAATATGGTAAAATCAATCCATTTAGTAACCTCATCTATTTGGAATTGAAAGCCTGATAATGAGAAGTGAGTTAACTCTAAATTGTCCAGTTCAAGAGTGAGTAAATGCCATTTACCTGTCTGTAGGCTGAATTCAAGGAAAGATGTTTTGCCACTCAATCCAAAAGCTGTTGGACCACAACCTCTTGACAGTAAGCGTTAAGCCACGAACAAGGGAAAGCATGAGCATGTTTCTTTAAGCACATGACTAATTTTTCACAATTAATTGCCTTGTCATGCCTATAGCCCAGCTACCAGCCATTTGATAAAAGAGTGGTGAGAGCAATGGTAGGCTAAGTAGAACAACGTCAGGGAAAATTCATCTTTCCTTATGGATTCTTCTGTTTGCTTTTCATTTGAGATCAGTATTTAAGTTCTAACTTAGACTTTCATCTTCAGAAAATGCTAATCTTACACTCTCTGTATCACAGTATCTCCACCTGCAAAATGGAGAAAACAAATATACATACAGTGACTTCAGTAAGCATAACAGATGCTTACAAAGCGGTCCAGGTATCTTTCTTAGAGTAGAAGGCAATCTCCATGGAAAAGATGTAAGACCCAAACCTCCCCATCTGAGGGTGAAGTGAAGGATGTGCATCTTGACAAAAGTCCATTTCCGAATTCTGGAGCACTATCTTAGTTGGCTTGGAAGTTTCCACGGGCACTAAATGTGGGAGTGAGGGTACAACTGAAAACACCTCTGTTTCCATTGCAGGCTAGACTCAAGGAGAAGACTGGCCTGCAGAACTGAGAGGCCTCACAGCAAAGGCAGTGAAAAGCTGAGCAGAGGGCTGAGACTTGAGCCAATGGTCTTTTACAGGGAATAGGATATTCTGGTTTGATATTGTAGGTCATTGAGACAAACCATCTGCATTAGAATAAATACACATCTCTACCTCTCTCCCTTCTTCACATATCCCTTCTTCATCTACAATTTATAAGTCAGTTGTTACTGTTTTACTACAGGCCTGAGTCTCCACAATACCACGTGTTCAGAACATTGCTTAAATGGTTTGGCCTTCCAGGTGCTGCCGTACAGCCAACACAAAATTATCCATCACCATTTTCTCAACAGTGGAATAAAATCTTCCTGAAAGAGAAGAATTAAAAATACACTTGGGCAGGGAAGAGATGAAGGAGGGAAAAAAAAAAAAAAAAAGGTGGGCTCATTAATCTGTTCTAATAATAAATCCTTATCTCTTATGAATTTCAGTTACTCCTTCTGCCTCCACATTCTATATTTAAATACATTTGCTTCACATGTGCTTTGCCAATTAGCTGGTGATATTAACTGTTCAGCACTATCTATTAACACATGGCACTGCCGAACAGCATGAGAGACAAGCTTGACCAGGAGAGATAGTCATTCATGAAGCACACATTTCTCTCTATAACTCAGAAGTAGGGAGATAGGAAAGTGGCACAGCAATTGACCTAGGTTGTACATCAAGGCTAAATAGACACAGAGTAAATTACAGACAAGTGAGACAAGCTACTAACTGTTCCTTTAGCAGCCCATAATGTCAGTAATTCTATTACGATGATTGCTAGTTATGCAATGTAGTTGCCATGTAAATTTTTCTTCTTTTTTTCCTGTCTCTCTGTCTTTCTGCAGAGTAAAATGTGTAACCCAGTGATGGAATAGATACACATAGGGGCCAGAAAGGGTCATTGTGATCATCTTGCATGAGACACTTGCAAATCACATAAGCATGGACCTTCCCTGAACAGATTCTTGCTTCAGCTGGAAAGCAACATCAAAACAGATGGTTTATCACTGGTCTATCATGCCATAGGAAAAGGTATTGTAATATCAGAATGGTTTTAACCTCTTGCAACATGGAAATTTAAAGGTTTTTCAAACTGAGCTAAATAGAATTGAACTAGTGCTGGAATAGCAGCTATGCTTAGACATCTGAATTAAGCACTAGGTCTCGATTAATTATAATGGGAGCTTGGATAATTCAAATCACCAACATGAACATGTCTTAAACTGTGAGCTGTAGCCCACCCTTTTCATTGCCTAATCACATCTGTTCCCAACTGAAATGCCTTGGGATGTCCTGCCTGTCTTTTCGCTGCTTCTCCAGAAAGGTGGGGTCTCCCTTGGATTTTGTATCATTTGTACTAGTCCTGTGTAGAGGTTTCAGGTGCCCTATAGCATTTTAGTTGGAAAGCAACTAAACTGAGTACCCACAATTACAATGGGAGAAGACTACCCATCATACTTCCAAGTTAAAACTAAGCTGAGGTATGGAGAAACAAGTTGTGGCAATGGACAGAAGTATGGAACAAGAAAGAGAAAAGAAATTGTATTTCTTGCCAGCTCATCACTTATTCCCCATATGTTAACAGGTGGATTCACTGTCTACCTTGATTTATTCATCTAACAACTGTGATCTCGTCTGGATGACAGTGACAATAATATGGATGTGGAATTTATTTTTTGTGATACTTGCTTGGAGAGCAGACGGTCAGGCTCTGGATTAGGACTCCGCAGGTCCCAGTTGTGTTCCTGTTCTGCTGCCGGTTTCCTGAATGACCTTGGCAAGTCTCTAAGGGTGGGATTCATCTTTCTTATTTTATAGCCATCCATAGGTAGTCATCTCAACCACAAAGGTCACTGAATAGTTGCCTAGACAAGAGGGCAGAATCAGTCTTTGGAAGTGCTTCTCTCTCTCAAGGATCTCTTGAAGAAGTTTGGCTTAGCATAGGTGACACTGAATGACTATTTAGACATTTAAAGGAAATAAAGTGATGATATTACCTTTCCCCTTTCTTTGTCTTTCATTTGTTTGCTTGTCTTGTGACACATGGGGAGGTAAAGACCTGGATGCCATGTGCAAAGTCAGAGCTGAAGGACATTCCCATCATAGCAAGTACACAATATGGCCATGCTCCATTCAGTCTGCCGCCTTTTCTCCTGTTTCTCAGGGCGTAGCTGACAAGTGAGAAAATGCTGAGCTACAGTTAGAAACAGGAAAGTAACTGCTCTCAGACAGGGTATTTGCCCAAAAAAAAGGGGTAATTCTGTGGGAGTTTTAGCCTTTTGAAAGAAAAATGCCACTGAAATATCCATAGAGATCTCTCTTCCAGTACTAATCAGTGCTAATTTGGTGCTAACTCTCTTCAAATCATAAAATATTATGCTTGACAGAGTTATGGTGCATACACAAACCCATGTTTCCATTTAGTTATTTTTCAGACCCCAAGAAGGTCAAGGCCCAAAACAAGGGAAAAACAATGACAAAAATATTATTCTAACTATCAAATGGAAGGAAAATTGTGTTCAATTCCATGGTGTATTTAAAACCAGGAACAAATTTCTGTTATTTTGTAAGTTTTCACAGTGTAATTATTGACAGACCGTAAAGCTACATGAAGTTGCTTGGAGGATTTGGCAAATGAGAACCAGGCTCATTCTAGTTCTTTGAATTACTGACACATGGAAAACTGATGAAGAAATAGAATTATCAAATTTCCAAGAAGAATAGTTCATGCATTCTGATGACATCAAAGAGCTTGGTTACAAATAGATGGATCATGGTTGCTTAAACACAGGTGCCTGGGCTATTTGAGTATCCTGGAGAAGCTAAGAGATCTCCGTGATGTGATGCAGGATTTGTGGGAGACCTGTGTTACCCCTGCAGTTGCAGCAGCTGGTGATAGTGCAATATCTCATACATATGCCCAAAATGCCCATGTTTAGGCAAATGAATCCTACTCAGTATGTCAAAACCAAAAGCCAGCAATTGTTTGGAATTAAAACCTTTTCTACATATGCAGCTGTCATGAGCATTGTGCAATGAATGAAGGCAAAGGGTTGCTTTTAGTCCTGCAGCATTAGAGAAGGGTATTTGTACTACCTGTCTTTATATAGCTACACTAGGAAGCTTAACACTGTGAACTGTCAGTATAGACAAGAGAAGAAAAAGGGCCTGACTCAAAGGAGAGGTCTGTTACATGTTTTAAATGATGCTCTGGACAACCCCTTCTTTCCTTGTTGGCTAGAAAGGGGCACAGACAGACTTTTTACATCAAATAAATTCTGAGATGGATGGCTACGGTCAGACTGTAAGTACTGGCCCTTCTCTGGTCTGGAAAACTGACTCTTTACAACATCAAATTCTTCACAGATGTTTACAGACCTACGCAAGAGAGAAGGTCCTAGATGTTTTGAAATCATAATCCTAAATTTGACACTGCTCGTCCTGTACTGTGGGAAACTCACATAAGCACCTATTGCTGATTTGTAAGAAAAGATGACTATGCATAGCTGCCTTCCCTTTTGAGTTCTGGGAAGGGTTAAGGATACAGTAACTTAAAAGCCCTTTGAAGCATAACTAAAAAATGTCATAAAAGGGCTAAGGTATATTGTTAATGAAAGTGGTTATAGAACACCTTGTAAGAAGAGCTACGACGTCTTAAGTCATACCAACACACTTTGTGTATAAATCACGTGAGTTGTACTGCCCTGAGTGAAGCAAGCCCCTATGCATGATTTCTACTTATATGTGTACACAGAAATGGCTGCAGGAAGCTAATACATACAGAAATGTCAGTCCACAGTGTCCTGCAGGAGCAAAAGCACACCACGTTAGAGGAAATTTATGGCACATCTGTCCAGTTGACGTGGCAGACATCTGACTTACATCTCTGAATGCAGTCAAGGACAGCTGCAACTCCAAAACCTCAATAGGAGCCTTCAGGATCTAAATCCTTCTGCAAGCATTCACAATTGAAAAAAAGGGAGATCAGTTGAGAACACGAAGGATGGATCCAGCATAAGAGGTGGTTTTACCTGATTTCTAGCCATTCTGGATGTTAGGCGTATACCCCAGAGAGAAGTGTGACTATGTCTGTTTGGGGAAAACACACATAGACCACCTCAGATGAGGTCTGGGACAGAGACCAGTACAGAAAAAAACCACTGCTCATTGGTACCTTCAGAGATTGCAGAAGCTATAAAAGTGGCAAGTGTTTGAGAAGAAGTGAGAAATTTATGGCAAAAATGAGATCAGAACCATAGTTCCCTAAAGGATAGAAAAGAGTCGACATCTTTTAATATGCACATTATAAAGTTTTTCCTTTATTTTTTAAATAAGAGTAATCTGGGCTTTATTTTCAGACAGTTTGATTTCCTATGCTCTCTAGGAAAGGACTCCGTACTAAACTTAGTCTGAAGCCCATGGAAATGGAAAGATCACACATATTAGACACGCAGTAGGGCCCCTACTGCCCATTTCCCCCTTGTCAGCACCTCCATGTTGTGCTTAGGTATGAAAGTAGGAGCTGTTTGACAAGATCTGTCATGATGTACCTGGGACTGAAGACTTGTGAGAACCCATGCTGCTGTGACGGAGATGAGGATGAGTAATCCAATGAAACCTGGCTGGGATACGCCATGACCTGTCACGTGTTATGTGACCTGATAAACTGACATGACCCTACCACTCCAGCTAAAGCATGGAGTTTCATGCTCTGGATGAGAAGAAAGATAAAAGGTCTCCAACAAGCTCTGGGTCTGTCCTACTGGGATGTGAGAGATGCCTTCATCTTCTCCGTTGTTCATTGGGGGAGCTTTGAAAGCAAATTTGAGTATTGTGCAGGATGGAGTCCAAGTATGTTTGTAATAACCCATTTCTGCTCAGTTTGTTTTGAAATTCTGCCTGAATTAAAAGCTATTAAATCTTAACTCCTTTAACACATTTTCTTGAAAACTGTTGCCATCCTTTTATTCCTAAAAATGATTTGTTAACTCCGTTCTTCATAAAAGTGTAATTCATTATTAGTAGGGATGACATCAGTGTATAATCCCTTTGTGAACCTTCTTATGGGGACTGTGGGAATGATAATTAAGTCACTTTGGAGCAAGCACACCTGTGAAGCAGGTAAACATTTATTAGCTCATTTAAAAAAATTAATTAAAAAAAAATGTTTGTTGTGTTCTGTGCACCTTTTCTTTTCCTTGAAGGCACAGAGAGATGAAGCAACCACGACCTATATTATGAAATTAGAATGCAATTATTGCTTTAAGTAAAACAAAGCCCAGCCTCACACAAAAGGTGTGGAAACTCAAATTGCTAAATGATCCGATCGCAGTCACACTTGGTAATCAGCTCCAATGTTTTTTTGGCAGGGCCATGCTATGAATTATGATGGGAAAATTAAAAGACATGTCTTGTCCCATGCTGTTGCCATGTAAATGTATGCTTCATGTGGAGATATAAACACTGGAAAGATCTTGAGTTACGCTGCCTGTGAGTAATTGCCATCTCTATAAGCAGGCTGTTTGGAGTTGTAAGAAATGGGAAAATTACGCCTTTTGTTCAAGATTTGACAATGTGGAAGAGCCCTGCCAGACCTGTCTTGTTTAATCATGTTAGCTCAGCAGCAAAACGAACAGCTTCTTTTAAAGGGAACTCAGAGTTCCTGTAGGAGGAGGTTGTAATTCCGTGCGTGCTCACTCCTAAGCCGTTTGCGCTGTTATGCTGTTAGCATGAAGAGCCTTGAAGGGATTCCAGACTGCATCGTTTTGAGGAGAAAGCAGTCTTCAAGTTGTTATGTTTCTGAGACACCCGCACGTGCCTTTTCATAAAGTCAGAATATTAGCCCCATTACCGTTATCTTTTGAGCCAGGGGTTGTATACGCTCACATGGAAGATCATCCATGGACTAAGGAAATGTAAGTAAATATTTTCATCTCCATGGGATGCTTGGGGATGTGAGACGCAGAGAGATTAGTGCCCTCATGGTCATACAGCAGGTCCGTGGCAGAGACCCAAGGCAAACCAAACAGGCTGCAGAGGATGGCTCAGTGGGTATTTACCCAGCCAGGTTGCAGGCAGGGCTCCTCTGCCACCTCCAGCCCTCTGCATATTCCTCCCCCAGGTGTGCCCACAAACACCCGTGTGCCAGCACATCCAGGTGAAAGGGTCGGTCTAATGTGTGCATTCACAACAAGCATCTGACAACAGTCCATCTGACAACAAGCACTGGGCAATGAAAATGTAATATATATATAAATATATATATGTATTTTTGCATATACAAATGTAAAAAGAGGCCCTGTCTTCCCTAAGATAGCTGTAGACAATTTTGTTCGTGCATTTACATCTGCATAGTCTGGTTTTCAGACGACACAGATCAAGATTATGGCTTTCAGGAATAATTGCGTGTGAGAGAGAAGGTACACTGCCTGAAGTTTACTCAAACTTTTCTCCCTGATCTGACCACTTCATTACAGCCCTTGGCAAAAGGCATAATCAGGGAGGATGGAGGACAGGATTCAGACGTGCTTGGTACTATTTGCTATCTCTGCTTCTTATAGAAACAGGGAAAGAGAAAGAAAATGGAAAACTACAAAACTTGCTGCCTCTTGTACCACTCTAGATTAAGAGACATCCCCTCAGATCAGAAAGCTGCTGAAGGTTTTTTTGGTGTAGTTGAAGACGGATGCGTGACTTGCCACATAGCCCAGGCCATAACACATTCTTAAGTCCAGTTTGAAGGTAAGCATGCTGTTCAGGGGAAAAATCTTCAGTCTTTATTTTTAATTATCTTTGTCATGTAGGTGTATGCAAACTGAAATCACATCACCGCTCAGCCTTCTCTTTGATAAAAATACAGATTGAGTTCATTGCGTCTTTCATGCCAATGCAAGTCCACACTTCAGTATTTCATCATTCCCCTGACTGACCAAGGTGTGAACAAAGGGCTCATGCCTGAAGGGAAAATCATACCCATAAAGGATACACACCCATCTGTTATAAACCTCTTAGCCCTTGATGCACCCCGGACACTCAAAAGCAATGTAGGATTTATGGCTCCTTTCTCCCTCGCTATGTTTTTTTGAGTCCTGGCCCAAGTAGGTGTTCTGTTCTGCTTCCTAGAACACAGCTGATCAGCCAAACATTGTTAAGAGAATACAAATTTCACCAATTTGTCTCTAAAACTAATGAGGAGTAAGGGAGCACCCTGCCAGTCCTCCTGTACTATCCGAATAATCCTGTCCAGGTTTCCCTATCGACTTTCGTGGGTCATCAGTCTTGTTGCATCCACTTAGTATTAAATCAGGTAGACCAAAACCATCATGAAATGAAGGCTGCTTATCCTGGTGGGAGAGATCCACCCAGAACTAATGAGATGCAGAACCTCGAGTGAGTTATAAGCCATACACACAGCAAAATCAAACATGTACATAATGCTCTCAACAAGTGTTCTCCGTTCACGCTGTATCCACCATATACGGCTGACACAGACTTCTCCACCGCAGTTTCTTTCAGCAAAGTGAAAACATGGGGCACCTCCACCTTTTCTCTGACCCATGCAACCACAGGGATGTAAAGGAGAACATTTCAGAATAAAAGTAGTGGCGTGTACGAGATGAAGGCTCCAGCCTGCTAGCAGCTGTACATTTATCAAATAAGGCAACCCATGTCCCAAAGCCTTTTCTTCCCATGATTAATTTCTACAATGGAGGCGGAAGGTGCTGAGGGGCTAAAGCATTTGTGACAGTGGGATGCTGAGTCTTGGGGAATTATTTGCAAAAAGCACACCAGGTCATTGCTTGGTGCTCCACACCGGGCACTGACAAACGCATGGACCTTGTGTGTTGCCTATCCAAGAGCAATAGGTACAGCCACTACTTTTAACAGGCGAAGAGAGAACCGGAGAAACCCCAGTTTGGTGAATTTTGCACTTCCAAAGAATAGATCAAACTATGTTTTTGGTGGATTTGGTCTGATCAGACAGCTTATTCTTTTTAAAGCAAGGACACCACTCACTATGATGTTTACGCAGGTGCCCAGTCTGTACTGAAGTCTATTGGGTACTTTCACAGCCATTGCACAGCAAGAAAATTTGAATTGGGTAGAGCTCTACCATACTTTGCACACTCAGGATCTTAGCTTACTTTTTTTTATTTGGAGGTTTTTGTGACAAACTACTCTAATAACTATTAGAATGCATGTGAATTTCCCATGAGTCCGCTATTTACAGCCTAAAATGTGGATTTTAAAAAGCCGAAAGATTCTTATATGGTTTTGTGGACAATTTGCTTACTTATTTACCTAATACCTATTATGCTGAGTGTCTAATTTTCCAGGTTGTTTTTTTTTTCCTCACGCAGCTGTCGTACATAGTATAGGTGTATCTGTTAATAAAACCTGTTATTAACACTGTCCAGTGCTTCCTGTTATAAGACTCCCTTTCTACCTCTCGTAATTACCTGTAATTTTCAAATTTCAACCGAGGAGGCCAGAAGGAGTTACTAAGGCGTTATTAAGCAGTTGCACGCTTTATGTTGGTGGAGATATTGTTTATTTTAATCCAGTACACTCAAATGAGCAAGAGTCATTCTTATGGCTTGGTCTGAGCTGAACTGAAATGGCAGGGACGTAGGTGGTTTCAGGCTGCCATTGTGGGGCTCGTAGGCTCCTTCTTATCCCTGCAATGTCCTCTGTGAGATCAGAAAGAGCAAGGAGGAGACAATTCTGTGTGCCTATCGCCCTGTAGGCTCCACCAATTGTGCGGTCTGGATCTCCACTGCTCAGATGCTTAGCTTGCCTGGAGAGACACCTGCATGCCAAAACCTAAAAATAGACGTCTTAATCTGTGAAATGCCCTCCCAAAAGTAGGTGAGAAGAATCCTACCTCAACTCTCCAAACCATCTAAATGTTGAAAAATCAGCAGATTCCAAGAAAGAAAAAAATATTTTGCTGGAATATTTCCAATAACATTTAGCAAGGAGAACCATGGAAAAGCCCAGGAGGAAACCAATCATTCTGTCATCAGCAGGTAATAAATAATGGTGGAGAGGACCACCCACCGAACAATGAAGATAAAACATAATTTTGAGTAGCTGCTCAGGGAGCGAGAACCAGCCAATCTGCAATCTGAATGAGGGAAAAAGACTTTTTTATTGTAATATATGTACAAACAGGGGTATGAAAGCCGTGAAGAGTTTTATGTGGATACATGTAGGCGACCAAAGCTCCACTGGTACCTCTCCAGGATAACCAGAACTGGTGCACACAGTAGGATGACTATGCTGTGGTCAGCAGCATGATGGTGTAGGTGTACAGATTCAGAGCCAGGTCTGGCTTCTTTCTGGCTGGCTTGTATGGACAGAGCAAGTCTGGGTCTGTGTGTAACCTCTCCTTTATACTACCAGGTTGGTTTTTTTCCTTTGCTGAAGGTGTTAGAACTGTTTTTTTAATGAGAGTTTTAGGTGGAATCATAAATAAGACCAGAATTTTTAAGTCCTGAAGCCTGGACTACCTCTACCTTCAGTGCAATCATTGAGGGAGTTACAAGAGACACCAACGATAGCAGAATTAACCTAATGTGAAGGGTCGAGAGAGGGTTGTGTTTTCATGGTAGGCACAGTGCGCAACACTTAACCTGTTGATTTTAAGGTGAAATTTTCCAGTGACTTCAATAATGTTCTAACTTCTTAAATAATTGAAGAGTAAATGAAATCTGTGTTAAATTGTAGCTTTACTGATTAAATGATGTAATTTCACTGCTCGTTAATCCAAATTACACTAATTTCTCTGAGGACAGTATAAAGGAAAAGAAATTCCTATCTCAAGTCTTCTGTCATGCAGTATTAGTTATTATAGTCACTTTGCTTGAGTTTCTATTTTTAGGTTTCCCCAAAGAACAAAATAATGTTTCCCCATGCACATTAAGTATATTTAGCTTGAATTAATAGTGGGTACAAAGTAAGACTGGTACTGTCGAGTTTTTGTAAGTGTAAGGATAATCAATCTGATTATTTCATGCCTATTCAATACCTCCATCATATGTCTTCCACTACAAAATTAAGTGAGGAATAGCAGTTTAGATGTCCCTCTGTTAAATCATTCCTTATTAATTCATTAGCTGTTTAATAGACTAGTTTTAGTTGCTTTGGAAAAATCTGAACATAGGCCAAGGGAAAAGTGAGAGACACCATGGACGTTTCTTATCATTGTATATACAGTGGCAGCCAAATATATCACATCTGTAAGATCAATACGTGGACTAACTAAATTCCTTGTGGGATTCAGCTATATTGTTCTTACAGCAACTGTAAAAGCTTTGACCAAGATATGGGGTCCTTTTGCCTGAGGCACAGCAGAAGCACGTAACAGATGATCTCTTTGTCAGAAAGCTTCTAACCTAATGAGAAAAGTCCACAAAAAGTGGAAGAAAACAGTCTGATTTCCAGTGGGAAAAGTGAAATGCAGAGAAAACAAAAAGTTAAAACTGGACCCAGTGCCTAACTGCCATTGTCCACGGTTTGGGTCCCCAGAAGCTGCAGTGTGCTGGAGTGGTGTTCATTACACACCGTGGCTGCTTTGGGATATAGCCTGCATATTCCTGAGGAGTGAAAGACAATCCATTTCAATGCTCATATGGTTTGGCTTCAATGGCTCTTTCTAAATTTGAATTGTTTTTGTTTCTGCATTCTTCAGTTTCTGTTAATGCCTTTTTTGGTTTTCCTATTTCATGATACTTTTGGCAAAACGTTAAATTATCCACTGTTCTCTTTGTTTTTTGCTATGCGGTTTTTTAATTGTTAAGGTGGCATCTTCAGCATGGTAAATAGCTTTTCCCATTCTTGGATCTTCTTTGCAAACATTTTTCCTCACTCAAGGGTGAGTTTCATGACATTGCCTTAAATTTTTGAAGTCCCTCAGAACATATGGACAGAAAACCTTACGTGTAAATTAATTTCATTTCTGAATAACATTAATAAAAAAATCATAACTTGGGGAGAGTTTTCTATGGGTACCCAATTCCATAGACGAGTTTGCACATCTCAGTCTAAGCAAAGCTCTTACTACCTGGTTGCACCAGCAAATATAGTCTTTATGTCCAGAAAAGTTGATTCAATTAATTTACCGTACCACAGAGAATAAGTCAAATATGTCACCTCAAAATATGATTGCCCTCCAAATCTGGTCTATACCCTGAAATAAAATAAGCTTTAGGAGAAAAAACAGCACCTGAGTGGAATGTCTTTGAGTAGAACCCGCAAAAAAATGAAAACACAACATCGTAAGAGATTAAGTCCCCAAAATTGCTTTCTTTTCCAACTTCCAGATGTGTTTGATAGGGAAAAGAGACTGTATTCAGTGGGTTTAATGCACCCAAGGCATTCGGATGTCTGAACGGTGCGTGAGGTTTTGTGTTAGTGGACAAGCACTTGGTTTCTGAACTGAACTCAGCATGGGCCTTGACATGTGCATTGGATCCTGATGCACTCAGTTAATACAGGCTATTTGTGCAGGAGACACACGCCTGTTTTTTAAAACTTCTGATTCACAAAAGGAAAAAAGGCATCAGCTGTAGTCATACATCCATCATTCGGGCAGCCAGCGTTAGACTTCCTTGGCATCATGGCATAAGGATGAGAAAAAGAAAAATATTGCAAGCCAACATTTTTTTTTTATTATTATTATTATCATGCACTCCCTTTGGTAGGGAGCTATAGGGTCCATGGAGACATGACGTGCTCTCAAAGCAAGCCTGACCAGTTCCCCAAGTTGATGTCTTACATGCGGCCTCCCTGCTAGGCATATCACCACTTACAGGATGTCGGCACCAATGGCACTAAGCTCACAGAGACTCTGTATGGTTATTATAATCATGTGATTATAAAATGGAAGCTCACACTCCAGGTCATTGCAGTTTGCCATCCTGCTGGAAGTGCATATGGGAGAAGAGGTTAAGATCTCAACATTTTGGGGGTTGTGGACCTCCATGCAGAACGTAATGGCAAAATACATGAACTGAGAGTGAGCATGAACTCATTAGCTGCCGACAAGTTCTTATGTGCCCTTGCAAAGACACTTAGCTTCTTTAGGTTCTTTCATAACTGAGCATTAAAAAAGGCAATCTTTTTTCTGACCATGTCACAGACTCCAAGTTTGAACATGCACAAGTCCCAGGCAGGGTTCTGCCAACCTATCTTAGTCCTTCAAGATTCAACATCTACAACTGAGCTAGCCACCCCAGAGTCCCTTGATAGGATGGAAAATAGGAGGTTCCTCCAGGCAGAATTAATCTTAATTCATTTTATTCTTAGCCATCCCCCTAAAGGCTGAATCACTTGCCTGTTACTGTCACCTACTTCTCTTTAGCGATTAAATAATACAGCTAAGGTAAGCACCTCCACCTTCTTACTTCTGGCAGTCCCACCCATAACCTACTGGTGTCTCTGTTCTCATTGTTCACATGTGCAATGGTATAATGGTAGCTCTATTCTCATGCTTTCCCAGTCGTATTTATTTAATTTGTAAAAAAATATATGTAAGGAGATTCTAGGTTGATTATCTCATAGAGAGACACTAGATCTTAGATGCCTAACTAAGGTAACGGTACATCATTTGCTATATCTTTGTAAAAAGTGGCAGAAAATAGTCTCTGACCTCACCTGTAAAGAGTAATAACAATTATTGTTATTGTTACCATTATTAGAAGTAAGCATAAGCTTAACTATGCACAGGGACATGTATGTTTTACGCTAGCCCTGAAGTCAAAGTGTTGATAAGCAATGGTCTTTATCAACACCATCAACACCCTTTCCAAACAGGTAGGTTCTGCCGGCAATAAACAGATTTTCAAGCTCCAGAGCTGCAGTCCTTAAATCCTGCTTCAATATTTATCATTACTATTATTTCTATTATCCTGAATTACCATGCAGATAGAAAAGGGAGGAGGGATGAATTGTTTTTGAAAGTCTGTCTCTTATGTCTAGGCAAGATATTGATGTGTAGACCCAGACAGGAAATTTCATGGAATTCAAAGGAAGGATGAAAGACAGTCTCTTCCCTGCTGGTATTTGAACTTGCATTTTCTGCAAGTTTGGGTATTTCTAAAGACACCTTCAGAGCACTAACACATTACTTGCAGCTGCCACTTAATTGATTAAAGACTATGTTTAATTAAAAACTGTCACAAAAAAAGAGCGATGGAAGAACAAGTTAAAATTACATTTCAGCCCACCTGAAATAATGAAGCTCAGAATACACACGCTGAATCACACCACTAATTGGGAAAGTATTTTCAAGAGTAGATCCAGAACCTTCCTGGAAAGATCCAAGGGAACATAATTGCCCATCTGTCAACATTACCTATGGATCCTTACCTATGGGCTGCAAACGCCTTTGGGTATTTTGGGAGGGAGTGTGCTGAGAGGGCAGAATTAAAAAGCTTATGGAAAGGCCTGTTTTATTCACTTCACATAAATGAACAGAGATGGCAACTTTGCTGTGCAGAGCTGAATGAAATGTCCATGTTTAATGTCCACATGACTGCATGCCCTTTAAGACCCCTGTAACATCCCCCCTTGCCACGTCTTCAGAAATATACGAGTTATTTGTGGACTTTTTTTTTTTTGTTTGCGTTTTTTTTTGGCATCAAGTCTTTCATTGCAGCTGCCCATTTCTCTCGTCTCAGGACAGACGCTGCTGTCACTAGATCAATTACCAGCATTCATTTTGTCTCGCGCTGTGACCCAATGGACTCCTTGTTCTCCTTCTGTTGACAGCTGGAGAAGGCTCCAGCCAAACTGGCCGCTAGCTACTGACCCCTCCACAGACAACCTTATTAGGGTAATTGCAAGGCTGGAAGCAGCCGAGACTGGGGCCCAATTACACCTGTCCTTGTCCAATTCAGCCAGGGCTTAAATTACTTGGATGGGTCAAGGATGGTAGTGTGCTCAGGTGAACAAAAGCTTTCCCTCTATTCTTATGCCTTTCAGAGACAGACATTCTTAATTATGCTTGTCATTGGGACATAATAAGGCTGATTTCTTTAAACGGCGTCTTTCTTCAGCAGGGAAACTGATGCATTGTCTTCCTGAACACCACCATTGAGCAGCCCATGTATTTAGAGCAAGGTAGAGGTAGAAGCAGCTCTTGGGGTTTTCCTCTTGAGGTGGTTATAACCTAGTCTGCAATAGATAGAAGTCAGTGCTTAGTGTGCATTATGTGCTCTTACACATGCCAATCGTTAATGACAGTGGTGATAAAAGCATGAAGAAGGGTTTCATATGGTTTTCCCGTGACAATAGTCAGGTTCTGAGTCCATTACTTTAATTTTGTTTGAAGGAGATGGTCATTCAAAGTGTTGAAATGAGCTATGACACTGACTTATGGACAAAGAACTTAAAAACAATGAGAATAAAAGCTGGTCTTACATACTTTAATTATCTTAATGAGGGACTTCGTTTCCCAAAGTTAGGAGAACTGTCATACCTGGGAAATGTAATATTCTCAGCACTTTCGAAAAACATTCCTGTGTTTAAATATTTAAATACACATTTATTAATCTACATTTGAAGTTCTCACTCTTCAGAATCTTGGGAAATTACTGAGCTGCATATGGATGCATATCTGTATTAATATATTTATCCTCCTAACAAAAAATCAAATTTTCTGTATTTAATGTGACAACAAATGACAGGTTTGTACACACAGCATAAACACATCAGGTTTTTCTACTTACTATGCAATATTGAGAGATGGTTTGTTTGGTTTCATTGTACTTTACTGAGCTGATTAATAAACTGTAAAAATAAAATCATGAAAACAGGAAGCAAAGTACATTTTTTAGAGGAGATAGCATATACATCCTTTTGCAGAATTAAGAGAGGATCTAACCTCAGTTATTGCACCTTGCTTGGATATTTTAATCAATATTTTATAGGACTTGTAATAAAATGTAATTCTTAAACATTTACTGATAATTAACTTACTGAAAACAGTTTTTCATTTCATACAGAATCAGGTTTCAAGAAAACAAGTACAAAATAATAGTTAAACAAAAGCGATAAAATAATGAAAAATTATGCAAATAAAAAGTACGAGTACTGATGTTTTTTGCTAATATATTCCATGATTTTATAAAATCATTTTTCAATGGAAAAAAAAAAAAAGCCAGAATTTTTGCCCACAGATTATTTTCTTCCTTTTTTTTTTTTTTTCATTTTCACAAATCTGCCATGGCCCGGTCAGGTGATTTTCAAGTTTACATTTGACATTACTTGAAAATTATTGTTAGCAAGGAAAATTATTGCAAATGGTTAATTTTGACCATTCCCAAATTTCACTGTGTCATTTCATTACAAAATCAGACTAAGAAGTCTTGGTTATCTGCTAGAGATAAAGAACAGACTAGTAATGCACTTTCAGGAGTTCCTTATTGCATGGGAAGTGGGATAGGATAGGACAGGACAGGACAGAACACAATAGTCTGAATCTGGATTTTGGATAATTAGTGTAACTAAAATGGCCATCTGTGGACAGTAAAATTTATAAGTGATTCTACGAGTCTCTGATTCTGCACTGATACTACTGTCATCAGGACTAACCAGTGCAAACACAAATTTGTGCAATATCATTTCACGTCGCAAGGACCTCTTGATAAAATGAGTCATTGCTTTGGTGGAAAAGTTAGACATTTGCTCTTCTAGACCAGACCTGTATTACTAATCCTTCCTCACACTGAAATCACTTCGTTTCTAAAGAATGTAACAAAAGCAGTAGTGAAAGACCTATATTTTAGCACATATAAATGAGAAAAGACTTAACATTTCACAAGGAAATGTCTTAGCAGTTGCAAGGAGAGAGAGTGAACCAGTAAGTTTTATCCCATTTCTAACAATCTGATTCCATGAGAGGTTGCATCACAGAGCGTTGGGATTGCTTCCAGTTTAGTCACAGCATTCCTCTGCCTTTTGTTTGATCAGATCTGGCCTGTAGTATTAATAAGTGCTATTTTCCATGACATTGTGCGTTTTGCCTTGTGGAAATCAGTTATGAAACCATCTTGCATTACAAATCCAAATAATAACCTAATTTAAAACTCTTAGGTTGGAATCCATCTGCCTTAAAAAAGACTTTGAAAGGAAGGGATTCCTCGTAGTCTGAGGTATGGCATTAAAATAAGTGAAAATAATTTCCAGTCGTTGTCAGGAGATATGTATTTCATCGATTTTGATGGACAGAATAAGGTGAAATTAATCCATGGAGTTAAAGCGATAAATATAATAAAAATGAACCTATATTACTGGGAGCAAGGTATGAGCTCTCAGGTTCTTCTGAGGTCAAGAACTCGCCTACATGGAGTCCTGCTACGTCACTGGCAGTTTCAGCACCAAGTTGCGACGAGGGCAGCGTGTATTGCCTGCTGCCTCAGCTGGAAGCTGCTTAGCAAAAAGGGCCAGTTCCACGGGGGAAAAAAAAAAAAGGTATCATTTCTGTAAAAACTATTATAAAAGCACCTATATTTAGGATTAAAAAATATAGCCTACTAAGAAACCACAGGATATTAATGATAATGACTTTTCGCTTCAGCCAAGGACTTAAATACGCTTTATAAACACTATTTAAATGTCATCGCTGTTTTGGTCAAGCCATTACGAACGACAGCAGACATTTCCTTATGCTCTCTGGAGACCTAGATTTCTCTGCATTTCCACCATACACAACACACATAGCGAGCAACGGGAGCTCTGTATACAAAATCAAAAAAGCACAGGGAGTAGAAGAGAAACCCGCTTTGTGAACAACATCTATGCCAAAGCGGTGAGATGGAAGACTGAGGTTTTGCTCCTGCTCATTTCTAAAACCAAGAAAGTGAGATTTTCTCTTTTTCCCTGTTTATTTTTAAAACTAACTAAACTTTTTCCTGTACAACCCTGGCTTGTGATACAGACCTTCTAAGGCTTTTTCATGAACAGGTGATGCCCTCCATCACAAAAAATCCTCATTCAAGATGCTGGGCATGCAGTCTGCAACCACTACTTTGCATAACTTGGAGAAAAGTTGTGATTCTGCATCTCCACATCGATGCTGTGGAGTGAGATGGAGTTCATTTTATAGTTTAAAGGTTAGGAAACAAAAGTAAGGGAATATCCAGGTGAGAATGGCTTACAAATTAGGGCATGTGCTAAAAATCTGAGAATTTGTTCCAAAGCAAGCAGAGATGAACCTGAATATGAATCTTTAATACTGCAGATAGGTGGCCCAGGCCCTTTCTATTAGTGGGGGGGGGGAAAAGGCTTTTTGAAATTATAACTCCTAATTCAGTTCATGCTTTTGCCAGTAATGTGATACATGGTGTCTCTTGAGTCTTTGATGCATCTATCAGTGTAGTGTAGAACCACCTTACACACAGATGGGAATTACAGTATCTGGGCCAGACCAAGAGCAAATTTTGCCATGTTATAGTATGTGTTTCAATTTGCACTGGCATAACTGAGATCAGAATCAGTCATGTGAGTATGGAAGTGAACACAACTCTGCTTTCCATTTAAAACAGCTTTCTCAAGTGGGATTAAGGGATTAGGTTTTGTGGTTGTCTTCCAGAAGCAATGTCACGGGGTGGTTTTACTAGGGAAAGACCTGGTGTTTCGCCAGTGCGAAAGTCTGTTGGCAACAAGAACGCAAAACCATTGAGACAGAGGCTCAGCTCAGCTGCAAGAGCGTAGCCCCAAAGTTACATGAGCTCTGACTCTCCTGCAGCAGTGGATTAAAATTAGGTGGCGAACTTGTGAAATTCCCCTCTCTCCCTACTGTCCCTCTTCCAAGATTGCTGCTTCTCGGCAAAAGTTCTTGAAGCAGAGTATGAACAACTGCAGTTTGCATGTCAACAGTGACACACAATTTGAGTTTATTTTAATATATGAGGCTGATTAACCAATTTTTATTTCAGATTCTATTGGGTCAAAAAGTGTACTAATTCAGGAGCTGCTTCACAAACTATTTAGTCATCTGCCTGGTAAATCAATAAAATGGGGGGGGGAGGGGGATACAAAAACAATAGTGACCTCAGCTATACAGTTTCAAGCAGCTGCCATGTGTGGGTGAGAGCTATATCCCTGTTACAGTCCATGGAGCCTGTCCTCAGTACAAGTGAGAATAATAAACACAGCAGAGATGTTTGAACATCCTTCCATATACCAGACTGGCTTCTTCAAAAGACGGTAGCAACAGGAGTTACTGGTCAGTTTATTTAGCATGAGCTGGAGTTTCCGAGGGGACTTTTAATGTACAAATTCTATCCACCTTTATCACGAAATTTCCTATTGCATGGACAGCAATGTGATTAAATTTGGTCTAACACGATGTTCTTTGGCCTGGAAAAGTCATTCTGTCTTTTTTCATGTCACCATTTGTTGATGGGGACAATTGCACCTTCCTGTTTTGATTTGGAGGGTTGTAGGCTAAAAATCATCAAAATCATAGTAGCAACCTAATAAAGTCTCACCTTTAACTGAGATTAATAATACTCTCCAAGGAGCACTTCTGCTTCAAAGACTACTTCAAAAGCCTTAAAGTGGTGTCAGGGATTTGGTAATAAGGGTTACCTCCATCAAAATTAATCATACTCACAAATCATAGCAACTTTACACAGCTTTGTTCTTTGGTCCACATATGAAAATTTTCTCAGTTTGCCAAAACATTGCCAATATTCTCATGGAATGAGAGCAGTGATCTGAGAACCTTTCCCTGGAAGTCCAAAGGCCAGGAAACTCCATATCACTATCATAAACTCTGGTTCTCACAAAAAAAAAAAAACCCAACCCAAAACCAAACAAAAAAAACCCCAACGAATCAAACAAAAAAATGAATCAGGAATCCAGAAGTCCAGATGTGGAGCCAAATGTCAGGTAGCAAACAGAGCTGACTGCAACGTGGGAGGCCTTGGTTCTTCTCTTGTGTGTCTAAACTCTTCAAACCTGAATGCCAAATCTGGTGACTACAGCGCTTTGATCCCTGGTAATTAGCCATCTATATTTCTTAGGGGTCACTGTTCTGAAGAGTCATTGTCAGTGTGACCATGGGAAGACACATACTGGACCATGTATAAGGAGGTGGCTTATTCAGCACTGTGTAGGACAGAACAGTTTCCTCTAAATATTGCAAGATTCCATAATAAGCTTACTCCCTTCCCTGCTGTATGGACTCGCATGACGATAACACAAAGGTCAACATTATGTTGTGTGTGGACGTGTTCTTCTGTTGGATGTCATGTTCATTGTGGCCAGCTGTAGGTAAAGCCCCAGTTTTGCTACCTCCTCTGCTCTTAAATAAGCCACTGTAGCTGCCTCTTGGACTTAGCTGTGTGTAGACACTTGGTCTGGGTCTCATCTGCTGTCCAACCAGCCTTTTCTCTTGTCTGCAAGCAACAGATGGCAGCTGACAGGAAGAGCCCATCATCCAGATCCACTCCACAGGTCACCAACAGGACTACAGAGGCCTGAAGGACTCTGCCACCCTCCTGGCAAAACAATACAGCAGCTTCTTCGACTGACGTAATAAGGTTCCCTATTCACATTCCTCATTCCTTGAGAGGAGACTGGTGGCTCCCTGTAGGCTACAGGTAGGAAAGCAAAACAGGGATTACTCATTCCCATGCATTATTCTAATAAAAACAAATAAATGAAGTGCCCTGGTGTTGTAATCAGATTTCAGGGTTCCCAGGAGAAATTTGTGGCTCAATTCAAGGACGCCTTGGTCATGTCACAGAAGGAGAGAGAGAGAGCAGTGACGCAGAGCTGAAGGCAGTAATGTTTTCCCTTGTGCTGTCCTTCTGCAAAGCCCAGGTAGAGATTGCTAATCGGCTGTGGCTTAGAGAGAAAGACTGCCTCCGTGAAGTTAAGCATGGGGTGTTTTTCAGTGTGATTCCCCCTGGATTTGATCTGAAGGCATATATGAATTAGTCTTAATGCTCCACTGTGACAACAGGGCATGCAATGAATTCCACAGGATGGGCATTCTCTTCTTCTGGCATTGCCTTTGAGGCACTGGAAATGCAAGTTAGCTGCACAACATCTGAACCACTCTGACATTATATCACCAAGGCATATATATATATATAGAGAGAGAAAGTTAGTTAGCTTCTGGGTTTTGTCCCTGTATTCATAAAAAGCCAAGTGTCAACTGGAAGTGATAATTGTGTTCATGTTCCAGGTAATACTTTGAGGAACATGAGAAAAGAGAGAGTCTGATTGCTGCATTTCCCCTGCAAAAATAGCTAATTACTATTAAAAAGGGAATGGAAATAAATATCTAGCCACTTGGTAGTAATACAAAATTCAGACTTAGCACAGTTTATATTTGCTTGCTGAAAAGTCGGGGGTTTTTTTCCATGAAGACCCACCATCACAATGCCGCTTTTATATGAGATCAGTTGTATCGGTAAGAGTCTTGTTGTCAGTGAGGCTCCAGGATGCTCTGAACATGCGTGCTGAGTGAGGGCATCCGGGGAGAGGGAGGAAAACAGGGAAAGACCATGATGACAGTTTGGATTATATTTCTAACACCCACCTCAGTTCTTTCTTTGGTCTGGTCCTGACTCCTTTATTAATGATTTTGTACAGCCTGGGTACTGGAAGCTGGTTTTCTCATGGAACAGGGAGGGAAGCTGCAGCTTCAGCTTGGTAGTACCCTGACTTTAAAGTCACCAAAGCTGGATTGCTTTGACTCACTTGCTGAATACAGCATTTCCTCTCCTGTTTTAGGCCCTGGAGACGTGCTAGTGGAGTATTTAGGACTCTGTGATCTTTCAGCGTGGGTTTGCCAATGGCATTTTTGTGCTGCTGCTTAATAAGCCACAGAAAGATGCAGTCTCACAGTGCCTGCCTTCCTCTACAGCCCTCCTCTTACCCTTGGGGGTGACATTTCTAAGACTGTGCCGCTGAAAGTGAGACTCACTGAGGTGTTTCCACCTCATTCCCTGCGTTGATGTGTCACTCATTTGCATCCTCAAATTGCATCTCCTCTCCTGCTCTACAGCTTTGCATGCCTGAGAAAGCCGAGTGGCCCCATTCACATGCCCAGGGGCTTGCAGGGACACTGCAATGCTAACCCATACCTGGAAGAAGACTGGGATCCGCAAAGAAGCCTCGTTGGAAGGTGGACCACTGAACTGCACATCCCTCCCCTCTTTTACGGCCTGTCAATCTCAGTGCTCCACATGACTTGACATTCGAAGCTCAAGAGATCTGTGCTAAATGCACATGGTGATTTTTTCACAGGTATCTTCTTGAGTGCTGCTACATTCGTGACTCTTCGTACGTCTCACTACAGTAAAAAAATGTTTAACTGTTTTGCATAGGCATGACCCTATGCATTGGACATTGTCCAACTGTGAAGAATTGTGGGTTGAAGATGGTTTGTAATATGCTTTGAAAATTTAAAAAAAAAAACAAAAACCTACAGCAAACCCCAAAACTTGTCTAATGCAAATGCTGAGGAAGTGCTGTGACATCGCAGCTACCTGGCTCCATTTTCATGAAAGAAAGAATGACAGTACAACAAGAAGATTCCAAGACTCTTTTGAGGAAAAAAAAAAAAAGACAGCAGAAGTGATATTAAACACATATAAATCAGAGTTATAATTACTGCCTGGAAATCTGTCAGATAAATTTTATAGTGAAGCTTTATGAGACTTCCCCTTTAGGCAGTGTTCAGACCATGATACTCTCTTTATAACCATTGCCGAGGCTGCTCCATGGTTTTGCTTGTGACAATCATACGGGGTTGATACAATTCTCGCTGTCTTCTAATTAGCACTATTCCATTACCCAATGCACTGCACAGATCAGTTTCGTTTGTTGTAGCATGTAGTATGTGACAGTTACTAGTAATTTAAAAAATTATGATAAGTCACCAACCACATGTTCTTCTTTTCAGAGTTATTACCCAAAACGCTGGTGGAATAGAGGGGGAAAAAGCCCACCTCCATGCAAAGAGAAATTTCACAACCACGGCAAACTCCCAAATTTTAGGCTTTTTAAGGACCACCCAATTAATCCACTGGGTGCTGCTCAGTAAATCTTTTTAATAATACAACATGATTAAGTTATTCCCTGATTTTTCATCTCCAAAGATTTACGAAAAGTTACTCAGAGACACCTGTGTGGAAAAAAACATAACCTAATCCATCATGGTTTGATGTTTGCCCATAGGCAATTCTCTTCAGCTGAACTAATGGCACTGTGTCAGGTGAGAGTCGTATCTTCACACCACAGAACTATTTTGCCTTTGGGAACACAAGGAATTTTTTTTTTTTTTAAAGATTATTCCTAGTTGCTACCTTTGTAGCAATGTATTTATGCAACAGGTGATACTCTGAAGATGAGAAGCAATTCCTCTGGAAAACCACATTATGTTTAAGGAATTTCTCTCCGTTGTTGCAGTAGTGTTTTCTTCCAGATTGATAATACTCACTATTTGCAGATAGGACCTTTCTTCCAATGACCTCCAGAGACATCGTAAGCTCTTACAATGTAAACTTCAGAGTGTTTCATAATATATCATGCAGAAACTGTGATCACATTTTTCTCTTGATTGCTAACTGGATGTCCTGGTTCAGGTTACTGAGTTTAAGATAAAGAGAAAACCTCTGCGAAGGTATCCTGGGCTCTCCTCCAGCTGTTGCTCCTAGTTCTCCTCCACAGCACTTTATATCTGGACTTTAATGGCATAGTCATCTTTTACCATCTGTCCTGGGTATGCATTAAACCACGATAGGCCGAGATATCTCACCTGCAAGAGGGTAGCTCTGTGTTTTCCTACAATCCCCAAAGGTCCAGATAAATTTTGCCAAAATGGTAAGCAGATCAAACAACTGCAGAACAGTTCCCCATTTGATTTTTTTTCTCTTGGTCTATTGTTTTTGGGAATTACTAAAGACCTAAGACACTTAACTGAGTTAGATTTTACTGACACTTGCATGTCTTTAGCCATTTCATTCAGGTAATAGCTGATTCTTCTTTTATCCACCAAACCACTTAATGTTTAAAGCTGTTTTTTTCCAGCTTATTCTTTCATTTCAACTATCTTACCCAATCTTTGTCAAGCACAGCATTTAAGACAAAAGGAGACAAAAGAAAGCACATGAGAACAAGAAAAAACCTTAGCATCAAACCTGGTTTACATTTTTTCCATAAGGAAATTAAGTCATGCCAAATAACAGTGGACGGATGGGCAGTGTCAGGCTGATGTGGCCTCCATGAGGAGCAAGGACTAACGCAAATGTCCACCCGCATACGAGCGAGAAACAGTTGTGTTTCTTTGCTTACTGGACCAAAGGTTCAGCAAAGCGGCATCAAAATAAATGCTGGAAATTCAGCAGCACTCAGATTCAGAACTGGAACTAGCTAGTGGCAAAGCTAAGGCTTAAAAAAAAAGCTGTCTACAACTATCGTTACAGTTTAATTGCAAGCATATACATGCATGCGTTTTCACACCTGGATTGTTTCCCCACCCTTTCTGGGGACTAGCCATAAACATCTCACTGACGCACATAGGAGAAGAAAACAAGCTGGTTTGCAATCTGGCCTAACGGCGAAAGTCTCTAGGCAAAGCACTGAGATCTGGCAGGCCTGCAAGAAGAAAACGCACGAGTAGGGATTAGCCACGTTGGTTTTGGCCTCCACTACTTACTCTCTTTCACTGGAAGAAATGGCTAAATCATTAAAACTGGTGAGGTAGGAGTGGAAAAGAAAAATGGGTCTGTTTGGGTCTAACACTAAACAAGAACAAGAATGTTATATGAAGAATGAAGAGAGGTTGGTTGATGGTTTTGGTGGTTTAACCAAAACTTAAATTGATAAATTTTTTGTTTGTTTTTTTTTTCTTCTTGCTATATAAACTTCAGAACTTTATGTTGGGTTTATTAGAGGTCATTTTCCCCAATCCTATCCTGTAGTTCCACTCATCTTGGCAAAAGACACCTGGGTTCCATTAAACCCCAGAGAAAAGGACGTTGCAGTGAGAATTATATCCAAATTCTGCAGAAAGGAAAGCAAATCTGGTATTTTATACCCAGCAGAGACCCCTGTGAGCATCTAGGCTGTCATTCAGGAAACTGCAGAACATCACCTCGTGATTCCTACTTGCTTCCAGTGGGCTGTATGCCCTGACACTGACAGATCTGTTCTTCGCAGGGCTATAACTTGTTCTTTATTTCCCCGTCACCAACTATACAAGTGCCACTACTAGTTTGCACCACAAATCTACATTGACTCTAATCTTTGATGTCAGTGAGAGCAGTTCTCAAGACTGCAAACGTCAGCTCCAAGAGAGAGCTAGAAATTTTGGGGACTGTCCTGTATTCTCTAAAGGCAAGCTAGAGCTACGAGGGGCAACCACATTGCACCATTCCCAGTCCTGAAGCCACTGGTGAGTTTGATGCCAGACTTGTGACTCTCTGAAAGCACCTGTGGTTTAGAGGGAAATATCTAAAGCTCACGTCTTCTGCACAATAGATGTAGCTGCAGATTATATTATTGCTTTTCTACATCACTCCTACAATTGCCCAGAACAGAGTAAGAGAGAAAATTAACAAAACTGGAAGATGAGTGGTTTTGTTATATGACATTTTCATAGTAATACAGCACCCTCTTCCCACTATGGCAGCTCTCTGTACGAGCTCTTTTCTGATCTTGAACATCTGCTCCTCTGCCTGAAAAAAAAACCCCACACAGGGCCCGGGGTGGGGGTGGGGGTGTGGGGAGAAGGAATGGGAAGGAAAAAAATACTGCAAACTCAAAATGTTTTGAGAGCAGCTACCCTATTCTCCTAGGAACCAAATGTCAGTGGGCTGAATAGGTCTCCTAATGGGTATGAGCACATGCCAGTGATCACAGACAATCACACTAAATTTCCCTTAGCAATATCCAACAGACCAAACTGTGATCAGTGATAACTGAGCCCTTAGGGACTTACTTGTAGCCCATTCAAAAATGTATACGCCCTCAAGGGAAGGTTTGCCTTGTTTTCCTGAGGAAATTAAATAGACTCTTTATAGAATTAGCAAAAATCAGCAGGGGTTCAGATTTCCCATAGTCTTTCACGACTTGTGGCTTAATAGCAGACTTCAAGTTAATGTATATCAGATACATGCATTTTCATTTTCCTTTGACTTACACTGAAGAAAAGACATAGATTTTAATGAGTTATTCCTGATTTCCAGTTTAAGTGAAAGAACAGAAAGGGTCACGGTGTGCTAATACCTTTCTGAAGAAGAATCTCAAAAATTTTATATCGGTTGTCTATGACAGACATATATCTCATAGCATCAAGCACATACCATTTTGCATTTCCAAAGCATTTACAGAAGCATTAGTACAGAGTCAGAGGTAATTATTCAAAAACTGAGTTTTTAGCCAAAAAGGTGCTCTTTCTGCTTTCTGGCAAATTTTACAATCCTAAGGGAGGGGAAGACCGCTTCTTTTCCATAAAAATTAAAAATTATTAAAAAAAGTACACAGAGAGGTAACATTTAAAAAATTGTGTAAAAAAAAAATAAAGTCTTATGAAACTGAGAATTCAGTTTGCTACTGCTACACAGTTTTGGCAGAAACATCTCCATTGGATATCTGTTTCCAGAGGCCAGATGTAACCTGGGAGAACTGAGCTTCCCCGTGTTTCATTTCATACGCTGTATTGTGGTAGATTCTTCCTTCTACTTCTCACATCACATTAAAATAGAAGTACGTGGTTCTGGTAAATCTTTGTCCATTGTAAAACTCTCCAGGAGGATTTGTTGTGCATCTTGCACTTTGGACTCCTTTGGATTGATGCCTCCTGTTGTAAGTACCGTGGTTTTGCAGTTTGCAGCCATGGTATTGAAAACCAAAACCTTCAGTTCTTGCCCTGTGATTTCTGTCACTCTCAAGAAGATCAAGCCGAGTTTTCTCAGCACGCCAACCTTTGACCCCTTGCTTGGGGGACAGGAGTTCATCGATAACGACAGCCTTCACAGGAAGGAGTCTCAAACAATCGCTCTGCTATGTAAGGCATAAATGATGTAAGTAGGTTGAAAGAAAAGAGCAAGACATCGGAGGCACTTTCTTGCCTCAGTTTCCCCAAATACTCTCTTGCAAAACCTGTTGTTGCCCAAGGAAAACATCCATCTCCACCCCCTCTCCCATGTCTCTTACCAGGGAGCCCTCAGATGTTTGGTAGACTTTGCAATGGACAGTTAAGAAATTCTCCTCTTTTTTCCAATGCTTCACTACTCAATTCGCATCCCCAGACAGACTGTTTATTTTGTGGGCTTTCTGAAAACTGAAGCTTTTTTTTCTGAAAACTTCTGGAATCAGGCAACCAAGAAAACTTGTCATTTAAGAGACTGTTGGCCTTATCCTCAAACAACAGGTCATCTATGTCTCATGCACACCCCACCCGGGAGGATGCCGCCTCTCAAACGTATGCAGAAAACGTCCGAGATTGTTACTAGCGATAATATTCCTGCCAGCTCTTTTCCTGCTTTCCACATCACTGGGACGATAATTTGCCCTTTTCCTTTCAGTACCTCTCTCAGGAATACACACTGTGGAGCAAATCACGTTCACCTGTAATATAAAGGAGACGGGATGTAGCTAATAAAGAGCAAGGCAATTCAAACTTTTTTCCTGAGCCCTCAGGAGGAATACCCAGGTGTGCTGAGGAAGATATGCTTGGAAAAAAAGAAAAGAGCCATTCTGCAGTCAATCTAAAAGCACTAGGCCTCCTTTCATGAATTGATTTACCCACTGGGTGACATATTGGCAATTTTCTGTTACCTACCCAGTGATATGACTAAGTAGATGAAGCTTAAAGGCAGGTCAGATAAAAAGACTTTAATCTAACAAAGGCAGCCTGAATTTCGCATGTCAAGGAAGATGATTTAACAGGGAATAGCAGCCTAAACGCGATACCGAATCAAGGTGGAGAATCCATAATTAATGTTACACTGCAGAAATGTTTACTCAAAAACAGAATGACAAAAAGGGCTAGATTCGCCTTTCCTGTAAAAGGCCCCAATTCAGCAAAATACATCACTGCAGTCTTTATGTTAAACATATGCTTCAATCTGGCCCTGCATGAGAAGGAATGCCTTTGAATTCATCTCTTTACAACCAGTACAAAAAGGGTGAAAATCAGTCATGACAAGTTTTATAAGACACAGGCTGAGCGCTGCCATAATTTGATGAATACACTAGGCCGGTTAGACTTGGCAGAAACGTTGTTCGGAGAATTAATTAAAATTGTTTTCTCCGAGGAAGGAAAAGTTGTGTTTTGGGAAAGGCCGTAATATCATATGCAAGTGACATGAGACTTGTTCAAGTGTTTTCAGGCCCAAGGGGTGAAATGCCTAAAGGAGTGGCTGGTCCTTGAATAATGTATTTATCTTGCAGTTACGCTTCAGTGTTTTCCTACCAGGATTAGTTGAATTTCCTGAACAGCAGCCCAAAATGTAACCTCCAGATACCAAACAACGCCAGGGGAAGAGGAAGGCCACATTCTGCTCCCCAAAGTGTTTTATTTGTCCTCTCCATTCTGATGACTTTTTCCTTAAAATTAAAAGTGTGCAGTTGCAGTATTCTTAGTCTGTGTGGACTGGAGGAAAAAGTCAGTATCTGCAGCCCCCTGAATGTACAAGGACTGCTCAGCATTTTGCGGGAGGTACAGGATGAAGCCACTAGTGAAGACCGGTGGCTCAGGCTGAGCTGGATGGCTTCAGGATGGCTTGTTACTGGATGGCCGTAAAAACAGGTTTTAGCCTTTTTCCTAAGAAGCCTTGAGTCTGCTGCCATTAGGGACTCAGAAGTGTTTGGGACTAAAAGGCTGTCTAACCTTTACTTCTCACCTCCTGCTACTCACCCTCTCAGGCTACACATCTGTTGAGTCAGGGAGCATCTCCCACTCCTCATTGACAATACCCTCAGGACAAGGTGACCTTCAGATTACCTCCCAATTAATAACCCTCTCAATCTGAAGCAATCCAACCTGAAGAGACAGCAGTCTTCGAGGTCAAGTACTCTGACCTGAAAACCAGTGAGCACCCACTCTGCAACCGGAGGCCCGCTGGAGGTTGTTCCTCGGCTGCTCATTGCCCTGGGACAAAAAAAAAAAAAAAAAAAAAAAAAAAAAAGTAGGAGAAATTCTGCAGAAGACCCTTGATTAATTATCCTCATTACTCAATATTTTAACCCACCTTGTCAGCCCTTCCCACTCTGCCTTGCAGGAGGAATAAAATTTCCAAAGCGCCTGGAGCCAACGGCGATGGGGAAACCACACACAGACCAAAATGCTGACGAGAGCAAAAATCTGCTTCTCCATTCAGCACCTCCGACTTCCAGAAATGCACACGAGCTCTGGCCAACCTCCACTACGTGGGTTAAAAAATATACATCAGTTCTTTTGCACTTGGCTCCTGATTAAGGATTTCCTCTGCTCTTTTCACTGGTGGGCTGGTAAGGCTCATCCCTGCCACTTGAACAGAGAGGATTTGTTCGTAGCTTTTTTCCCCCTGCTATTGCATAACTGGCTTCCAGCATGATCAAGCGCATTTATGTGCACTCTGCTATAAGACTGAGTCACATCTGAGATTTAGCTTGAAACAAATCTCCGAGCTCTGAGCAGAGGCATTCTGGATGGAGATCATGGTTGTGAATAAGAAAGATACTGTCATTTCTAGGAGGGGAGATGAAGGGGAAAACGCTCACTTTTTTATGTCTAGGTACTTGAATTCCAAATGTGAGTGTAGCACTGAGACTTAAGGGCATGTGGGTTTGAGGCTAACAGCCCCACTTGGCTGCTCTGGGCTAATATGTAAATGCTTGAGCTGATAACCCAGGTGTTTTTGGTAAATCTCTCGTAATTCTGATTAGCAATTCAGTGTGGTTCCCACCCTCATCTTCCCTTCCTCAAAATTTTTCCTACAGTCACAGTCAGCCCAAGTTTGCCCTCCAACACACTGCAGGGAGGAGGCAGCGGCTTCATGAGGAGCTGAACCATCCTCGCAGCAGAGCTAGGACCCTCCAAAAAAGACGTGCTCCAAGGTAAGCCATTGGGACACATCCTCCAGGGTTTCATGGGTAAAATGAATTTTTACTCATTGTCTGTCTTTACAGTAAATCAAAACCTTATTTCTGTTTTTATGTATATATATATATACACACATACACTTCTTATTCCACAGAGCAAGCGTTAAAAGATGTTGTGGAGTGACAGGCTGAAGAGTGTCTTCATGCATTATCCTTGACTACATTACTGTGTCCAGTTCTGAGCTCCCCGGTTCAAGAAGGACAGGGAACTGCTGGAGAGGGTGTAGTAAAGGGCTACCAAGATGATGAGGGGACTGGAACACCTCTCTTATGAAGAAAGGCTGAGGGACTTGGGTCTTTTTAGTCTGGAAAAAAGATGACTGAGGGGGGATCTTTTCAATGCTTATAAATACTTAAAGGATGGGTGTCAGGAGGATGGGGCCAGGCTCTTTTCAGTGGTGCCCAGTGACAGGACAAGAAGTAATGGGCACAAACTTGAACATAGGAAGTTCCACCTAAACATGAGAAGGAACTTCTTTGCTGTGAGGGTGGCAGAGCCCTGGCACAGGCTGCCCAGAGAGGTGGTGGAGTCTCCGTCTCTGGAGACATTCCAAACCCGCCTGGACGCGTTCCTGTGCCACCTGCTCTGGGTGACCCCACTCTGGCAGGGGGCTTAAACTAGATGATCTCCAGAGGTCCCTTCCAACCCTACGATTCTGTGATTTTGTGGACAACAGCTCTACACGTAAGGAAAAAAAAAAATCAGGGGAAAAAAAATATGGAGTCCAAGGTTCTTGGACTACAGCTTAGTTTTGTTTTAATTGCCACTAAGTTTGCTCTAAACCAGGAGGAAATTGAGGAGTTTGGAGCTATTCTAATGACATTAAACTCAAACTCCATTTCACTGAGGAAGAATTTGATACAGTTGGTTGATTGCTGACTGTTCTTTCTAAGCTTATCAGCCAATAAAACAATCAAATGCTCATGCTGCAACAAGCGTGAGCAAACTTATATCTTCCCTATATCCTGAGATGGGATAGATTCACATTATCCTGACTAAATATATCTTAATATACAGAAGACTGAATCTTTTATAAAGAATTTTTTGTAGGAAATGTTACTTTTCTGTGGCAGTTCAGTTTTTATAACTACCCCTCATAAAAAAAAAAAAAAACAAAAAAACAAAAAGAAAACCTCACAAAACCTTCAAGGCTTAAAATATTTTAGCTTTGCACAAAACAAAATAATAAAATAAGAGAAAATAAAATTTTAAAAAATAAAGATAAAAATAAAATAAAGTAAAATACAGTACAATAAAATAAAATGTGTGACTGGATAAGCAGAAAGTGGGAGGGAGAGGAAGAGATTTGGCTTTGCAGCAAAGCTGCTTGCCTGAAGATGTAAGAACATTTTCCCAGTGAGCTCAGCATTCAAAGCCAGGCAGCCAGAACACGCTTCACAAGAGAGAACCTCCTGTGAACTCCTCACCTTTGTAAGGTAAGTCAGTGTTCACAAGGAAATACCCCACCACACCATCCCCTTTGATGTTTTCACTCTGCAGAAGGGAAGGGTGGTCTTTTTAAAGAATTCACAATAGAGAGAGAAGGGGAAGAGGAAGCCCTTTGAAGAGAGGAGAGAGCCTCCTCTCATTTTGCTGCTGACTACAAGCCACCCCTTTTCCTTTGTGCCTTGCACAAAAGAAGGTTTGCAAGCCCACTTCCCCCTCAACCAGACAGACATTTTCTGCGAGTACCATACCGACAGGAGGTGGCTTTCCAACACGCAGAACACAGACAGGGGAAGGAACTCTATGGCTTCACACATCAACCATAAATCAAACCTCTTGAAAAACTTCTGTGTAAAGTTTTAAGGTGCACAGGACCCGGTGGGTCTTCCTGCATCTTCAGGATGAGCAGCAAGAACACACACGCTGGTCCATATGCAACAGTCTCAGGAAATCCTACGTCTTCCTGTGTTCTTTCTTGAAGCAGAGTGGAGTCAATGCTTCAGAGCCTGGACGACGTCAGGAAGGCCAAAGCTCAGCTGGACCTAAAACCATCTAAGGGCATAAAAAGTAACAAGAAATGATTCCACAAGCCTGCAATTAGTGACTCAAAAGAACTGTGCATTTATTGATGAATATGGGAGACAAGCTAGTGGTATGGATGGTATGGAAAGGGTTGAATTACTTCATGAGGCCACTTTTTGGCCTCAGTCTTGACAGGCTGAGCCTGGTCCCAGACCTCTGACTTCCACCAGCATGGTTTCGGAAGGAGAGGGATAGTGAGAGAGCAGGAAATGAGGGAAAACTCAGATAAACTGTATGTGTTCAAACCCCAGGGTTTGATGACTCACCTGAAGGTGCTGCAAACGCTGGCTGATCTGATTTACAAGGTCACTGTCTACCGTGGCAATTAGGGACAGCAAATCCTTGATGATGGAAAATGTTAGTATTATGCCTATCTTTACGAATGGGAAGACCAGGGACCTATATGCTGGTCAATCTCACATCAGGCCCTGGAAAGGTCTGGGAGCACATCCGCTTGGTGTCCGCTTCCAATCTACTGAAAGATAAGAAGCAATCAGGAACAGTCTGCACAGATTTCTCTAAGGCAAATAATGGTTAACCAGCCTGAGAGCCTACTGTAATTAAATGACTGGCTTTAAGGACAAGGGAAGAGCAGTATATTTCACATATCTTTAATACAATAAGGATTTTGTCACCCACAGCATTATCATTAGGAAGCTGAAGAAGGAATAAACTTCTAGACAAGTTGAAAATTGGCCTGGGCTCAAACATTTGTCATAAGTGTCTCAACGTCCATTTAGCAGCTGGTAACAAGCATATTACAACTAGCTGATAATCTGAACAGTAGAGCTTCAAGCCAGGAAGGTTTTTAGAAACTTAAAGATTGAGGCAGCAGAGACCTCATGAAGTACAGAAAAGATAGCCTAAATTTGGAATTGGGGTGGAATAACCCCATGAGCCAGTAAAGACAAGGGACAGGCTGAATAACAGCCCAGCTTCTAAGAGGGTACCAAACTGAATGTGAGAGAACAATTAATATAACTAACTTGTTTCTGGGTTACATTAGGAGCGTGACCAGCAGGTTACGGAAATTACTGTCCCCCTCTATGCAGCAGTGCAGATGCTGCACTTGAAATATAGTGATCAGTTTTGGGTTCCATAGTTCAAGAAAGATGTTGAAAAACTGAATGGGGCTCCTTAGAAAGCTAACAAGATGTTTAGGGGCCTGTATCACGTAACCCACGAGGAGAGGCTGAAGGAGATAGGTTCATCTAGCCTGGCAAAATGGAAGTTAAGAGTTGATCAGCCTACAAATACGTGATGGAGAGTTACAAAGAGACAATCTCTTCTTGTCAGTGGCGGGTGTTACAGCAGGGAGCCATGGCCACAGTTTGTGGCTTGGAAGGCTGGTCATCAGGAAGAGCTTCTTCTCTAGGAAGGCAGCCCCACGCTATACAAGGTCACCCAGAGAGGCTGTGAAATTTCCGTCCTTGGGGGTTTTCAAGACTCATCTGGGTAAATCCACGGTTGGTCTGCTTTGGTGTTGGAAATAGGCCTTCTTCAGGATGGAGGTTGGACTGCAGACATCCAGACACCTCCTCCAACCACCATTTCTGTGATCCCTGAATGGAAGCCATAAAGCCCCATTAGCAGAGACAAATTCAGATCACTTTGTCTTGCTAGGCAAGAAAACTAGGCAAACTCTACACAGACCAACTTGTTTAAGCCCTTGCAAATTCTCTCTTGGACAATTTTGGGTTTTACCACAGTCAAGAACATTTCTTGTATTTGCTAACCAGTCCAACCATTGACATTTGAAAGCACATCCAACTGCCTAGACGTGGCTTTTGTGGCTGGAGACTTGGCCAAGAGAGTAGGAGATGAGCCTGTCAACAGCCTCATGTGTGGACGCCTTTTTTTGCACGGCAAATCTCATGCTCACAGCAACAGCTGAGATGCTCTGGGTGTCTAGACAACACCTCCACTGTGCTTGTAGCATCCATGGTAGCTTGTCTCAGCATGAGGAAGAGAAAGGGGGTGGGGAAAAGAAAGAGAGTTTATGCAGATGAAAGCGCTTCCAAGTCAACACTGATTAATTTTGAAAACAGGCAGGTACTCGTGGGCGATTTGCAGCAGAAAGCCTTCTGAACAGTGTGTGCCTCTACACGCAAGGGGAATAAGAAACGTTCAGGCCGTCCTGTCAGACCATTCCCTTGTTATATGAGCCAATGGACAAGGCATCCATTGTGCACCAAATGCACTGCCTGGCCCATGTTTGCCGTGCTGAAAATCCACCTCCTGTTCCCATGAGTTTCATTTTATACCTATGGTCAGAAGAGTGAACAGCTAAACATCCAGCAGCCAGGTGATAACTGGTCTGGAGAAAAAGGCTAGTCAACAGGAGACATCCTCAGCTCCCACCCACCACCCAGAGCAGACACGGTTTATAAATCTCCAGAAACAAGCAAAGGGAGAAGCTTTGACAAAGCATGAGGGCCTAAGTGGAGGAACGGTAGTGTGCTTTACCCCTGATTGCAGCTATGTTGATTAATGGACATCAGACAAATTAGGAGTTGTCTGTTTTATAACTACCTTCTGAAAATATGCCTAGAGCAACGGATGAGTTCTTTTTCTTTTTTCTTTCATTTTTTCCTCTTTTTTCCTTTTTTTCTATTTTTTTTTCTTTTTTTTACTGCAACACATATCAGGCTACATCAGTCTTTGTACTAGAACAAATATGCAGATGTAAGACACCTCAGCTGTAATACTGCACACTATAAAACAAAGTCTGGAGACAGATGCTAAACCTGGTTCTCTTCTTCCCCAAACATCTACAGAATCTTCCTTGCAGAAAGTAAGCAAGCAACAACATTTAGACTTTAAAAAGTTCTCCCTTGCTTCTTTTGTGTCTTTTTTTTTCATCATTAGCTGCTATCTTTTTTATTTTTCATTAACAATTTAAAAATCAATAATTGGATAAGCAGACAGCTTTTAGTTCCAAACACTTTACCTTCAGAAATGTAGCTATGTCCCCTTTCATCAACACAAAAAAACAATAAAAGAAGAAAAAAAAAATCCTCTCCTACTGGTATTACATTATTTTGCATATAAAGTCATTGAAAAGGTTGTCTTCAAAGAATATAATACCAAGTTATGAGATAGTTTTGGCACAAGGACAAGGTAAGATATTGCCAGACAAAGAGAACACTCACTTATAATTCAGTTAATGGCTGGCAAAGTTATATCCTTCTGCTACTAATTAATTTTCCATATTTCCAGCCAAACAAACGTGGAAGACTATATAATCACCCAGGACAGCAGTCTGCAAAGTGTTAAACATCATTATTTAACCACTAGTCTCACCCTGGCTGCTGCATTTGTCGTCAGTGACGGAGGCTGAGTTTGGGTTTGGGCAGAAGAAGGGGAAGGGCTGACAGAGATGGAACCTACAAGACCCAGTGCTGGTCTTTAGGATGTGTGTTTGTTTGTTGGATTACCGCTGGGACCCAGCCAACTCCAGAAGGACCAGAACGTGTCAGCAAGTAGGTGATGTGATTTACATGAGTGTGCAGCCACCTGCAAGCGCTTTCACAAAAAACACACATAGGAAGTGTCTCTCCAGTGGGAGAAGGGACATGGCCGTACTGGAAGGAAACCATCTGCATCAGGTGATGGTTTGGTGCTGTTTTCTTGGCCTCCCCAGAGTGACAGGGAGAATAAAGGAACAGATTTAAGGACTTCAGCTCACATTGTGTTTCCCGATCTTTTCCTAGCTCAGGCAGCAGTTGGGCATTAAATGGAGGATTAACTCTCCAATAAAAGTAATTTTTCTGATAGTTTCGTCCAGATTTGGAGACTACTTATAACCTTTTTACAGAGTCATTCCATTGTGGAAAATTACTGGTGACCCAGTCCATTAGACATGTTGCATCAATTCTGTTGGAGAAGCTGATATTCCAGGGCTGGCACGGACTGCATTCACTACCAAAAAACAAGGGGAGGTATGGCTGAGGATAGATGACTTGCCTTAAGTCAACCCCAAAACATTTCCTATGAGGTTTCTGGTGAAACTAGAACTAAAAATTATCTCACTCTAAAGCAAAGAAAACACTTCAGGTCCTTTTCAAGTTTTTTTTCCTAAAATCACACTGGCAGAAATTTCAAAACAGATGTTTTGGAACCAATTTTTGTTTTCAATTACCTTTTTTTTTAAGTTTGGATTTGTGGGGGGATAATTTTTGTGTTGGTTCCTTTGCTTGTTTGTTTGGTTTCTGTTGACGTGCATCTCTGCCTTCTGCAGGAAAAATGGTCGCTTTCAGTACACGAAAGCTTATGCCTTCAGAAATAAAGACGTGGTTTGAAGAATTTAGTCAGAAAGACATTCACCTATGTGGACTTATTAATATACAGAGCAATTTCTCCCTCCTCATCCCTGAGAAGTAATTTTAGATTTCCCATAGAGGGATTAACACTTTTTAAACTAAACAGTTAATGGAATTGAACACTAATGGACATGGCTTGCTATGAGCACTAGAACTTTGTAAAGGGGAATCATTGTCTATAGAGAAGGTTTCAATATTTTAATGTTAATTTTCTTTTTCATTTAGAAAAAAACCTTAATTTTTATTTTATCCTGACAAAGCAATTGATCCTGACTTCTTGGACAGCTAGACAGGCAAACATAGAAGCTCTGGAAAGAAGTGAGTAGTGGTGTTCTGGCCTCTTTCTTTCCACCCAGCAGGAAACGTCAAAACTTTTGACCAAAATCTTTTAACGTTTTCAGGTTCCTGATTCCCTGTCGGCACTGATCCTGATGTGCTGATGTGCTTCAGAGGAGCTGGTTCCCACCAGGCCACAGCGTCTCGCAAGTCTAGTTTCCAGTGGAAATCTAGTCATTAGAGGTTAATTGTACTTTCCTTGGAGTTTGTCACACCTGAATCAAAATTGATCCATCTCAGCAAAATGTTTGAATTGCTATGAATCAGCTTTTTCAACTGGGAAAATAAACAAACATTCCACTGTGGAGTTTTTAGCCAGCTTTAGTGAAAACCAGCCTTAAAATAGATGGTTGTGTCTTTCTACCTGGAAAATTTGGCAGATTTTAGTGGAATATGTGACAGATATTAGTTTATATTTCCAAAAGTAGTTGGTAATCTTGGTCTAGATAAAAACTTGGCCTAGATGAAAACATTACAAAAACTGGCTGAAAAGAGGAAAAGGACTAGGAAATAAAAAGCAGAACAAAATTTCTGAAAACCAGGAGTTACTTGTTAAGAGAGACATCTCTTCCATGTGCAACCTTAGCTCTACTCTCTCCCAATTACGAGCCAATCAATCAATAACACAAATTTACCGCTGATCTTTTGCAGGAGCTACTGATCACCTGGAGACTGGTTCACATGAATATGGAGCTTCTAATCCTTAGAGCCACTGAAACTTTCAAGGAGTTATTTTTGGATGCTCAACTGCGGACACCCTGAAGGGACTTGATTTCCTGAGAAGGTGCTCAGCATTTAAGAAAATTAGATGCCTTTGAGATTTTGAAGACTTGGCTTTACCCTTTCCACCCTGAACTATAGCTTTCAAGAATCATGGAAAGGTTTAAACCAGCTACTGTATGATGGTGGGAAACTGAAATGTTGGATAAGATATCTAAAGCTTCATGAAACTTGCTAAGCCTCTTTCTTTCCAACTCCAAACTCTTGACTGGCTGAATCACAAGAGTGTTAACCCTTAAGACCAGCCTTAGCAGCTGGATCCCCACTGAGATAGTGCCTGATTTGTGGGTTGGCACAGTCAAGGCATGAGACCTCATGGCTGCTTGGCAGAGTTTTGCTTTGTTTTCAGAAGGGTGGACCAGGAGGTCAGCCTGAGGAGGGGTACAAGATTTCATCCTGTAAAACATCTGCCTGGCTGTGACTACCAGCATCTCTGGGTTTATTAAATGAAATCCTTTAATAATTCAGGTTATTTCAGCCCTGGACACTCACCATTCCTTCAAAGGAATGTCAGAAATGCTGCTCGGAGCAAACTGGCACTTGTAACAATACAGGTATTCACCGGGGCATCACACAGCAGCAGAACCCTGGCACGGGGATCATCGTTTCTGCTTTGCAAATCACCAAGTGCAAACCTATCCAGGCCATGCCGTTTTGAAAACTCTGTCTCATTCCACATCTCTTACCGAGATTTATGACAATTAGCTGCCGAATTCATAATTAGCAAGTGGTAACAGATCAGCAGATATATCCAGTTCTGGTGACACCTCTGACAGATTGACGTTTACTCCCCAAATCCCTGCGAGGCTTTGTGTTTTCCCTGTGACCACTCTCAAACAGAGTTTTGGCAAGGCTGTCTCAGCGGGGAGGAGAGGGAGGGCTGGGGAAGAACAAGTTCTCACAAGCATGACAGGACCCATGCATAACCATTTGGCTTTGCAATTAAAAACATGTTCTGTCTTCCACTGCGTCACCGAGGAGAGCATATAAGTAACAGTTGCTCTGCAAAGTGCCTTGAATTCAAACAAACCATGAGGTCTGGGTTTCTACATGTGGGGTTTTGTTTACCCAGAGAAAGGGTTTTTTTTTTCCCTTCCCGAAGAAGCATTTCAGGGAGGAGAGAGGAGGAGGAGGTGGGAGGAAGAGGAGTTGTATTTGTATTCGTACAGGACCTTCTATTTAGACACTCTGCAGTGAACACAGGGGTCAAGGTGAGAAGGGGGAGCCCCATCTAACCTATACAAAACCAAAGAATTTATAATTTCTTAACTGCTGCTTTAAACGGGATCCAAAGATCTCCTTCTGCATCAGCTTCACATATTCACCTTTGAGATGTGTCAGCTCTGCAAGTCTGTTATGGGAGTCTTTAGTCTTTGGCAAACACTCAGTGGTATCTTCACCCTTTTTAGGCAAAGTCTCCCAGATTCCCAACTTGTTTTCTTTTCCAACCTTAATTTTTTTAATCCTTAGTTTTATGTTTCTGTACACTCCCTATCTCAACACATCCTTTATTAACAGATGCTAACCGCATACATGTTTCTCATTTGCAGCCATAGTTTTAACTAAGCTTTTTCATTTTTTGAGCCCTGCTGGGTATAATGTTTAAGGTGATCAAAGCACTGTATTTATGCAGTGCACCACTAGGGAAAAATTAAGATATGAAGGCAGGGGTTAGACTAGGTCTTGTGTACAAGGTTACTCAGGGAGCTGTGGCTGAGCCCATATCACCTGAATTTCAGCCTAGCTGGCTCTCATGCCCGACTGACAAGAACCACATTCAGATCCTCTTCCGTGAATTTGTCACAGAAACAACTGAGCTGCTTGTTGCATTGATTGCACTGGAAGCCCGATTTGCCTGTAATTGCTCCAAGTCGGTATGCCATTCTGGTCTGAATGACAAAATTAATGATGTGCATTCTGAATTCAGCCCCCTGTCACTTCCTGATTCTGCCCCTCTACTCCGCTCTGGTGAGACCCCACCTGGAGTTCTGCATCCAGCTCTGGAGTCCTCAACACAAGAAGGACATGGACCTGTTGGAACAGGTCCAGCAGAGGGCCACAAAGTTGATCAGAGGATGGGAGCACCTCTGCTGTGAGGACAGGCTGAGAGAGTTGGGGCTGTTCAGTCTGGAGAACAGAAGGCTCCAAAAAGACCTTAAAGTCCCTTCCATTACCTAAAGGGGGCCTACAGGAAGGATGGGGAGGGAGTCTTTATCAGCGAGTGTAATGATAGGACATGGGGTAACGGCTTCAAACGGAAAGAGGGTAGATTTAGATTGGATATCAGTAAGAAATTTTTTACTGTAAGGGTGGTGAGGCACTGGAACAGGTTGCCCAGAGAAGCTGTGGCTGCCCCATCCCTGGAGGTGTTCAAGGCCAGGCTGGATGGGGCTTTGAGCAACCTGGTCTAGTGGGAGGTGTCCCTGCCCATGTCAGGGTGGTTGGAACTAGATGATCTTTAAGGTCCCTCCAACCCAAACTATTCTGTGATTCTGTGTGATTCTGTGTGACTTTTTTTGTTGTTGTTTTATTTTGTTTTATTTTTCATCTGCAAACATACCTGTTGCAGGGTGACAGCTATATGCAGGCTGTCACACAAAAGGCAGCTGTCCTTCAGAAATCTCTTGCAGTGGTGAAAAGGGCATGTTGGTGCTTCAAGCTGATACCTGGCAAAACGCACCCATGTCTGCAAGATAGTCTCCAAAAGCAATATAAAAGTTTGTTGATTTTTAAGTTGGGGAAGGGGGACAGTATGTTTTATGTTAACCTAGCTGTTGGAGGAAGAGATGTTGTGAAATTGCCAAGGGATATTTTTTGGCAGAATCAATGGAGTCAGAAGTCTCTGCCCAATAGTGGTCACAGTTCTGGTGTTTGCCAGGCTGTCTTAGGGGAGTTCGGTGGAGAATCCTAACTCGTTTTTAGGTTAGCTCTTACCAGAACTGTCCCAGTATATTTTGCCTATGTAGATAAATAAGTAGGACAGATAGAGAAATACCACAAGAAAAAGAAAAAGGAAAAAAAATAAAAGAAGAAAAAGCCTGCCCTTTCATCAAGTGGAAAACAGAATCGTTTTTCTATTTGTTCCATTTTCTGCTCTCTGGTGCTATTGTAAGCCACGTAAGGCCTGGATAGTCTTTCATTATGGCTGTGCCTCACATATTTGGTGTAACAGGCCCAGAACTGATTGGCAGTCCCAATTCCAAGTGGCACAGGCTAGGTCTCTTACCTCTCTCTGTACAAGACTTTTCTTGAAGAATGTGGTCTAAAGCCAAGTCAGGCAATTAGGTGATAATTCAGCAGCAAGAACAATCAGTGAGCAGTGCTTGATCTGAGTCTGTGACCTTCATATGTTTAGAAACACAAAGGTAACCTATATGTCTGCCCCCAAAAAAACCTACATGTTTTTTTTGATCTTACCTTACACCTCCAGGATGCTGTGAACACACACAGCAATCACTGTCTTTACCCAAACCCCAATACGAGTCTAGATGAAGATCCACAGAGGTGTTTAGGGGATCATTTGTTTTTAGAGGAATCTGGTTTCTTCTTCTTATATGTTTTTGGAGCCCTTGGCCCCATTGTAGCTTCTGAAAGCTTTGAAAATTCTGGGGGGCAGCTGCCACTGTTTCTGTAAGGAAAAAAAATGGCCCCTAAATACCTTTGCAGATCTAGGACTTGAGAGCCCAACTTCAGCTTGGCCTTGCTTCTGGTTAGAGAATAATCTGGAAAACAAGAAACTGGTAGAAACGTTTCATGTCTCTAAATAAATAACAAGGAAAAATGTTACATTTCTGTAGCAGGAAGTCTCTATATTAAAACTAAGACAGAACATAAGTCAGGAATAACTGTGCAAGAGACCTCTTCATGCTCTATAGGTGCTTACAACGTGTTATTGTCTGTTGCAAGCTCTATGTTATCTAGTGATGGAGTTTTTCTCATCCATCTTCTTGCTTCTTTGCTTTTATACATATTTATTACCTTATCATAGTCGAACCTGAACAAAATAACCCCCCCAAAGTATGATTCTTCTATTTTGCAAAGAATTTTATTTTACAGAAACAACCACTGGTTTGTTAAAGGAGTTGTTTGCGAGATGACTAGATTAGATTAATTAGTTAATGTTTGTAAAGTACTTTGAAGATTAAGAACACTATATAAGTGTTAAGTATTATTGTTATTATAATAGATAGAGAAGGTAGATAGCTAGATAGGTAAAGAGATACAGCAGTCAGATAACAATAATTATAACACTTAGCATTTCTATAGGGCTTTACATCTTTTGAGTGTTTTACAAACATTAACTAATTAATAGAGTTAAGCAGACAGATAGTAGATAAAATAGTAGGTAGATTGATAGATAGGAACAAATTTTGCCTTTGGATATATGAATAGTAAAGTCAATGGAAGTTGCATCCCATTGATGAGGGCAAAATTTGGTCCATAGACAAATTTAAAGGCAAATTAGGCAGTTTTTTCAAGTGTTGGGTTAGGTTTTTTTCCACAGACTATTTGTCTTCCCAATGAGTAAATTCACTGTGGGAAAAGAAAGTACACTGGAATGTTGAAATGAATGTATCAAATTTGTCAAACTTTACAGTGACATATTATGGAATCAAAGCAGATTGTTAAGATTAGTCACATCAGAGTGTCAGTGACTCAGCTTTGCAACATCTCAAATGATACTTCATGCCTTTGGGAAGCACCTTCAAGTTGCTGGATGAAATAACATTATCACTGTGCTCGTGTCTATCATCCTGATTCTTCACATGTCTTTATGAAAATGCAGGAGTGTGACCTACTGACTGAGAAAAAAACAGGGATTAGAACCAGATGTAGGTATGTTTTTTCATATTAAATAAATCTGATATTAATTAAAATGGAGAAGAAGAATTATATAAAGATGTAGAGAATGGACAAGACACCTGTTGCCTTTAAATTTGTCTGTTCTTGAACACTGATGGGTTTCTGCAACAGCTTAGCCCTAAAGATGTACAGGGATGCAGAAAACTAACTGCAGCTATTTGAAAGGATGTTCATGTCCTGGGTGCCTTTGAGATCCAGCTGATGATGAGGTCCAGGGGCCCTAAAGCCTCTGGTACTTCTGCTGTATATAAAGGTGGGGAGGAAGAGAGACCTCAGCTGAGTGTGAACCGGCTCACTCTGGACAGTGCCATTCTGCACTTGAGTTAATTAGTTTTCTGAGGGCTTCTAATATGACTCCAGTGCCTGGCTGATGCATCAGTGCTGCATCTGCGTCTGGGGTATTATCACCACACAGTGTTGCTCTCTGCTACCAGGTTGGAACTCTCAGCGTTGCTCTGAATTCTGTCCTATGGACACAACCGGTATTTTCCCTTCACAAAGTTTTTCTGCCACAGGGCATGTAGAGAACCATCTCAAGTCTTCAGAACCACAGACCACAACTAAATCTTGATGAGATAGTAAAATGCAGGAGAAGGAGCCATCTTACTTAGCTCTTAATAGCTATGGTGTAGATTCCTACATCTGAGCTAGATACTCTAGGTTTCCTTAAGAGCCAACAGAGCAAGAAGCACGTAAAAGATAAGTTTCATCTGCTTTGTATTTATGTCTACATTAGGATGAGATGAACTGCCTCCTAGAAAGTCTCATATCTCTCCATTGACTGTCAGCCAAGCCCAGATGATTAGCTTAGATGAGGTCAACTCTGTTGTAGATATTTAAAATGAGATGAGACAAATCTATTGTGGTGGGTTAACCTTGGCTGGCTGCCAGGTGCCCACCAAGCTGCTCTACCACTCTCCCTTCTCAACAGGACAGGGCAAGAAAATATGATGAAAAGCTCATGGGTCAAGATAAGAACAGGGACCTACTTACCAATTACAGTCATGGGCAAAACAGACTTGATTTAGGGAAATTATTTTAATTTATTGGCAATTAATCAGAGTAGGATAATAAGAAACAACAAAACTAAAAACACCACTACCCCTCCTTCCCAGGCTCAACTTCACTCACACAATTCTTCTACCTCCTCCCCCAAGGTGGCACAGAGGGATGAGGAATGGGAGTTGTGATCAGCTCATAGCTCTTCATCCCTGCTGCTCATTCCTCCTCACGTTCTTCCTCTGCTCCAGCACGGCATCCCTCCCATGAGATACTGTCCTTCACTAACTTCTCCAATGTGTCTCCTTCTCATGGGCTGCAGTTCTTCACAAACTGCTCCAGCATGCGTCCTTTTCATGGGGTACAGTCCAGGAACAGAGTGCTCCAGCATGGGTCCCCCAAAGGTTCACATATCCTACCAGAAAACCTGGTCCTGCATGGGCTCCTCTCCATGGGCTGCAGTTCCTGCCAGAAACCTGCTCCAGCATGGGTTCTCCACAAGCTGCAGCTTCCTTGAGGGCACTTCCACCTGTGTGGGGTCCTTCTTGGGCTGCAATGTGGATATCTGCTCCACCATGGTCCTCCATGGGCTACAAAGGGACAACTTGTGTCACTGTAGTCTTTACTATGGGCTGCAGTGGAATCTCTGCTCCAGCACCTGGAGCACTATCTCCCACTCCTTCCTCACTGACCTTGGTGTCTGCAGAGCTGTATGTCTCACATTTTTTCACTTTTTGTCTCCCAGCTGCTGTGCAGCATTTTTTACCCTTTCTTAAATATGCTACACAGAGGTGCTACCAATGTCACTGATTGGCTTAGCCTTGGCCACTGGCAGATCCGTCCTGGATCCAGCTGGAACTGGCTTTGTCCAACACAAGGGCAGCTTCTGGTGTCGTCACGGAAGCCAAACCTGCAGTCTCCCTGCTACCAAAAGCTTGACATATAAGCCAAATAAATCCATGCTAAGTGTTCCTCTTCCTACTTCATCTGCAAAGTCTAGCTAGTGGGTTTTCCCAAACTCCTCTGCCCAGTCAGTCTCACTAGGATTGATAATGAGGAAGTTTACCTGGAAATTGCTCGGAAGGTCATTGGCCAAAAAGGCAAGAACTGAGTTCACATGCTGGTCTTTACAGTGAGATAACTACACCTTTATGTACCTGCCCTTTTCTGGTGGGTGTAAGACACAGGTACATCATGGTTAGAGGCCAGAAAGATATAAGATCAAGAATACATCTTATCTGCCTCCTCCTCCCTGTCAAAGCCCACATACAATGAAGTTTGCAACCACATAAGTTTCCCTTCAGTAGCACATTCTACCAGTGGTGAGAAAGTTACTATTGTGAAGCAAGTGCAGAAGGCAATAAACCATCCATCTGACTCAGCCAAAAAAGGCAACATTCTAATATTGTACAGAACAAACATTGTACAGAACAAATACATCATTCATCAACACAGCAACCCTTTGATCACTTAAAGAGGCATAAAAAATTAAGCAGGCAAGCAAGAGCAAGAAATACTGTCAATGCCCTTCTTTTTACCAGGGATGGACAGTACACACCTTGGTAATTAAAACTCATAGCTTTCTTCTCAAGGAACTTGAACCCAAGTCTCAAGTTATGGGTGAATATTCACAGTGCATGGTTTCAAGACAGACCTGTCTGAAGTTCTCTTGTTGGAGTAGTTTTATTTGTATACCATATTTCGCTATTTCCTGGGTCACGGGGAGAATGACTCTCTAGTTTAGTGGTTAGTGTATTCACCTGGAAGGGGAAGTCCTCGGTTCCTGTGCCTGCTTCTATTAATGTTTCTGTATTTTTCATTTAAGTATTCATTGATGTGGATAATGGAAGCCAGGCCTCTGCTCCCAAATGAAAGACTATACCATGAAGATATATATAGTCATTTGCATAGGCTTGCCATCTTCCTGTTCCCATGAATATGTAATTAACCTATGCAAAGTGAGATGGTTTCAATAGGAGGAACTGAGAAAGCCCTGCCCTAGAATATTCTTTAGCCTAGTGGTTAGGGCAGTCAGAGAAGTGGAGAGACAAGTTCAAATCCCCTTAAGCAGAAGAGGGAATTGAACCTGAGCTTGGTGGGTATTCTCAACACAATGTTATTGGTGAGAAAAAAGTAACATCTCCACTTCCTTTTCTTGCCTGAGCTAATGGGATGCCCTGCCAAAATGCTTATCATACTGAAAGATCATCACAGAGTGTGACTGATACAATCTTTATTAGAAAACAAATGATTTCATGATGAACTTTGAAAGAAATGGAGTAAATGATGTGACAACAAAATGGCTTACCACAAGGGAGCATACTCACACCTGTATTATTTGCAATCTACACAAACAATCTACCCATCTGTAATGACAGAAAAAAAGTAAGGTTGTCAAAATTCAACTCTCCAATTCAAGGACCTGGTCTAAATGAAAGCTGTGTTAACATCAGCCCTCTACCAGATCTCAGAATACCATATGAAGAATTAGTGAAATAGTCCTACAGATATGATGCTACCAAATCTCTTTCTTCTCTAAAGGTCAAGGCCCAATAAACAGAACAGAATAATCTCAAAAGAGATGCGGCTCAGAATCCAGATTGCTTGGAACTGACATTGGACTACTTGTTTTTCCTCAGGGCACAGATAGAAAAGACAAAGTGTAAGGTTAACCTACAGTATAAATTACTGAAGAAACATGTGAATTCCAAACTGAAGGTCAGCTCTGTAATGCTCTAAACCCTGGCACTTGCATTCTGTTATCTGGTAGATAAATATTTATGTCACACATAAGAGAGGACTGATATATCAGTACCTATAAAGAGGTCAGATATCCTGTTGAATGAAAGTGGCTGATATTTTTATGCATGCCTTAGGCCAGCGGAGGGAAGCAATCTGTATCTCCTAGCTGGGATCACTTGACTGGGGAAGCGATGAAAAAAAGGAAGGGGGAAAAAAAACCCCAAAACAGCAAACCAGAAAACAAAATGAACAGGAAGAAAAGAGAAGGAGGAAGAAACAAGCCTTGAAGCATGCCATTAAATGCCCAGAGTCACTGCATTGGTAAAACTCAATCAGTAATATGCCTGTTCCCAAGCCTAGTGAATTTCAGATAGATCTGGTTGATAAATTTCCGTTTCCTGCTGGTTTCAATCATTAAGAAAAATTTACCCTCTTCATTTTCCACTCTTATTCCACTTAAGATCACTCTGAAAGTGAAAAAGAAAAAAAGTAATTTTGATAATTTTCTATGAGAATGTTGTTTATTGACAAAAGTCTCTGTATGTATTCGTTTCTCTGTGTAGACATCATATTTGCTTGACGTCAACCTGGTATCGATGCACAGGGCTCTCAGGTGGCTGCGCCATCCTCCCTCAGCTCAGGAGGTCTTTAGGTGAGAACACCTTCATGTCCAGTCAGCCCCATAACACAGACAGACTAAACGCAGAGCTCTGAAAAAAAAAAAACGCAGACAAACCAATCTTTGACAATCCCAGCGCAAACTTTACTGAGGTATTTTACAGCAGGCATTCTTGGAGTGCGAGCATGGACTTGCACAAATACGGATCTTGTCGGTTTAGATTATGAGCTCTCTGGGGCAATGACTTTCTCTTCGGATGTATCCACTTCGTAGCACCAGCCCCGCCATAATAATGCTAATAATGCTAGTAACAACAGCAATAATAATAATAGAAATAATAATAAATTCACCCAGGATACTGTATAGAAGAGCTGAAGGGCAGCAGGTGTGTTGGAGAAATAATATAATACATCAAATCCTATGCAGTGAGCACATGAGCGTGTGATATCAAAGACACTACCTATGAAATTAATTTGCCAGTGACACTGCCTTGCCTACCATCCCTGGGCGTTGTAAGAATTAATTAATGCTTGCAAATCGCCTTGAGAACTTCAGAGAGAAGACGCTTTATGTATGCAAAGCCCTGCTGCCTTTCCCTGGTGTCTGCCGCACACCTGTGCCCATTGCATCATGTGCCGCCTCTGTCTGGTCGCAGGGCGCTTGCTGCGTACCTATGGCCTCAGCGTGATTGATGGTTGGATTCGGGTGCCGACACTGGAAGCTCTCCCCTGTCAGCGGGGAGCTTGCCCACACACGTCCGTGCACCATCAGCCTCTTTCCTCCGGCACAGTTGTCAGGTTTCCCAAAACAATGATTACCTTTCCCCAGAAACAAACCTCCGTCCTGACACCCTTCCTAGCTGGCGTCTGGTAGCATGAGGGCTCCTTTGTAGGGGTCTGTTCCCTACCTCCCAGGGCTCTTGTGAAACTTCATTCCTGTGTTTGTAAAACATGTCAAGAGGCCAACACGAAAGTGCGAGGGGAGAGCGGGGCATCCTCTTCTTTTATGATCACTATTAGCAAATATTTATAGCCATGCAAGATGTCCAACTTGTGCCGCAAACGTCACCACATCCCCTCAGGGAAGGAGGGCAGAGCTGGAGGCGTTAGCAAGAACAGCAAGGTGAGGCTTCTCCACCTCCAAAGTGGCCATCTCTAATCTCTGAGGACCTGAGCATGCCTGGAGGCCGTGGCAGCTGCTCTGAAGAGAGCTGCAGGTGCATTATGTCTGCAACCTCCGTGCTGAGGGGACTCTGAGTTACCAAATCCCTCTTACGTTGAAAATGAGTCCTGCTTACAGCAAGTACTTATTTACAGTAAAGCAAAATGCTTATTTAAATACCTTTTTCCTCTTTTATATATTTAATGCATTGCTTTAAAACATTAACTTCACTTGTTTGGGTGGTATTTTTTTAATGTACATATTTAGGCTCAATTTCCAGGTCATCCTTGGCACCCCCCTCACAGTAGAATGGTCATGCTTACATCTTCCTTAAAAGAAGGGGTGGAAGACTCTGGTTTCCAAACACTTCTCCTTCCTCATGATTACACAGCTATACCATAGCTCTATAGGTACTGGAAAAAAGTACCCTTCTGTTGCTGGGTGATTTTAAGCAGCAAACATTGGCAGTCATCTGCTTGCCCTGTTCCAGCTGCACTCAGTAATGCCCATCGATGTGTGGAGGGCAGGGAAAAAGAAGCAGGAGAGCATGTTGGAAGGAGTCAAGGCTCCTTTCATCTTCCACTGCCCCCTTTGCTATGCTTGAGTAAGAACTGGTGGACTCACTCCATAAACCCCCAGCCTTTCTTAGCTCTGTAAAGAGGTGAAACCAAGAATACCTCCCCACTGAATCTGAAAGACTAAAAGTCATAAATTCAGAATATGAGACATATTATCTTGTCCTTAAGTCTCAGTTCTTGTTCACGGAGCACTGTGTATGAGATCAGACATCAATATAAGGACCATATGAAGAATTCCCTTAGACTATAATCAGAAAATCTCTCTGAGTGCTGCACACAAACTTTACTTAGCCCACAACAAAAGAGATCCATTTGGGAATGCTTTCTTTGACCAAAGCCTTCATAGGAAAGTCATCTTCTCATAAGAATCAGCTTATTTTTGATAATCAAAGATTTTACGTGGTCACCCAGGTGAGGGAACTGATCAGTGTCAGTAGTGATGTTTCACAAAATCATTTCAGAAGGCAACAACTTATCCTTTTTTTTCCTTCATGGTTGTTTTCAGTCAAGTGCTTTCAAAGTTAGAGCAGAAGCCTGAAGTCAAGTAGGCAGGTTTCGGGTTTTTTCTATCTATCTCTGTTGAAGATTTTTCTTTTCTGAGTAGTCTGCCCAAAAATGATTTTGTGTGAAATGAGTAATAACATTCTTTTCTTATTTCAAGAATCAAAATAGTTCTTTTGGATTGTCTGATTTTCAGATGAAAGGTCTTTTTTTTCCCCCTCCAGAAAAGCTAGTGTTTGCAGAAACCTTCAATTTCCATTAAACAATGATTCTGATGGATAATTAGAATTTAATTTCCCTGACCAGTATCCTCAGAGGCATTCAGATGCCTTCTGCCTCACCATTCCTGTTTCATACAAACAGGAATAATAATCTTTTCCTGGTCTATCCAGGTGCTGGAAAGCTGAGTCCTTTTAAAACTGTGCTCAGCTTCTATAGTGGTTAGTCATGGCCCTAAAGGGAGAACCATCAGCACTCAGTGCAATCTCCCTTTGGCTTTCCCATTCACCCTATCTCCTCCTTTTCCGTGCTTTGCATGGGCGTTTGGGTTCTGCCTCCTCTGAAGAGCTTCAGCTCAGCCCATTCCATACCCACAGGCAACTAATAAAGGTCAATCTTAGATATAATGAAAGGGGACAATGAATTTGCTCTGGCCACTCCTAGTTTTCCCCACTGCTTCTCACGAGCTCTGCAGGTTCTTCTGGTTCCTCCACCAGGCCTCAATGTTAGGGGGAGGCTGTTCCCACCACCATCCCCAGCTGTTCTTCAACAGTCCTGTCCTTTGAAGATGCGCATAGTTATCATGTTATTTCAAAATACCAAAGGTCACATTACCTTTCCTGCTGGAAAGTAAGGGCAGAAGCAATTACTGAGTAAACAAGAAGGAACGGGTTTGCAGAGGGCTGCAGTGAAGCTCTGAAGGACTCCACCAGCCTGGCCTGTTGCAGCCAGAACTCCCTTCTCCCCAGCTTATCATGGAAATCAAAGCTTCATGGGCAGGAACGTGGTCCTAGCATAAGGCATTTTCCCTACATCTGTGTTGGCCCTTTTGTCACAGAAAATTTGGCTAGGTCTCCAGAAAAGGACATTCATGAGCCAACAAAAAGGTGGTGTTTGTCTGCATCTTTTACTCAAAGTTCTGTGCTGGGGTGATAGAACTGATTTTCAACACTCAGCTTAAACCCCGGGAGGCACTGCAAATCACACATTGGAGGCTGTGGGAAATAAAGATATGTGTAAGCCATAGACCGCCCAAAATTCTTGATGACCCTCTGCCAAAACAGGAATCGGAGCTCTTTTAGATTCCTTCTGTTCCAGCCTACTATGCAACAAAGCTTCTACTTGCCTTTTCTGTGATTCCTACAAGGTATGTTGGCCCTGAAGGTTAAGAACTGCAGTTCTGCCTAGTAATTGCATCATGTAAGTAGTAGGTCTACCTTACTCCCTCCAGCTCACCCAGCTACAGGCTGGGTAGAGCTAGGCCCTTAAGAAATACTTTTATGGAACTTCTGAAAAGCTGGTGGTCTGACATACAGAAAGTACATTAACACTAATGAAGATAAGGAATTTCACAGAAAGGTAATTGTTTGCCTAGCAGCTGAATTTATTTTCGTTCTCAAGTTGTAATTAAGGGAAAAGTTGCAGTTCAAAATGCAATCTGGTTTTCCCTCCTTTTTTTTGCCTAATAAGCAGAGCAAGTTGATTCATTTCAATCTGCAAAGTAAAAATGTATCATTTTACCCACAACTGATTTGAGCACACAAATTCTACTAAAATGAGTAAAAGACTCAGCTGGAGAAACCTGAGAAAAAACACTAAGCTCAATTTTCCAGAACCTTGCGTGTCTGAAGGAAAAAAAACAAACCAACAAACAAACAAAAAAAACCCGCACACAAAAAAAAGGGGGACTTTCCCACTGGAGTGTCAGTGTGAGGAGTCAGACATGGACAAGCAGGATTGTATCTTGAGATATTGGGCAGATAAAGCTCTTTTTCCAACAGCATGGAAGGATCAGCAAGTTCCACGGACCCAAATGTTCATATTGGTGTTATTATTTACTATTTGTATGTGTGTAATGCTTAGTAGTTGTAAACTTAGAGGTCTAGGAGTCCTACCAAACTTTAGCATGTCAAAAAACAAAACTGGTCTCTGATCACTGGGTGCTGAACAAAAAAAACAAAGAAACACAGGGAAAAAAAAGGAAATGTCTGGTCCAGAAAGCTTGCAATCAAAGCAGAAGACAAGAGGTAAGGAAAAGAAGTCATTCCTTCTGGATACAGACAGAAAGGGCAAGACAGGGAAAGAACAGGGCAATCCAGGATAACGGACAGTTGTCTCACAGGAAAAGCACATAAGCCATGTCAAGTTCTTGTATATGCTTCTACTACAGGAATAAATTTTGCTAAATGAGGAGTAGGGACAGTGTGTTGTATCAAAATTGGAGAGAAAATTCAGTTGATAGGGACAGAATCACAGCCAGATGAACATGTTTCTAGGCATGTAAGATAACGTGCATCTTTCTCCAGCTACCTGGAAAAATCTCCAACTATTTCTTGAAATCTTGTTAAATTTTTTAATTTTAAAATTTTAAAATAGCAATTAATCAGACTGAGGTAGCCTGTGAGCAAATCACATGAGCCAGACAGGAACACGCAAACACAACTGTATAAACAAACAGACGAGCAATTAGCTAAACCGCTTAGACGACTGATACCAAAGCTGAACATTTTATGTGTTCGCTTCTCTGTCTAGAGCTCCTCCAAAGACCCCAGAGCCTGAAACTGTTTGGACACAGGTTCAACTTCTGCTGTCAGAAATTCTTTATAGGATTGTAAACCTCAGAATGAATGAATACACTAGTTTTCTGAAAGTGAATCACTCGGACCTTTATCAAGCAAGGCAGTTAAGTACATGCTTAATATAAGCTGATTAGTACTTTTAAAGATTAAATTCAAGTTTATTATTAAAACAACGTTCTGATAGTGATTTATTATTTTCCAGAGATATTTTTCTAAAAACTACCTCTGCTATAAATATTACCTTTTCCTCCTTCCTGCAAAATACTTCAGGTATTTTCTGTTTCTCTTTCTGTGCTTTCAGTTCATCCATGTAGAGTAGCAATTTTTGGCACATCAAGCACATTAGATAATAATATGTCAGTTGAGAAACTCTCAGCTTCTTGTCACTAGTCTATAAAGCTCTCTGTAATGTTGTAATACAGTATCACTGATATCTCAATGAGATAACATGTTAAATGTCTACTGGCTATATAATTTGAACCAAAAGTTAACAGAGAGAACTGATCTTTCAGTAAACATATAGTGTATTTGTGTCATCTCTTCCTGATAGTGGTTTTGATAAGCAGATTTAGATGTGGTGTTATCCTCTGATTGCTTTTGCAGCATACTTGCAAGACAGGGAACTCCTTCATAATTCCTCAGACAGATGGTTGAGAGGAATTTCCCAAGTACCCGCAGATCAAAGATTGTTCTCTGTAAATGGTGGTGGTTACTGATATTACAAATCCACCCAGACATTTTACTCTTCCTCATTCTAAAAACCCTTTCACTTCTCTCTGCCCAATGTGGATTCCCATTAGGTGGGAAGAAAAATCTTAAGCAATGAAGAGTCAGAGTGATAACCTTAGATTGCTCATTAAGGGCCAGATTGTGAATGAGGGGTAGATGACAGAGGTCTATGAAATCAAAGAGCCATGGAAGTTAAGAGCAATTGTTCTCTGTCTCTTCCAAAACAAGAGCAAGGGGACATCAAATGAAACACGGAGGAGACGAGTTCAAAACAAACAAAAGGAAATGATTCTTCATACAATGTATAATTAAGCTGTGGAACTCCTTGCCACAGGATGTTGTGGATGCTGTAAATTTACATGGGTTCAAAAAAGGACTGGACAAGTTCATGAAAGAAGAATTCTTCAAGCGCTATTAAACACAAAGACATTACCTCTGGCTCCGGAAGACGCTGAAATGCAAATCTCAAGATGTTGGGAGAGTGCTCTGAGGAAGTCTCACTTTGCTATTTTACTTTTCCCCAAGCATGTGTTCATTGTTGGCCCTTGTCAGGAAGAGGTAGATATGTTAGATGGATCCTTGTATAGCTGGCACAATTCTTTTTATGTCCTTATTTCATACAGCTGTCTTATTCAGGGAGCAGACTAAGTTATGGCCACTGGTAGACATGCCATTCACTTCTTAATTCTCTTTTTCCAACTTAGAGCAGTAATCTGAAAATGGGTGTATTGCTAAATACTTTTATTTTGAGGCAGTTTAGCTTCCCAATTTTCTGCCTGGAAGGTACAGAAAATTGAAGCTTGCTGGCTGTCTGTGAGAGAGGAGGTTGCAGTGGCCTTTCAGAGGCATCTCTCCTCCTTATGCTCCAGTTGGTGATATGGGCAGGCTTGTGCAAAGAAGTGTGGTGCCTCTCTCAGCTCTTTACCTCTCTGGGCAAATGGGCTGTCCAGATAACCAGCGCGGTCCTAAATATTTGGTGATTCAGAAGTAGAAACACACATCATTTGGGATGCTTGGCTCTGTGAAAATTGGCTGGGAAATCCCCCAAGTATTTTATTCCTGTTACTTCTGGCACTTGGCAAGCCTACCATCCCTCCCTGACTAGAAGTTTGCCTGGTAATGAGGAAAAGTAGAAGAAAAGTTAGGGAAAAGTGCCTCCATCCTGCAAAGCACCGCCTGGTGCTTTACCTGAGAGCCCTCCATTTGAACATGCCTTGGAGGGAAAAATATCCCCCCTCACTCCTTCCAATTCCTAGCATCTGGGTTTGAGGAGAGTTAATGCAAGGAACAAGTCCTGTCCTGCACTGAAGTACTCCTGCATCTGTGCAGGCTAAAAGCCTTGTTAGCCAGCCCTCAGTCCCGCGGGCTTACCCATTTTTGTGGGCTAAATTAACACTTTGGTGGTAGGGAGTCAGAGACCTACTGCAAAATTAAGTCTGGCTGAGTGATGTACACCCCCCTCCTGTGGGATTTAACAGCTGAAGAGGAAGCTTAGCTTCAGGCCCATTGCAGGTATCCCACCCCAAAAGTGTGGAGGCACTCAGAAATTAAAATCTCCACTGCAGGATTTAACCTGGGGTTTCAAAAGCCATTCCCCCTCCCTTCCCAGCACCCCTAAAAAGCCTTTTGGGCAAGGAAGGCAACTCTTCAGGCTCCACGGGTATTATTATTTGGAGGCCTGTTTTGTATTCAGAGTTGGCTGCTCCTTGGGTTCACCTAGGTATTTTAGTGCATGCATGCCTGGGTGTATATTGAATGTGCCTAATAGCTGCAGTAGGTGGAGAGGGAGGAAGCTGTGCTCCAAATGATGGGAACTCCTGGAGGGAGTTGTCTTGCCACCGGCATGCTGTCAGCATGCCAATAAATAAGAAAGTTTAGATGATCAGAGGCAGCTATCTAAACAAAATAGGGTGAAAACTCACAGCCTGTGTGGCAATCAGGCATAGGAAACTCATTCAGTGGCCATCCAGGTTCTTGTCATCGTTAAGGTCTGGCATTCTGTGAAATGTGAAACAGCCAGAAAATATGCCCAAAGAAAGGCCCCGTGGCTGTTGTCCTTTCTGTCATGCTATTCCTGCTGCCAAACACCACTCAGAGGATGTGTTTGGTGATTCAAAGGCATCACAACCTCTTTGCCTGTATGTTTGCAAGCACTGAAATAGACACTGGGAAGCACTATCCCAATTCTGGAACAGAGAGAGCTACTTCTTACTGTGTTGCAAATCACTCACAAATTCATTGACGCTCTAGTGCTCTCGGCACAAACCTAGATCTCGATGCCTGTGAGGAAATCAGCGTCTAGAGGCAGGAAGATATAGAAATCATTCAGTTATCTTCTGTTCCTCAGAGCAAAACGTGCTCTGGGCAAGTAATCTCAGTAGTTGGTGATTAAACGTGTAGCTGGTCTAGGAATGACCTCAGTTCAAAACACCAGTATTCCTAATGGGCAGTGAAGGAACTGAATCTAGGTTTTTCACCTCTTGAGAAAATAGTAAAGCCATAAATGCAGAGATTCCTCTGGTCATCAGTATTTTCTGTGTTCCACCTTTGGATAAAATGTCCAAATGAGACAGCATGACTGTATTTGAACTTTTAATCCATTCAAGTGGGAGACACAGATCTCTTCCAGTAGGACCAGGAAGATCTGAAAAAGAGTCTCCAAGGTACCAAATGAGTGTTTCAACTGGCTGTTGGAGGCATAGTGCAGGAACTGACAAGTGGGCTATGAAGCCTGAATGAAAGACAGTATCTGCCTCCAGTCTGTAGCTGGGCACCTGACTTCTGATGAAGAAAAGAATAGAAAGCCTTACACCTATCCTTGGCTTTTTTGCTATCAAACTGGGCTTTTTTCTTGTGCTGCCACATGCTAAACCCTTTTGGAAGTACTTGGTGCCCCATGTATTGCATAAGAAGCTTACTTGCCTGAAATGGGCAATATCAACAAAGCTCCAAGGAATTAAAGGTACTAAATTCAATGCTGTGCTATGCAAGTCCTTACGTAGATGTGGATCTTTGATACCACACTAGTGACAGAAGAGCTAGAATAGATTAGAATAGAAAATAACAGAATAGAATAGTTTTGATCCTTATTCACTTGTATCCATGAACTTTAATATCTGCAGCCTCTCTGAATCAGTTTATTTTATTTAACACAACTCAGATACATTTGAACTGCTAAAGCTGGCGACCTTCTTGTTCCGCCGGCATGCTGTTTATTATCTTTTACAGACGAGAGCTCTGTTGTCTGTCTGTCTCTGTCCTTCCCTCCCCCCAGCTGGCACTCAATTCTTCCCAGGGACTGGTTGAATCAAACTTGTTCAATGTTCCTTTCTCTTAAGCATATTAAGTGTGCCCAATCCAGTGTCATAAGCACAGTCTTTCCCTGGTCAACTGGTGGTATTCGCAGACTCATCAAGAAGAAGCTGAGATTTAAGTTCAGTAATGATTTTGCAAAAACACAAACCAAACAAAAAGCCCAGCAACAAACTCCCCCTAAAGTATCTTCAGCTTCACAGGATTTCAACAAAAACTGTTAAAGGTCCTTGGTGATTTATGGGGGTGGGAAAAATAGCTTGCATTGTATATTTAAAGACAACTTCACTTGGATATTCTGGATGTGTATAACCACAACCACCCTATGTTTAGAAACATGACTATACATTAAGTGACATATAGAGAAGAGCTACTTGGATGATCAGAGATACAGAGACTACTTCAAAATAGGAGACAAAAGGGCTGCCTAAGGGTCAAAGGAGAGAGTGTCCACATCCAGTTGACCCAGCTGTACTGAGAACCAGAATAGAGCTGACATTAATGTGGTGATAGCTTTTGCAGGACCTCAGATCATATCGCTGCAGTCCAACACACTATCCTACACAGGCCTATGAGTTATTTTTCAGGTGTCTTTAGTGCTACATCCATACAACATGTCTGAACACAGCTTGTTGACTTAAAAATGCTCAGCAACAAAGGATTATAGGGGTTAGAAGTGCACTGTATAAATACATTGAGAGATAATCAAGGGAGACTAAGACAAGCTCTCTGAGCTACTGGCCAGTGCTCTCACCAGAACCAATGGGATTTAATGGCTGTGATTAGAATTAAATCAAGATCTGTAAAACTTTAGTCACGTAGGGGGAACAAAAAAGCAGCACGAGTTTTGAGACGATCAGATGGTGAAAGCCATTAGTGTTACGACTGCCTGTGACGCTTCTACGCTTAGTAGAAAGTGCTGAGGTGCACACAGATGTGTTGCGTGTCATATTTATTCTAGAACAGTAAACACTCCACCAGCACGGCATGTTTAGTTCACTGCATCACTTCAGAATAGAGGTTGTATAGGGGAACTTCTTTTCCATACTGAAGGATGTCAGGAACTTTTTTTTTAACATAAACTGTGAATTTCTAGGATTTATATTACCTGATTATAGGTAATAGGAGATAAGTATAATATTCCTGTGATCTTTTTATTTTTCCTCAAAAAGGTCCTTGATGCTAGGCTATGAGGCTAACCACAATTTTCTTGTTTCATGGAGTACATGCTTGTGTTGAGGACAATGATTATTGTGAACACGAAGTCAATGAGGGCAGATGCTTTCCATGCTGGTGTTTTGCTCTCAGGCCCATGTCCAGTCTCTCAGAACAAACTCAGCAAGATCTCCAGGGATTTGGTTTACTCAGCAACATCCTAGTTATTGACTGCTGGGTCTGCCTGACCTGAAGATGAGTATTTCCACCGAGAAGTTCCATTCGTATGAGCATGACCAGTTAGCATCTGTCATCACCTACGTCATTCTGAAGACACAGCTCAAGGGCTTTCATGCTGAGACTCTCTTGGACTCTGTGTTTCTCTGTTGTGATAGTAGTCGGAAGGTTTGCCTGGACCTCAAGAAAGAAACTGTTTAAAGGACACTGTGCCAGGATCAACTGTATTGGAGGAACTTTTTGCTCGTGCATGCCCTGAAGAGCTAGTTTCACCTCCAAGTGAAGTGGAATCAGGCTCTAACCCAGCTTCTGCCCAGCTCAATAAATGCATTCAGGCTTAAATGATCTCCCAGTATAGATGAGGGGTTATTTTTTCCCTGCATGGATGATCAAGCATTTCAGATTACAGTTTGGGTAGCTTGTTTATATAAAAGACAAATCCTAAACTAATACCAAAAGTATTCTGCCCTAAGAAACCCAAACACATAGCTTAACTCAGAAGCTGACACCAGCTTTTATTTTTTAAAGGTTATTTTTACTGCTAAGTCTTGGATGTTCAGGTTTGCTGAGAAGAGTAGAAGTTTACTTCCTGTAGCAAAAAAGAAGTTTGAGACATGGTGAAGTTTTTCACTAACACATTGAAGTTTAGTATTGCAGAAATTTAAATACTGCTAAAAATCCACTAGAATGCTTTTTTGCTGAATTTTAAAAATATTTACACTACTACAAGAGATTATTTTGTCATGACGGACTGTGCTTCTCCTCCCCAGTTGTTGAATTTAGGGTACATCCTAGTGTGAATGTCTAAGAGCCAGGAAGTAATATCGATTAGAAATGCATTATTTTATATTCATTACACTCCGAAAAAAAACCACACATAAAGCAAGAATCGTAAATAATAAGAACAAATAGCCTTCAAAAAATTATTTTATTCTTAAACAAAAATCTCATATGACACCAATGAGACCCACTTTTTCAGCCACCCCCTTTTTAAAATTCTCAGTATTCACAAAAAGAAGGTTTTTCTAACTGTCTGTATTTTAACCTGCCTCTTTAAGTGTGTACACAGTGTACACATTCTTTTTTTTCCCTAATGTTCAAAATTAAGCCCCTCTGTATGCCTTCCATGCTGAAGTTTATAACCTCAGCCTACACAAGTCCAGTGCAGAAAGATCTACAGCCTCCAGGCAGAGCGAGGAAGCTCTTTAAAGATGAATCATTTTCATAAATGAGTGCAGAGGGAGGTCAAGCCAGGGGACACAGAAGGTTACATGTGTGGCTGAGATAAGGCCTCATTCATCCACTTCTTACTGTCAGGTCTTGATGGGTGAACATTGCCTTGAGCTCCCATAAAACATGTTGTTTGCAGAAAACTTGCAGGTGGTTCATAAAAAAGTCCAAACTGTTACCAAGAAATTTATCTCTCAACTGCTGGATCTGTTTATAATAGAAGTGAAGGATCTCATAGAGAAATTAAGTATCGGAGACTGACTTATATTGGCTTGCCAGACTGAAAAACCCAATCTGCTTTCCAAATGCTGCACTAAAAATGTCAAAGCAATTGTATTGATGACATCTTGACACGATACTGTACAAGACTGTTAAAAGTACAACAACAACAACAAAAGAATGTTGCCTGTTTATGGAAAACTTGTCCCTGGGGAAGGGATGTGGATATTTAAGAGACTTTTATGGAGGAAATAGAATTGGTTCTCACTGCAACATTTGTTCTTAGAGACTGTCAATCTTTTATGATAGTGATACCCATTTGAAAGCCAATTTTTAAAAGAGCGTCATTGTTTCTCCTGGTGTTTCAAAGCAGATATTCAGATAAAGCTGGGCTGTGTTGGAGGGGAGAAGATGTGAAGGTTAAATTGGATGCAGGAGGCATCATATAGTGGACAGTTTAATGTTGTTGTGAACATTTATCCATTGAGGGACGGATTTGAGACCTGTTGAAGTCAATGAACCTCTTCATTGACTTCACTAGACTTTTAGCTCCAAGGAATTGTACAGAGACTGCCAGCTGGATTCACATAAACTACTCTAGAGCCATCAAATAGTAGCAGCTTTCAACAGGTACCAACCTGAAAAGTATTCATATTCACGATCAAAAGGCCCTGTGTCTATTACATTACAGTCCCTCATACTACCCTGTCTCCTCCACACAAAAATACAAAGTTAAGTTTTCTGCATTCTCCTCAACTTGCTCTCCCATGCTTTCGTATTCATAGATTTTTACGGCCTGAAGGAGCCATTATGATAATCTGGTGTGACCTCCTGAAATCAATGTATCAATGGGATTGCTCCAACATTATGGAGAACAGTATTTGGCCTCTAGACATCCTGCCATACAGAGACAACACAGAATGAATTAAAATGGGATAGGGCATTCATTATGAATTATTTGCTTTGGGGGTTATACATCCAACATTCAGCCACACTTGTTTTTTTTTTACTGCAGTCAAAAGAAGAAAAATAGTTTCTCCAGAAGGGTCTCTGCATAAGTTGTGTGTGCCCATCTCCGTTGCAGTTGTTACAGTTCTCGGGCACATGACAGGAGCCCAAAGTTTTAGCTAACATTTTCTTCAAAGTTTTGATCAAAAAAAATTAGTTTTGCACCATACACTCTCTTGGTCAGTTCTTTCTCACCAGCTTGTCTTGCACCTTCTCTTCTCTATATGCAATGCCCATGGGGTGTCACTGTGCAATAGTAACAGCCCAGATGCCTGCAATGGTGCCACTGGTAGCAGGGACCGTGCAGCACAGGTCTGGCGTCCCTTCCTCAAGGATTTGCTTCAGCTGCTCATGCACCTTTCAGGGATTCCCCATGGATGTCAGTAAAAATATCTCCACAACGAAGGATCAGCACTTGGGTGATGGGCCGTAATATCCCCATGCTGTCCATTTCCAAGGATAAGCATGGTCTCATGTAACTCAAATCCCTTTAAAAACACAACCTCAAAGTATGTTATCACATCACAGAGACTCTGAAATTGCAATGGGGTAAGGTCTTTTCCAGGAAATGGTTGTAGTGACAGAAAAATAAAGCCTCGTCTCATTAAAAGCCTGAGAATCCCAAGACATATAGGAAGCCTTGGTCCATCAGGTCCATCTTTCACCCCCAGGTCAACGTACATGGTTTTACCAGGGGCACATCCACTTCTACAAGCTAGAGCAACTTTCACTCCCAGAAAGTGTCAATGACAATCACAGGGCCCTAAATACAAGGTAACTGCTTCTTAATTAAGGGAAATTTAATGAGAACTGTTGGTAAACAAATATCAGGTGATTATAGGATGACATCTCCCCACAGATTACTGAGTAATTGCACTTCTCTGACCCAAAAGGAATTTCCATGCAACTTGCAGCGAGGCTTAGAAGACAGAGATAATTAGGTCTTTATTCTCTGCAACTTTTTAGGCTTTTTTTTTTTTTTCCCCCACTTCGAAGCATACAGAAATTATCAGAGCCTGGATCACCCCTCGCACGTTAAATCCCACTTAGAGGGATGATAACTTCTCTGGTTCCCCTCAGCTGCTCAGCTTCCTTCAGCTGCTGCCAAGCTTTCATTATCTTCAGCTTTGAAACTCCAACAGGAGTGAGGAGAAGTCTCCTCATCTGTCCACAGATACTCCCCTGCAAGAAATGCCCTTCATAAGCTCTGAAAAAAAGGGCTGTACTATAAATACCATTACCCATCCCAAATCCACTGTGCGGGAAGTGAAATTTTGCTAAAAATATATTCTTTATACATAGCTAGAGCAAAACCCATCAGGGTTTTAAAGGTCCATCAGCCCTCCTGATGCAACGGTGTTGGTTAATATTCTTTAGATTATACAGCTTTCTATCAGAAAAAGCTGATTTATCAAAAGCAAGATGTTTCTTAGGAGCCAGTCAACTGTGATAATATTCTTGTTGGCGACGTTTCAAAAAAACTTCAAGATGAAATGGAATATTTAGTTTGACCTTCTCTCTTTATTTTGTTTGAACTTTTTTGCTTTATTTCTTTTTCATTGTTTTGACCTTTAGTATTAAAATTTTGCAAATATTCTTCACTAATTAGAATGACAGTACACAATTATATAGGATGTTTTACGTACTCTGTGATTTCTATGACAATTTGTGGGCACTACCAAGATAAAGCACTTTACAGCAGGATGGGAGAGTAAAGTGGCAAGGACTTCAAGAGGACTTCCAACCTGACCCTTTGCTCTGATATGACGTCAAATATTTCTAAATCATCCTTTACAGCTTTGTGTCTAACTTGATTTAACAAATGTCCAGTGGTAATGGTTCTGCAGCCCACCAAGGTAGTGTTGTTCCTATCCAAAGAGTTAGAAGGATTTTGTGATAACTAACCTAAAACCCTTCTCATTGCAAATTAAGCCCATTTCTTCTTGTCCTACCAGCAATGGACACAGAGAACAATGGATCACTGTCCTCTTTTAAAAAATCTATTATATGTTTGAAGACTCTTATCATGCCTCCTTTCCCTCGCTGCTTTTCTAGACTAAACAAACTCAATTCCTTCAACTTTTCATTATAGGTCATGTTTTCTTAAACCTCTTCTCTTTCGTGTTACTCTCCTCTGGATGCTTTCCAAATGGTTTATTACTTTTTTTAAAGTGTGGTGGTCAGGACTACATACCTCAGGCCAGCTGAGTCCCCACCTGTGCCAAGTAGTTCAGGCTAATGACCTCCCTTTTGATAAGTGTGTTTCTGTGTTTCTCTGAAAACAGCTTAGACTTTCCATTCCATGAAATATCACAACTTCTAATTACCAAAACAAATTTTAAAATGCTGGAATTCCCCACACAATGGGAGTCATTTCTTCTGTCTGGCTCTGCTACATAAGAAAAAGATGCTCCTGAAATTGGAATACATAGTATTTAAGAGTACTGGAATCCACACAGTTGAAATGTTTATCTTTCATATGCAGGGCTTTTTACCTGTAGAGTTCATATTGTTTTAAGAAGAATGTTTCTATCCACAGTTTTCTGATGCAGAAATCCAAGAGGGGAAACGACAGCCCCTCAATCCCCAAAAGATCCAGTGTGAATGGCATGGCTGAAAAGATGAGTTTCTACATTGTGTTATATGAAGTGGAAGAGAGTCCCCAGTCTTTGTGTGGGGTCAGACCTAAAAAAGACCCAGCCATTCATCAGGTCACATCACGGGACAGCGTCTTCCCTCAGTCTGAGGAGTGAAGGAAACAGCTGCTGAAACCAAATTTGGGAGTCCCTAGTGACCCATCCAGCTTAAAACGCACATGTACATAGGCATTATACTCTATACACTGACCTATCAAGGGAACTCTAACTTCTAATAGTTTCTCCTACTGTTAGAGAGAACTAATAACCTGAAGAAGCAGTTTATGTCCAAAACACACTGTTCAAGTTAAAATCCATGAAAACTAGCCTCCCCTTGGCTTTGAGCTCAGGTGGGACTTATGTTCTCACTCATTACCCTGAGATTTTGGAGGTTTGGATCCTGTCCCCAGCTCTGCTTTAGGGGTTGGCTGTTGGGTGATTCTGAATAAATCACTTCCCTCTGCCTCAGTGCTCCACCTGCCAAGTGTAGTCACCATCTTGTTCCTCCAGGTAGTCCTTCAGACTGCCTCATAGAAGTCTCTAAACAGGGGGTAGATACTCTTGTTATTTAGAAGGGAAAAAAGGAAACACAGTATTGTAGAAAAGTTACAGTAGACCTATTTTTGTGGAGAACAGTGTCTCTTTTGATGAAATTAAATCAAATATGTCTGAGACAGAATGGAAAAATACGGAACGTGACATTCAGGAATGCCTCTTGCTCTCCTAAAACTCTGCAGTAAATGAGACCCTGACATGAGTATTTAAACATAATAAAAATATCCATCTGACTGGAAGAAATCCAGAATTTTCCGAAATACTTTTATTAGTATCATTTCCTCTGCAATAGCCACAGAACTTGCTTCTCCATTAATGCTTTGGGCTCAGAAACCTCTAGGGCCAGTCCCTGCTGTGTTATAAGGCTGGTAGCTCCATAAATATTAGATTTTTCCCTGTACATGTTAGTTAAGGAACTTGGTCTTTGCTGGAAATGTCCCTTGATGATTCCTTGAGGAAGACAGTAATTTAGAATTAGAAGATCCAATGAAAACACTTGGATTAGTTGAGAGGGGAAAAAACAAAAAACACAAAAAAAACCCAACAAAACAAAACAAAAAGACAACCAACCAACTAAAAAAAAAACCAACCCACCCTAATAACTTGTTGGATTATGAAAATGATACACAGGCTGTGAAGCAGGGAGCTCATAGTCAACCTATGACCCATAAGCCTAACTGCTGCCTCAGAGTGAAGGTAAGCACAAATAAAGCACTCAGCAACATGAGTCTCAACAATTCTTTCTAAATTTTCAGGGCCAGTGTCCCACTGACAGGCATGTGCCCAGAGCTCATCACTCCCTGCTGAGACATGCCATTCAGATGACTGGAGAGCTCTTCTTCACTGAAGTTCAGTGAGGACTTACCCTGACTTCAAAAGGGATTTCTTCCAGATTATAACAGAGGAGCCAAGAGCCTGATTACCTAATGCAACAATATGGGATTTCAGACTTAAGCAGAAGTTCATGTCGTTTTCACCCTTGGGCTTCAGTGCACTCTCTAGGTTGGCAGAAAGGACCCATAAGGCTGGTGGAAGGTCACTAGATGCAGGCCATGAGCTCAGTCCCCATGCCACAGGTACTGCCTTGCCCATGGAACAGTCCAAGACTGGAGCTGAACTGGACAAAGGCTAGAGGCTGTGTGCTATATTGTGGCATTTCTAGATTCATACAACACATGAAAGACTTGTACCTCTACACATGAACAGAGGATTTGAGCACCATTTGTATCAGATTCTGATTTCTGTTTAACCCTGTCAAAAATATTTGTACACAAAACTCTGCCTGAAATCTGTTTATATTGTGCCTTTCATTTTTGAGTATTATTCTCTGTATCCCTCTGTCTGCAGTGATCAAAATGTATCTGACTCTTCTAATAGTAGATTAACTAAAACCGAAGGATCTTCTGTAAGATGAGGTGAAGGAACATTTCATCACATAATTTACAGGTATTTTAAATGGTGCATTATAATCCAGTGAGGTCCAATCCTATATTCCCAAGGAAACAGATTTTTTTTCCTTGACTCCAAGGGACAAAATGCCAAACCTACCATATCCTTCATCTGTCATTGTGTCTATGCCACCAGAGGTCCTTGATGTCTCTTCACTGAAGAGGGTTCCCTGTTTATTTTAAAGGCACCTTGCAACTCCCACCTCAGTGCCGGGTCCCTTTTTCTCCCTCTGTTCTGCACTTGATTTTATCTTCTGAAACAGTCAATCCCCTTTGTCTCCTTTTGTGTCTTTGTTTTGGTACTTACAGAGTCTAGTGATAAATATCACCCCTATATCTCTGTGAGGGTGCTAGTCTCTGTGGTGTCTTCCACCACCCACACAAGCTTGTGTGACCTTTTCGTGCTGTCTATTACGTGCCAAAAGTCCCTTCCCACTACACATGTTTTCAACTAGATTTCCACTGCTGCCTTCTGTCTCCTTTTATTGCTGTGCATGCTCAAGAATTACCTACAACAGAGCACACAGGACCATTTCAACCGTGTCACCCGAATAGATTTGCTTTAACCCTTTACATATCCTCTTCCCCCTACCTCAAATTTACTCACATCTTTTTGGGAGGGGCTCATTTAATTTGTAAAGAATGAAATAAGGTGATGCAGGTAATTACTGCTCATTTCAGGGTTTTTTTTTCAGTGCCTGAATCACAAAAGATTCTGTTGTAAGTGCACCTTCCGTAAATGAGGCTTTAGCTCAGTCCTGAAAACTCACATGTCTGGATTTGGTTCACTACCAGCTCTACCAGGTTGGTAGAGGATGCATTGCACAGCAATATTGCCAGCTACCTACGTCAGCTACGTTTATGTCATGATCCATTTCTCTGGTCCTGAAAGCAAATGCTGCAGGACAGGTCCATAAGGCTGAATGGCCTTCTCTCCCCAAAAAACATGGATATGTCCTTGCAAGCTACGTATTGGAAGTATCCCCTTGCTGGGCCTTCCTGGAGAAAGTGCTACTTAGCATGGGCCAAAACCTACCGAAGATTGTGCTAGTAATTAAACAGTGTGGACCGTGTTCAACCCTGTGCCTTGCTCTGTTTTGTGTACTAGCAGAGATTTAGACTTTAAAAAAACAATCTACCACATAAAGCCAAATTCTGCTTTTCTTTTTCTGCATTGATACACACTAATAATTTAATCTAAATGCATCAAACCATCTTGTAGTTACAGAAGCATAATTCAGGGCTACGTTTGGACTTTTATTCTGTGCACTTACCACCCAATTCTCATCTTCCTCATGTCAAACTGGTGCTAGCTCCTGATTTCACCCCTGGTTCTCTGGATCATGGACCACTACAACAAAATCATCCATTAATTTTAGCTCACCAATCCATATTCAACAGCTTCCAAGAGTAGTGTCAAAGGTGGTGGACCAATTTATATCAACTGGAATAAAATTTTACCACCCTTCATCACCATAATACCTGATATCATGAAATTACCATTGATTTCAGTGAGCACAATTTTAATATAAAGCATTACTTTAGTATTACGTGGTATCAAGTAATAGTAGGGAAATCTGAATAAAGGCTCATGAAAATAATGAAATCAAAAGCAGGAAACTAGCACGTGGTTGACCAGCTAATTTTAAATAGAAAGTTTGGGGATTTTTCAGAGTACAAGAACTCTGCATTTTAGAGAAAAGCAGACTTTACAAGAGGCACATCTCTCCTGACTGCACGCAAGCAGAGAGGTTGCTGATATGGAAAATTACTTGGCCGTTGGCCAACATATATTTAGGTTCGTGAAAAGGGAAAGAGAAAACTTTGGAAGAAAAATCTCAAGGTAATACATTGACTAGTTATTATCACAGGGGATAAAAAGAGACAGTAAATCAAAAGAGTTTAGGAAAAGGATATTAAATATACATCGGTTAAAGATGTATTCAGCGGCAGATATATCTTTCTAAGGGATAACAAAACAGAATAAAAAGACTTGGGTGAACAGGGCCAAATGAAATAAAGGAAGATAAAAGATACTCAGATATCAAGTCACCCAGGTAGACAGCAAATTATAAAAATATAATAAATAATAAGTGTAATATAATAAGTATTTAAGTAAATTATAAAGATATAATTATTTTCAGAAGCTACCGACTCTGGCTTACGTCCCTGCTTTCTGAAGTCATCTTATTAACGCCTTTGAAGCAAGAAACTGGCCAAATGGTGGACATACTCTGAAAAAGATGTCCCATAGAAAAAGCTGTGTGTCACAGGACTGAGTTACAGCATCCCAAACTAAATCCCATCCTAGACCAGAATAATGCTCTGGGTTTGCTATCACATTGTTTCCTTCTGCCCTCTCCTGCCTCCATATCATTACTTTGGGACTATCTCACGGTGTTTAAAACAGATTTCTCAGCCATTAGCCAGAGGGCCAGTTTCAATCCATGCAACACGAGGGTTTGGCTCGGCCAGTTTCCCCACACCTTTGTTGCCACACTGCTCTAACTAACAGTGGTGGGAAACATCCAGCAGCCACACTGCTCCCAATTTGCTTAGTGTCTGAATAGAAGAGGCATAACTTCCCTCAATTTGGCTCTCTTTGCTGCTGTTATAATTTCCCGCCCCTAGGAAAAGAGGCCATCAGTCCACACTGGGTAGTGGACAAAAGGGATGAATTGAGGTGCTCAAGATAATGGTGATGAGAGCAGTCACTTTGGGCATGGAAATGTCTCTCCATTGCTCTGCCCATCCCTTTCATCACGCAGGCAATATTTTTGGATGCAGATTAAACTGAGCCAACAGGATTTACAAAACGTGATATGACTGTCTCTGTGCTTTGCCTGCCAAATTCAGCACCCCTTCACGAGCATGCACAAGTGAGTCATGGCAGAGAAGGAATCAGACTGGACTGAACAGACATGATGTGACCTATCTGTTATAACTAAACTGTAACATAGCTCCCTTTTCCTCTACATCCTTCATTTTTGTCTGATTTTAATGCAAGATGAAACACAAATAAAATGGATTTTGCTTCTGCCTGGGTGTCATTCAGTTCCACATAATCTCTCCTTTATTTCCCTATGGGTTGAATACAGCTGAAGACCTTTCCTCAGGAGCTTGAGCGCTTCTGTTGCACCTCACAGTTACTGACTGATGCTATTGTCATCTCTCTTCTCATTCTTAGATGTGAAGCTCTTTCCTCCTGGGGTTTCAAAACTCCCATGTATACAGCAGACCTGCCTCTGTCTTGGCATACCTTTCACCGCTGCATTTGACCTGGCACAGCCTTGCACGGACATAATATTCAGCAACATGACATATTCTGTGAAGTTTTTTGTGGTATCACTGGGTATAGGCAATCACGCTGATACACAAAAGCCCGTCTGCTGTAAACCAGAGCTCTTCTATTGACTTCGGTGGATCTATGCCAATTTGTACCATCGGAGATCTGCTCCTGCTATTATTAATGCATCCTTATTCTTTTGCCCACATTTTTTTGTGATACAAACAGAAGAAACCATGGAAAAGAAAATACCTCTTCAGTAATGTCTCATTGATCTCAACTGAGAGATTCATAGTATCAGAAAGGTAAGTAGGGGTGGAGGAGACTGTGTGGTTTGAAAATGTCAACAAACATCTGGTCCCCATTTGTGAGAATTACTGAGTCTTCTTCAGTCCTTTAACCCCTTCGCCCACAATTGTGTCTGTGCTTGCATAGTTTATGAGTTTTATCTTCCGAATCCTTTCAATGAATGAAACTTGATATAGAAAATTAATCCTTTCTGTAGCCCCTTCCAAGGATTAGGAGAAAAAGTGATTCAAAGGGCTCCCACGTCACACTCCTCCCTGATGCCCACATCACTCCAGTTTAGGGTTGTGTCAACATTTTTGACATAAACCTTTCCATTTCAGAACCAGTATTCCCACTGGGCTGGGAATGTGGTAGGTAAGGTGTCAGCTTGGGAGTAGTTTTGTGTCTGATCCCAAACACAAAGGGTCATTCAAGGTCATTCAAATCTCCTAAAAGCATTTGGGGGAGGATATATAGGTTGTTCCAAAATTACCCAGTAAGAACTGATTTTTGACGGAAGGGTTCTTAAATTTGGGAGTTTTTCTCTGGTATTTCCAAGGGCTGATTTTCAGAAACTTCTGAGTATCGACTGACTGATTACCAGGCATTTTAGATGCTCCAGTTTGGGTGCCCAAAGACAGAAATGCCTGTTTTTCACTCTAGACTTTTGGTACAATTGTGCCTTTAACATACAGAGATTTTTCTTTTTTTTTTCTTTTTCAATTACAGCTAAAGCGAGACAGGGTGTTAGTCTAGATGTGAGGTCCGATTACACGAATGATTTTTGAGCAGAAAGAGACTAAAACCCTCTCTTCCAATTTCTTAGATCAGCCACTGTACCTGTTCAGTAGGGCAGCTTGAACTCTTTACTCCCATTGAGAGAAAATCCCGTTATTTGATCTTGCAAAGCTAAGAAGGTGTTGACAAAACCTATGGTGCGAAAGTATCTTATCCCGCCATGCACTTGACCATGAATGTACAGCCCTGGGAGGACTAGCTTCCTTTGAACCCACTGCTATAAATATCCCCAGATGTGCAGTACTGCCTAATTCACACTTCCCACAAGACAGCAGGGAGGGGAGATGCTGAAATCTCCCATAATGTGCCAGCAGCGACTACCTCATAGAATCAATCATAGAATCATAGAATACCAGGTTGGAAGGGACTCCAGAGATCATCTGGACCGTGCTTTTGCTTTCTTAGCAAAAGCACAGTCCAGACAAGACAGCCCAGCACCCTGCCCAGTTGAATCTTAAAAGTGTCCAATGTTGGGGAATCCACCACTTCCCTGGGGAGATTATTCCGATGGCTGATTGTTTTTAAAAACCGTAGAAACAAGGACCCTGGGAACTACCAACCTGTCAGCCACACCTCTGTGCCTGGGAAGATCATGGAACAGATCCTCCTTGAAGCTATGCTAAGGCACATGGAGGAGAGGGAGGTGATTCAAGACAGCCAGCATGGCTTCACCGAGAGCAAGTCCTTCCTGACCAACCTAGTGGACTTGTATGATGGAGTGACTACATCAGTGGACAAGGGAAGAGCTACGAATGTCACCTATCTGGACTTCTGTAAGGCCTTTCACACAGTGTTCCACAACATCCTTCTCTCTAAATTGGAGAGGTACGGATTTGATGGGTGGAGTGCGTGGTGGATGAGGAACTGGTTGGACATTCGCATCCAGAGAGTAGTTATCAACAGCTCAATGTCCAGATGGAGATCGGTGACAAATGGTGTCCCTCAGGGGTCTGAATTGGGACCAGTACTGTTCAATATCTTCATCAGTGACATGGCCAGTGGGATCAAGTGCATCATCAGCAAGTTTGCAGGTGACACCAAGCTGAGTGGTGCAGTTGACACACCTGAGAGATGGGATGCCATCCAGAGGGACCTGGACAGGCTCGAGAAGTGGGCTCGTGTGAACCTCATAAGGTTCAACAAGGCCAAGTGCAGGGTCCTGCACCTGGATAGATGAACCTCTGGTATCAATACAGGCTGGGGGATGAAGGGATTGAGAGCAATCCTGCAGAGAAGGACTTGGGGATGTTGGTGGATGAAAAGCTGGGCATGAGCTGACAATGTGCACTCGCAGCTCAGAAAGCCAACCGTATCCTGCTCTGCATCCCCAGCAGCATGGCCAGCCAGTAAAAGGAGGTGATTCTGCCCCTCTACTCCTCTCAGGAGACCCCACCTGAAGTACTGAGTCCAGCTCTGGAGCCCTCAGCACAGGAAAGACATGGACCTGTTGGAATGGGTCCAGAAAATGGCCACGAAAATGATCAGAGGGCTGGAGCACCTCTCCTATGAGGACAAGCTGAGACAGCTGGAGTTGTTCAGCCCGGAGAAGAGAAGGCTTCAGGGAGACCTTATAGTAGCCTTTCAGTACTTAAAGGGGGACTACAGGAAAGATGAGGACAAATGTTTTAGCATGGCCTGTTATGAAAGGACAAGGGGTAATGGTTTTAAACAAAAAGAGTGCAAATTTAGACTACATATAAGGAAGAAATTTTTTACTATGAGGGCGGTGAAGCACTAGCACAGGTTGCCCAGAGAAGTGGTCAATGCCCTATTCCTGGAAACATTCAAGGTCAGGTTGGATGGGGCTCTGAGCAGCCTGATCTAGTTGAAGATGTCCCTGCTTATTGCAGGGGAGGTTGGACTACGTGACCTTTAAACATCGCCTCCAACCGAAACTATTCTATGGTTCTACGATTCTATGTTCTCATTGTGAAAAATTTTCCTCGTGTGTCCAATCAGAATCTCCCCAGGAATAACTTGTACCCACTACCCCTTGTCTTTTCCATGTGATCCTTGGTAAAAGGGGAGTCTCCATCATCTTTGTAGCCGCCCTTTAAATACTGGAACATGGTGATAAGGTCTTCCCTAAGCCTTCTTTTCTCAAGGCTGAAGAAACACAGTTCTCTCAGCCTTTCCTCATATGGCAGGCTTCCCAGTTCTTTGATCATCTTTGTGGCCCTCCTCTGGACCCTTTCCAGCCTGTCCACATCTTTTTTGTATAGTGGGAACCAAAACTGCACACAGTATTCCAGCTGTGCCCTGACAAACTCTGAGTAGACTGGAATAATGACTTCTTTATCTCTACTGGTAATGCCCTTTTAGATGCAACCCAGCATCCTGCTGGCTTCCTTTGTCCCCACAGCACACCATTCACTCATATTGACCTTGTTGTCCACCAGGACCCCTGGGTCCCATTCCACAGAGCTGCTCCCCAGCCAGGTAGATCCCAGTCTGTGCTGCCTTTCTGGATTATGTTTTTCCAGGTGCAAGACCTTACCCAAGTCCTTGTTGAACTTCATAAGGTTCTCGTTAGCCCACTCTTCCAGCCTATTTCACCCTTGCAGATCCACTGTGTGCTTGTGATACTGTGTGTATCAGCTCATAGTCTTTGCAGTGCTGGTGGAAAATCTCCTTTCCTCAAATGGGAAGAAGAAAATAGAGGATCTGGAAATCTGGCACTAAAGAAATGGAGATCAAACACAGAAATGCCTTAACAAACATGTTTTCAGGTGTCTTAGGTTGAATCCTAAATTAAATCAAGTGTTTGGAGCACAGGCTCCCCTGTGGTCTCCTTAAAAGGAAGGTAACAAAATGAGAGAAGTAATATCAGCATGGTCATGAGCAACTGTGAACATTTCAAGGGTAGATATCCCAGATGTATGTCTCCTGGCAGTGGGGAACATCAAGGACTTCTGCTGTCCGCCCAACTCCCCATCATACACTTGTGTCAAGGCTGTGCTCATTCTTGCTGTATTAGAATATGTATCTTTATGAAAAATTCTATGATTTTACTACCTTTTGAGATGCGTCCCCCCCCTCAAGAAAAAAACCAAATCTTGTAGTTTCCCCCAAAAGGACAATTTAAATGTTTCTTAACCAGCTGTACCTCATTTGTTAACCAAAGAAAAGATTTCACCCTGGAAGTACAGACATTCATCCATTAGAGACAATGGGATCAGGAATGCCCTTTAAAGGTATGATTTACGGATGGACAAAGTATCCAAATTACCACTGATTAGAATTGGAATAAGAGGAGCTGCACATCTATGAAATTCAGGCTTCAGATGACTATCAAATAATTAAGAACAGTTAGCAGCAGCCGCTAACATAAAACTTCATCACAATTTCACATGCTGGCACAGACTGTGGAGTCTTAAGCAATAACAGAAACTGAGTTATACAATTAAAGCATATGGGGATAAATTCTGTTCCTGATAAAATCTGTGGGAGAATTGCCACTGAATTCAATATGACCACCAAGATGTGCCTATAACTATTATCAGTGCATGAAACACTTTGGACACTTGGTAAGGCTGCATAAATTAATTGTTGTGCTTCAACAGGGAGAAACTGGATTTAGCGTGACAAGTTGGCTTTATTACAGGAATTGTCCACAGGACAGCAATTCCATTTTACCACAATTTTTAAGGTTTTAAATTTGCTTTCCCTCCACAATGAAGAGAAGGAGGAAAATAAAAAGTTTTTCAAATATTTTGCCAGATTAAATGACACTGGAATTTTAATGATGCTTTTGTACTATCCATGTTACAGAAACCTGAGACTCTGCTTCTCCTTGAATACTCTCCCTGCGCAGAATCCATACCATCAAAAATCTTTCCAAGAAAAATGTCAACAAAATAGACACTTCTCTACAAAATGCTTCAGCTTTGATGCAACATGTTTTAACAAAAATGTATGTAATTAACAGCTCTAATTAGAATGTAGTGCGCAATTTCACAGGTGAAAAGAAACTCTGCTGCATACTAAGAACCTTCCATCACAAGCAAAACTCTCCTGAGGTTTTTTGGGTCCCCTGTCTTTCTCAGTTGTGGTTGGTAGCAGGCATGGACACTATCAATGTCCTTGCAGAAACATAGCTTTTAGGCCAATTCCACTGTAGGTGAAGAAATTTAAAAATGAAAAAAAAAGATCTCCCAAGAGATACATCTTTCTTCAGACTTTCCCAAACAAGTATTTTAGAGATGTCTCTTGAGCTTTTGATATTTATTAAATTTTGTACAACTGAAGAGAAAATGGGAAACCTACAGTGTAATGATATTTTGAGATCTGAATCTTGATCCTACTCAGCCAGAAAATTTCACCATGACCTGCTTCTGTGTTTGTTTCATCTCTTGTAAATTGAAAAAAACCACAGTGTTAAGGGCTGAATGTATTAAACTGGAAGGTATTCAGTTTGGGGGTAATAGGTACTAAAACAGATACTTAGATAATCACAGAATGACAGAATAATTCATATTGGAAGGACCTATTGTTAATAACTGGTCCTCCTCCCCTCAAAAAAATGTGTAGTTTCAAAGTTGCATTAAACTGTTCAGAGCCTTGTGCTGTCAATCCCACAAACTAGCCTTTTTTTTTAGTATTATAATGATATTTACTGTTTTTTTTCTTAAGCACCCATTTTCCAAGCTCAGGATATTATTTTTTTTTTTGTAGAAAGGCTTATTTTATGCAAAACTTAGTGTCTAGTTGATCAAAATCATCAGCAACTTTATGTGAAATATGGCAGTTTGGGAAAAAAAAAGCTTTTAAGTTAATTTTCCTCAAAATGTTTGGAACAAAACCTTCCAGACTCCTGTTTTCAAATCGTGTCTCGTTTTCAAATTCAGCTGCATTATGTCAATAAAATAAAAATAAAATATTTAATTTATGGCCAAAGAAAATGTTGGTTTTTTTCACAAGTTCATTTTCATTTTCATTCTGATAAGGAAAGTCCCGCAAAGAAAAGCAACATTATTTCCAGGTGCTTTCAGAATAGTGGTTTAGCCACTGAAGCTGAACAAACCAAAGCCACCAAGCCACTGCTATCTATACAGCTTTTTTTAGTTGACCTGTTTCTTTTTCTTTCCCTTTTTATAGTTTTGGGGAAAGGCTAGAAAGTGGAACTCAGGGTGGCAAACACAAAAATAAAAAAGGGAAAACCAAAAAGCCCAGTTTTTTCCGGATTTTTTTTCAGTATGTCTCCTTAGCAATTTTGACCTTCACTTTTTAATTAATGTTGTTGTTCTTTTAGCAAAAACCTGGGACTTCCATTCTCTGGACAAATAGAGCAGTAAAGTCATCTTTTTGCAGTTAGAGAAACCTTGTAACTCTTCTTGAATCAACCCGCAAACCCCAAGACAGAGCGTCTTTGAAGGCCTTCTCCATCAAGTTGCGCTTACAGAAAAGAGAGCATTATTCTCTCTTCAAGAAGCAGTCATGCTAGCTGAAGACTTGACTACCTCCGCACCATCCAAAGGAGCTCACCACTGCCTCCCAGCTGAAGGTTACTATCTCAAATCTAGCGGCAAAGTTGAAGAGAATGCGCCTTCCCTCCCCTCTTTCAGTCGAAATAAGCCAAGATCTACCGATATAAATACCGAGTGCCTGAGAGATACCACTTTGCCTGAGATGGTTGGAGCATGCATTCAAGGTTTCATATCTTATACCCAGAAAGGGGGAAGAAACTGGAGAGCCCCAAGTCTCACCTGGCTTCTTTTGAGGAACAAGCTCTTCTGCCAAAATTAGCCTGAAGCAATCCCTTTCCTTGAGGAAAAGAAGGAGTATGACTGTGATGAGTAAAGTCTTGCAATTCTGCAGACTTTCAAAAGGCTCTCGGAGATATAAGAGTACAAATCTGATGGAAAGCTAATGAAACTTTCACTCCTAAATCTCTTAGGTCCTTTTGAAACTTTGCTCACTTATCTTCAAAGCCCTGCTCAGGCATAAGCCTTGGCAATTTGCGTGGGTGATACTATACAGGGATTAACAGCCATTTTATAGATGAGGAAACTGAGGTGAAGTGACGTGCCAAAGGCCACACAAGAAGTCGTGTCAAAGGATTCAGATGGAGGATTAGAAAAGTGGGAGAGGGGTGTTTCATCACTTAGAGAATTTTGGAGAGAAGAAAGAGTGTTCATCAGATTTTTAATTAAAATTCTGGGCTCTTCGGAAGTAAAACACTGTCATCCTTTTAAAACTTCTAATTTTGAAAATCATGTTTTACTGTTCTTGGGTGGTTTTCCCCTGTCTTTCTATCTTCTCTTTCCTCTTTCTGCTGTTTTTTCTTTTCTAATTTTTTTTTTTCTTAAAAGGGAGTGGAGAAAGACAGATATAAGATAAAAATTAAAGATACAGATCCAAAAACGGAAAAGATGGAAAAATATTCTACATCAATGGGTGTTTTTCTGTGATTTAATAAATGGAAAGGGTAGCAGAAAAATATGCTAAAGTGACTAATAATAATGGGAATATTGTAGCCCGATCGTCTGAGGGTGTAAAACACACAAGGTTTACAGAAAGAGAAAATATCAACTGATACGGTTGGAAAAAAATAACGCAAGTTCTGGCGCACTTAAATCTTTCAGATCTGAAGCTGGCAGTAAACTTCAGTCTAACTAGAAGCCTTAAACATTTGCTGTGTGCATAACTTAATTATGTTAATCATCTAAACAACTCGAGAGAAAAAGGTGTCTCATGAGCACAGAGCAGAAGCGGGCGCCATCGGGGCAGAGGTGATAAGGTTTTTACTCCCTCTTGGACACCAAGAAGCATGGGTAATTGCCTATGGAACCGTGAGGGATTATCCGGCAGTGTGAGGGAAATTATAATGTGCAAAAAAGCAGTTACGTCTTTAAAACAGCGAGCTCAGGTTCCAATAGCCAGAGCAGCTCAGCCTAATTATGAGCATTTACTTTGCTTCATACCCTGGTTTTTCAGCCCACACAGCGTTCCCTGAAACTACAGCTATGCTACCAACACTACTCCAGCAAATTAATTTAAAGGCAGCTCGGGGATACCTGCATGAGCTTTAGTGACTGCGGTATAAACATCCCCAACTGCGGGTCGAAGAATGGGAGCGAAGAATGGGTGACTCATCCGCTAAGACTCAAGTGTGCCAGGCAAAGCCTTTCCAGGAAAGGGTGGAAGGAACTAACTTGTCTCCCAGACACGGGCACTGGTTGGGCTGGGGTTGGCTGGTAGGATGTTGTGGGGAAAGTAGCTGTTCAACAGCTAAAAGTGCCCTCCCTTTCATGCTGGGGAAAAACTTACAGCTTGGTTAAAAGGTGAGTATGTGACTCTGCTTGCCTGGTAAAAAGGGGATAAGCAACAAGAGGACTGTTCAGGTTGATGTGACATCTTCAAACTCTTCCACAGATCAGAGTACAGTCCCCCCATGAAGCAACTGAATGTGTTAATCCCTCCTTAATTGAAGGGAGCTGCTAAAGAGGGGATAAGCCCAAGACTTCAGGAGGCCTGAATCACCTCTGTGAAATTAGGACTCCCTTCTCACTGGCTGCTGAAGTCAGTGGGAGTTCAGGGTGGGATAAGTTTGGTCATGTTTTAAAAGTCCGTTGACACTTAAAACACATTTAAGTTTCTTAGAGTACATCTCCAGCCCAGATCCTTGGAAGTACTGACGCACCCAACTCCCACAGACACCATCCTCGTCTTTAACCGGTGGCCTTTCAAAATCTGACCCTGATTTAGTACTTCAGGGCCCTTGGCCTTGCTCCTCAGAGGCCTTGAGGGATTTCTGCTGAGCATTATGTCTTTCATCACCTGCCCTTTAAATCTCTATCCTGAGCACTCGGGGCTAGTGGCCTGGTCCCAAGCCTATCAGTGCCAATAGAAAGATTTCCATTGGCTTCAATGGGCCTTGGAACGGGCTTTAAATCCTTAAATAACCTGCTCTGAAAAAGTCTATCCCCAAAATTAATCAAGGGAAGGAAGGTCTGTGAAAACACAGCCATCTACGTTCCCAGATCCCTCCCAACCCCTCCCTTCCCCTCCCCCACATTTCAAGCACTTCTGCAGGTGATTTCTGTAATTTTAATTAATTTTAATTGCCTGATTAATTTAATTGAAACACCACGGAAATTAAATGCACATATTATGGCATGTAATTAACATTAAGGCAATGACACAAACTGGCCGGAGTGGAGCGAAGGTCTGTACGCTCTCTTAGTGATTCATGCTCTTCTATTGCTGGAGCTCAGGAACACGAGTTTGGAAGGAGTATGAGACTAGGGCTGGTTTTGCAAGAGGTACTGCTTGCTGGGAGAAAGCCACAGCAGGCTGGGATGAATTATGGGTGGCATGGCATGAAGCCTTGTTGATGAAACCTGCCTTGATCTGGAGGGTTTCGTCATGCCACCTGGTGAAATGAATGTGGGGTATGGGGTGGGGTGAGGGAGAAGGAGTATACAGAGCTTTCCTCAACAGAGAAGAAAACCTTCTTAAGACAATGCAAAACCATCAATAATCGGGATAAAATTTCCCTTCTTCAAGAAGTGTAAAAATTGCCTTTTTAGAAGAGGGCTATGTTCAATCTTTCCATCTCTGCCAGGAATCATGGATGTATTTGCATGTTAATTTTGAATGTTCATTAGAGTCATTTTTTTATTTTCCTAACCTGAGGCCTTTTTTATTATCAGGAGGGTGGATGGATATTTTCCGTGATAAGATCTTGTTTGCTGGGTTTTTTCTTGTGTTGTGCTTTTCTTTTTTTTTTTTTTTTTTTTTTCCCCCTCACTTTCTTTCTCTAACCCGGTGTGTCAAATTCCAGTCTGTGTGAAAGGTGAGGGCGTGTTAGAGAAGACAATGAAATGTTCTGCATATGCAGGGAACTCTGGAAAAAGCTCAGGGCTTTGCTCGTCCCACCCCACTCCACCCCTGCCACTCCCGAAGAGCAACACAACACTGATCGGTGAGATCATTGCTCTGAGGGGGTAATAAAACAAAACCAGAAAGGGTAATTTAGCAACACTATATATGGAAAAATTGGCCAGTTTTGTGCAACCACTGACTACTGCAAAAATGCCAAGCTGACAGAGGTAGACCAGATAGGATCTTTCAGATCACTTCTGGTAAAGGCAAGGAGACTCCCCTTTACGCAGTTTATAGGATTGACAAAAATAAATAATTTTGGCCATTTTTTTAAAATCTTTTTTACAGAAGAGTCAATTCAGAATAACCCTCTGAGTTCGACTTGAATCATCCTCAGCTTTCCCATTCTCTTTTCATAGTTACAAGTTCTTCCAGGCCCATTAAACTTTTCTGTGACCATCCCAGTGGCTCCCAGTCCACCAGACCATTCCCAAAGATAGTGTGCCCAGCTGCGCGTGAAAGCATGTTCTCATCACTTTCCAGGGTATGGCATTGCCAGGCAGAGGAGTGTGAATAATAGTCTGTTCTGCAGGTAAAAAGCCCTAATGCAGTTGTTTGCGGTTTTTTCTTTTTCTTTTTTTTTTTAAAAAAAGTTGCCCAGAAAGGAGGACTAGAAGTCACATTTTGTTCTGTTTTCCGCAGAATGTCCCAGTGGATCAAAAAAAAAAAGTAGTGATTTTCCATCGCTTTTAAGAAAAACAAGTTCAAATGGATGCCTCAGCACCCAGTGGCTGAAGAGCTATTCCATGCCCAAAGAGCCATCCCATGCCCATAATTATAAGGTAGTGATAAGAGCTTTCCTTCAGGTTTTAGGAGACCTGAGTTAAACTCTCTCCCTTCTCCAAGTGGATTCAAACTTGTGCCTCCCACGCAAGAAGAGCCTCCTGAGCAGGCAGCATTATGTATTTCCAATCCCTCCCAGTTGATGCTGTTCCACTTTGCAGCCCTAACCTGGATCTGGGATCCAGGTGCCTCCCTCCCAGGAGAGCAGCCTAATCAGCAGACTGGTGACTCACCCTGGCCCTTTGTCTGTGTGAGCTCTGAGTTATTGCCTGCCAAGTGGAATGGTTCCAGAGAGGTAGAGATCATGCTGCCCTCGGATACCCTCCAGCCCAGAGGCTAGGCTACTCAGCAGCTGGTTGGGAAACATCTGCTCAAATCCAACTTTCTTCCTGATTCAGCTAACTCCTCACCAAATATAATACTCACTTCCTTGGGGAGTGCTATGGGAGCACACTGCTCTTAATTCCTCCCCTTGGATCTGTTCCAATCTCAAAAAAGTTATTTAAATACCAGTCAACATAGAAAGTGAATGGACTAATTCCTGAGGGTGATGATTAGCACTTTGTCTTTGGGTTCTCTGTGACTGCATATTCACATGAAATATGACATTTTAGACAGGAGGGGTTGAGTACATTCACTCTCCTTCATACCCAACAGCATGGGCACTCTCCAAGAAAGAAGAAAAACTGAAGCTGCTTTTGCCTATTCTGGCACAAAAATGCCAGCAGCTGAGCAACACCTGGTGAAACAGTTGTGTCCTTTTCTTATGTCACCTTCAGTTTTTGGTGAAGTTACTCTGCAAATGAATCTCCTGGATGAAGTTACCAGTAGATTTGACCTGAAGAGTCCAAGTAATTTCATGAGAGCTGAAACTGCATTTCACAGCAAACCTAGCCTATGAACAAAAAGTAATAATAAAAAAAATGGTCCATCATTTCCAAGTCCATCTTATCCAGGTGCAGTTTTAAGGAGGAGCCAGAGGAAGCTTCAGGTGCCACCGTTAGGT